>NW_022589771.1:3812635-3914972 GCF_004348235.1 Phoca vitulina | reverse complement strand
AGGAAAGAATGTCCAATGGAAAAAAGACAGTCTCTTCAACAAATGGTGTTGGGAAAATTGGACAGCCACATGCAGAAGAATGAAACTGGATCATTTCCTTACACCACACAGAAAAATAGACTCAAAATGGTTCAAAGACCTAAATGTGAGACAGGAATCCATCAAAATACTTGAGAACACAGCAGCAACCTCTTCGACATCACCTGCAGGAACTTCTTCCTAGAAACATCGCCAAAAGCAAGGGAAGCAAGGGCAAAATGAACTATTGGGACTTCATCAAGATAAAAAGCTTTTGCACAGCAAAAGAAACAGTCAACAAAACCAAAAGACAACCAACAGAATAGGAGAAGATATTTGCAAATGACATATCAGATAAAGGGCTAGTATCTAAAATCTATAAAGAACTTATCAAACTCAACACCCAAAGAATAAATGATCCAATCAAGAAATGGGCAGAAGACATGAACAGACATTTCTGCAAGGAAGACATCCAAATGGCCAACAGACACATGAAAAAGTGCTCAGCATCGCTTGGCATTAGGGAAATCCAAATCAAAACCTCAGTGAGATATCACCTCACACCAGTCAGAATGGCTAAAAATAACAAGTCAGGAAATGACAGATGTTGGCGAGGATGTGGAGAAAGGGGAACCCTCCTACACTGTTGGTGGGAATGCAAGCTGGTGCAGCCACTCTGGAAAACAGGATGGAGGTTCCTCAAAAAGTTGAAAATAGAGCTACCCTATGACCCAGCAATTGTACTACTGGGTATTTACCCCAAAGATACAAATGTAGTGATCCGAAGGGGCACCTGCACCCCAGTGTTTATAGCAGCAATGTCCACAATAGGCAAACTATGGAAAGAGCCTAGATGTCCATCAACAGATGAATGGATAAAGAAGATATATATATATATATGGAATATTGAGCAGGTATAAAAAAAATGAAATCTTGCCATTTGCAACAACATGGATGGAACTAGAGGGTATTATGCTAAGCAAAATAAGTCAATCAGAGAAAGATAAGTATCACATGATCTCACTGATATGAAGAATTTGAGAAATAAGACAGAGGATCATAGGGGAAGGGAGGGAAAAATGAAACAAGATGAAACCAGAGAGGGAGACAAACCATAAGAGACTCTTAATCTCAGGAAACAAACTGAGGGTTGCTGGAGTGGAGGGGGTTGGGAGGGATGGGGTGGCTGGGTGATGGATATTGGGGAGGGTATGTACAATGGTGAGCACTGTGAATTGGGTAAGACTGATGAATCACAGACCTGTACCCCTGAAACAAATACATTGTATGTTAATAAAAAAAATTTTAAAAAAAGAAATAGTCATTAAACACGAATGGACAAACCTGATGCTAATGTTGAGGTAGGTCCATTGTTTATCTTGTTTGCCTGCAGGGAGTCATAGTTACGTAACCTCAGATAAAGAAAACCAATATGCTTTGGAAATACACAGATGTTGTTTCACCCTCTTGGGAAAAATCATTTTTCTCTATTTAGAAATTATTTCATATTTAAACTCTCCAGACATTTTCTTTTTCTCCAAGCAGATACTTTTTATAATAATCTGAGATAGCTAAAACTACTTGTTAGGAACCAAATGCCATCTGTCCTAGAAAGAATAAAACTCACATGACCACTGTGATGTTATAATGGTTTCCTTTCACTCACATTGGGAGTTTATTTATTTATTTATTTTTTAGATTTTATTTATTTGACAGAGAGAGACACAGTGAGAGAGGGAACACAAGCAGGGGGAGTGGGAGAGGGAGAAGCAGGCTCTCCGCCAAGCAGGGAGCCCGATGCGGGGCTTGATCCCAGGACCCTGGGATCATGACCCGAGCCGAAGGCAGACGCTTAACGACTGAGCCACCCAGGTGCCCTCACACTGGGAGTTTAAAAAAGGTGAACCATTTGATTCTTTTCCAGCACTCTTCCACTCTGTGTAAAATGCTCCAGCAAGGCTGGATGGCCCTCTGTAGACAGAACTAGGAGAGCTAGCAAGACCGGCTCTTGGTAGGTCACCAGAGTTGGAGATGGGGCAGGGCTGGGAGGCAGAGCTTTGGGAGTGCTGGGCTTTGCTCTCTGCATGTGACCTTGATGGAACCATTCTGTCTATTCTTCTCATGTCTTCTAACATGATGTGATCCCATAACAAATTTTGAATCCTAATGCCCAAGAGCAACCATTCTCAATATGGAGCCCTAGACCACTGTGGGTCTCCAAGGCTCTTGTAGGGATCCTCAATGTCAGAAGTGTTTTCACAGTAATGCTAACATGTTCTTTGGCTGCTTCACTACTTCGATATTTGTAATGATGGGTAAATTGCTGGTGCCTTAGCACAAATCAAGACCTGGGACCCAGTCACACTCCTATTGTGCAAGTATTGTACTGTATTCTTCACTGCCACACACTCACAAGAAAAACAATTTAAGAATGTTCCTTATGCAGCCATAAAATTATTAATTTTATTAAATCTCAGTCCTTGAGTACCTGAGTTCTTAATACTCTATGAAGAAATGGGAAGTTCACATAAAATACTTGGGGAACATACACAAATAGGATGAGTATGTCAAGGAAGAACACTGTGCGTTGAGTTGCAAGCCGAATTATCAGGTTTTGTTTTGTTTTGTTTTGTTTTTTTAATGGAACACCACTTTTACTTAAAAGGACAATGAGTGGAGAAACTATGATTATTGGGACTATAGATATTTAGCAGATGTTTTCTTAAAAATGAACTGAGGCGAGCCTGTCCCTTCAAGGAAAATAACCAACAGAGTTTGGTTCAGTGGTAAAATTTGACCTTTCAAATAAAAATAAAAATTTTGGAAAACGTTTATCCACCACTGTGTGCTTGACAGTCTCCTGATATCAGAAAAACTTTTCTGCTAAGATTGGTGATGATATTCACAAATACGATTTTTTGGATATTATTATATATTGAAATGTGTCAACATCTAAAAGATCTGCATAATTTGGTGAATGATATTTTATAAATGACTAATGCATGATGATACAAAAGTCATGCATCAATAATAGATCCACTCAAATCTGAGGCAGAATTTTGGGCAATGAATTTTAATATAACAGAACATGAAAAGACCATTGCAACTAACCTTTCAGAAATGACCAAAGAATATCCACAGTGATCTGTGAAAGCTATGAAAACACTCCTTTCTTTTCCAGCTACACATGTGTGAAGCTGGTTCATCTTGACAGAATTCCACCAAACCAACTTACCATAGGAGAATGAATGCAGAAGCAGATATGAGAATTGCAGTCTTCTATTAAGGCAGAGACTTACAAAAGCCTTACAAAGACTTACAAAATGGAACAGTGTCACTCTTGTCTCCATTTTTTTTTTTTTTAGAAAATACAGTTATTTTTATTAAAAGAATGTTTATTTATATTAACATGTAATGGGTTACTATTTCATTTTTTAAAGAAAAACAAATATTTTTACAAGTTTAAAATTTTCTGCCATACCAAATATCGACAAGTCACATAATCAAAGACTCTTTGAGGTCCTCAATAATTTGTAAGAGTCTATAAAGGGGTCCTTAGACCTGCTGCATGAGGTATCAGAGGAAGGTACCTCTGGAATGGGGGCAACTCTGGCCCACAATGCCTGCTTCAATCACAGCAGATTAACTAGTGACTAGTTTTTTATCTGCGATTCTATGTAAAACCCCACTGGAATAATTCATTACACATCTATGTAAGATTTAGAAATATGTTCTCTTGAGCAGAGATATTTAGAGACAGAAAAAGAATCATTACTTAATTTCACTTGCCATGTCTAACAAAAAAAATGGGTATAATTATTTGACATACCTCTAAGGGCAGCATGAAGTTTATGTGAGTTAGTGTTGGTAATGCACTTAGAACATACTTGTCACTACTAAGTTTTTATAAGTATTTGTTGAATTAAAATGAATGAATAGATAAACAGCTTCTAATATCAAGTGATGGCATATTTGCAGGTCACATCACCAGGCAGGTAAACAGGTTGACATGACTCTTGAACCCTGGGATTCAGGAAATTTGTCCAAGCCAGGCAGGTTCAGGAAGGACATCTTTATTTTTTTTTAATTTTTTAAAAGATTTTATTTATTATTTGACAGAGAGAGACACAGCGAGAGAGGGAACACAAGCAGAGGGAGTGGGAGAGGGAGAAGCAGGCTTTCTGCTGAGCAGGGAGCCCCACATGGGGCCGAACCCAGGACCCGGAGATCATGAACTGAGCCGAAGGCAGACGCTTAATGACTGAGCTACCCAGGCGCCCCATGGAAGGACATTTTAGATGTTTGAGTTTCAGTGGGCATTTTCATAAACACAGTGACATATAAAGACCATAAAAGGCCATGCTGATCAACTGCCAGGCGCATAAGGAATTAGCAACCCTGACTGTCCTGTTTAAGTGAGCTGGTCCTCCCAAGAGCCTAATTCTGTCTAGAAACTAGAAGAAACTCAGCTTCCAATACAGAGCTCTCCACCCTCACCCCCTAAAGCTGTGTGAAACACCTACTGGCTGTGGTATCTTTGGCTTCCCATCCGACTGAGTCCTTCACTCCTCAAGCAATGAGTGCTTACTATGGGAGATAAAAAACAAAACAAAACAAAACACTGCCTTTTCTTGAAAGAAACTCCTTACTTACAGGGCAGATTTCAATATGTATGCATAATTCCAAAATGAACATGGCAGACAGAGCATGGGTGTTGCAACCATAGAGCCCTAGAGAGACTTAACTAATGTCCAGCTCTAAGGATTTCTTAGCTCGGCTTCCAGGAACAAGTTATTTCCCATTTAAACACAAGATGAGGAAAGTGTAGCTTCTGTTACTAGAAAAGGAAATGAATAATGAGACTGAAAGCTTTAGCTTAGGGCAAGAAAGTGCAGGGTATGTTGGGGAGCCATTTGGACTCAGCTGCAAAAGGTTAGGATTTGGGATAAGGTCAAGTTTAAGGTGACCTTGCACTTCAGGATAACCATTTGCACTTTGCGCAGAAGCACTGAAGGGCCATTAAAATTGAGTCACTCTTTAAAATATCTGAATGAAAGTGGCGGGTCACTGAAGAGTATGCAAGTATCTAGAGGGCAAGGATTCTGTAGGCTGCCCATGGCCCCGTACCAGGGAATTTATGTAGGTGTGTTTTCAGTAGCAGCCAGCTGAACACAAACATCCTCAGTAGGCATTGTACATGACATCATTATAAACTGAATTTGTTATAAAGATATATTGCATTGCTAATGCTTCTACTGATGTTACGGAAGTAGCAGAGCTAAAAGGGCTTGTGAGGGGTAATAGCAGGATTTAAGGGCCTTCATTCACCATGTTTTCTTCACATGAAGGGCTGCAGCCATTTCAAGTTAGGTATTTTACTGATGGTAGCACCCAGTTCTGGAACATACCAACAGATACAGATGTAAGTTGCTCCTAAGCAGTGTATTTTCATCTGTCATCTCCCTCATCACTCAACTGAAACCACCAAAACCAATCAACACCACCCTTGCATTTGGAAATCATCCTTATTATAGTGGATTAATGAGCACTAAATCCGATCTAACTAAATTTAACTAATTCCCAAGGTTAGAAATTTTTTGGAAAGTAGGCAAATTGTGAAGAATCCCTTTTATGTAGTCTCTGTTATGAGTGATTTTCAATGCAATGCTGTTACCTTATTGTTTCCTGTTTAAACATCCTTTTAACCTGTTTTTGTGAACTAAGTATATAATTTAGAATTTGAATTTGTCTTTTGGTAAGATGTGGGAGCAATGAAGACAAAAATAAACAACATCCCCCTAATAAGTTCAAATTTAAAATTGCAGATATCCTCTTGGTTTAGGAGGTTAACACTGTCAATGCTATTCTGAAGCATATAATGAGTTGCCCTTGAGTTGGAAGACTTGATGAGGTGTATTTATATCATGCCAAGACACAGCTTTCCCTCACTAATGGCTTAGAAGGGGCTTCAGAGAGTCCTGGTAATCAGGTTTGACATTCTGAATTGATGGCTGATGGAGTGTAAGGGCCAAGGTGTGGAGTGATCTCAGGGTCTTTTAATAAGACGTGGCAAGTGATCAGGACACACAGTCAGTCACACAGCAAAAGCCAATATCTCCCATGTCTATTTCTTAAGAGCGTCCCTGAGCAAAAAATAAGTAAAATAAAATAATAAAATAAAATGAAATGAAATAAAATAGAATAAAATAAAATAAAATAAAAATGAACCACACCGAGAACCTTTAATAGAGTTTTATTTATAGAGAGTGATCTTTCATAAAACTGCTTTATTGTCCAGTTTCTTTGTGTTCATTAATTTAGAGAGAAAACAAACTAATAGCAAGGTCTCAATATTTCTGAGTTTTTTTTTAAGTTTTATGATTTAAGAAAAAGAAAAATTCCTTGCAAAGACAACTATGGCATCTACCCAGACATCTCCAAATTGTATTATTAAACCAATTGTCACTAATTTCAGTGATCCTAAAATATGAACTTACAAATTGCTCTCACCTCTTCCAACCTAAAATAGAGGCAAATGTTACAGTCTCCAGGTAGAAAACTTGCTTCATTTTAAAGCTGGATACCAAAGAGACTGAATTTTTGATCAAAAAAAAAAAAAAAAATCTGAAAGTAAAAATAGACCTGACCTTTGAAGAGAGAATTTCTTGCCTTCAAAAATGACTTTCATTTTTTCCATTAAAATAAAAATAAACATAAAATAAAAAAGAATGTTCCAGAATAGCCTTTTCTCAAGTTAAAAATATGGAGCCACATCAAATTATTTTTGGAACCAGCCGAGAAAGGAAAGGGAGGAGGAAGTTCAAATATAATGTATTACCATTTCTTATTGGAGTTAGTTTTCATAAAAATCTTGCAAGTCTTTTGGTAAATTAAACCACCTGGATGCAGTATAGTTGTATCATTTGTAGTAATAAACATCCCTGACCTCTCATTCCTAGTTTATGCATGCTATCTAATTCTATTTTTCCTTTCTTTTAAATCTGCCTTATAGTGGCCTTGGGAAATAAGTAACACGTATTAAAGATCCCGGGGTTCACTGATTTTTAAACCCCCCTCCTATCTAGGACTGCCTATCTCTCTATCTTAATCTCTCTTACTGCTCCCCAGTTACACACAAAAAACCCCAAGTGTGAACTCATGTGTGCTGGCATGGGAAATTTTCCCTCTACCCTTCAAAGTTCTTTGGCTGGTCTAAGAATCAAATTGACATGAGACAGACTAACAGGAGAAAATCAAACAGAAGTTTGATAACTTGCATTCCTCCTGGTAACATGGGAGAGACCCAGGAAAACTGAGTGACTCACTGGAATGGCTGAGGGCATTGCCTTCTATTCCATCTTCAACTAAAGACAAAAGATTTTGGGAGTGGGGAAGTCAGTTATGGGAAGTGACCAAGAAAAGCACAGTGAGCAGGATAAGGTTGTTATGTAGATTTAAGTCCCTGCCAACTCCACTGAGAACAGTTTCTAGAGATTTAGTAATTCCTCTCTTCTGGTACCAGGAGGGAAACACCTTACATATGGAGATTTACCTTATACATGTAAATGTCTCTTACAAAAGGTTAATGTCTACTCAGTTTTCAGAGCTTCTTTGTGTCTGCAGTTTCTTTAAAAAAAAAAAATTTAAAGATTCATCTATTCATTTTAGAGAGAGAGAGAAGGGGGGGCAGGGGGAGAGGAAGAGAGAGAATCCCAAACAGACTCCCCACTGAGTGCAGAGCAAGACATGGGGCAAGATCCCACAACCCCAAGATCATGACCTGAGCCAAAATCAAGAGTTGGATGCTTAACTGACTAAGCCACCTAGGTTCCCTTGTATCTGCAGTTTCTTAAAAACAACCAGCTTAAAATAATCAATATGCCAAAAAAGCAAAGCTTGGGGTGGCAAAATTTGCTCCCCCACATGTCTTTGATTCTACAGTTCTGTGTTGAAAATCCTTCTCTCCCTGTCCTTTGAGTTAAATTCATCCATTTTTTTTTTTCAAAAATTCAGCACAAGATAGAGGCTCTCCCAATCTGTCCTCCTCTAGGAAAGAGATGGCTTTGCCGTCCTCTGTGCTCTTTCTTCTGTAAATATTTGTGTCTGAACAAGGGCTTGGATTACTCAGTGTGCATTCCCACCTCCTTCCGGTTTGTCTGCTGGGCTGAGACTCAGGGAAGCAAAAAATCGACCTTCCCAGATACCTTTGCTGCTGGGGCTTTGGGAGGGGTTAGGATGCTGTCAGAGGCGTGGGGTTGATGCGGGTCCATGTTCTATCATTTTTCACTTTAACTGTATGAAAGCCATCTGGTTTGGTGTAGCGGAAAGGATGTGGCACCGAGTCGGGCAGACCTGGGTTATGTGACCTCAATCCTCATGTTGTATGACCTTGCTGAACCACAGATTGCTCATTCAACTCACAGGAGTGTTGAGGGATTGAATGAGATCAGAGGCAAAATGCCTGGGACATAGTAATCAGTAAGGATCACTTGGTCTCCCTCACATTCATAAAAAGAATATTCTGCGTGAAGGAGGGTATGGATTTGCTGCTGTATTTAGACCCTCACAGATTGCCCTTCTGTTAAACCACTCAACAGCTATATTGTAGAATTTATTCATTAACTATTCTAAAACTTCATCAATTAAATGTCTTTCTTTAAAAAAGTATAGGTTTGGCCCCAGAAACTTTACATTGAGGAGCTAATTAAGGAAATAATTAGAAATACAGATAAAGACCTATGTGGAGAGTTTTATTTTATTTTATTTTATTTTAATTATAACAGTGAAATATTAGAAGCACCCAAGAGTAGGTAGGTTAATTAAATTATTGTATATCCACCCAATGGATTAGTACACAGTATTAAAATGATGTATTCAAACCTTTTAGTGGCAGGAAATCATCATTTCACAACATTCATACAATATTCATTGAGTGCACACATGATAAAAATATCGAGTAAAATAAACTGAATGCAAAGCTTTTTAAATAACAATATAATCTCAATTATCTGAATAGACATACATATATGTGTAGAAAAAAGTATAGAAGGAATAAGCAAAAATGTTAATAGTGGTCAGTGCTTGGTCAGCTATAGCTAGTCCACTCTGGTAATGGAGTTGTGAGGGATTTATATTTTATTCTTTAATGTTTCTTTATTTTTCAGATTTTTCACAGTGTGCCTCTATTAATTTGTAATCAGAAAAAAAGTGTAATTTATTTATTTATTTATTTATTTTTAAAGATTTTATTTATTTGACAGAGAGAGCACAAGCAGAGGGAGAGAGAGGGAGAAGCAGGCTCCCCGCTGAGCAAGGAGCCCGATGCGGGACTTGATCCCAGGACCCTGGGATCATGACCTGAGCCGAAGGCAGACGCTTAACCAACTGAGCCACCCAGGCGTCCCAAAAAAGTGTAATTTAAAACCTCATAAACGTGAAAATATGAACTTCTATATACCTTGATTTTTAAATATATGCTGATAAATGTAGAAACTTAATATCTCAAGCTAGAGTTTTCTTGGTGTTTTCTTCTATAAAATATAAACTCCCCAGGGCTGGGAATATGTCGTTTCATGTTTAAAGCCCAGCTCACTTCGTGGGGGAAATTCATTCCTTTTTCACTTTTCTTGTAACTAATACTTACAGACTGCCACTCTGGGCTAGACTCTGTGTGCTTGGGTCCCGAGAGATTCTTAGACGTGAGGGGTTTTTTGGGTGTGACTTTCAGAAGTGGGCAAGATTGAGAAGTCAGTTTATTCACTACATTGTATTTCTATGAACTTGAACTCAATTTGAGGGCATTCTAAACCTTTCATCCAAGAAGACATTCATGGTCTCAGTCTGAAGTCAGTATCAGAGAACCACACATTAATGAGTGCCTTTAATATGGTCTTACGTTTGACCTAAAGGAAGCAGAGTTTGAGTGATGTCTAACTAATGCACTAAAGTTCAGTTCTGTGTGTATTTATCATCTCATGGCTCTTTTTAATGCTTGGTTTTGGGGTGGTAGATTTTATTATCTTTCGAATGTACTTCTTTTATAATTCTTTATTTAAATTCAATTTAGTTAACATATAGTGTATTATTAGTTTCCGGGGTAGAATTTAGTGATTCATCAGTTGCATATAACACCTAGTGCTCATTTCATCACGTGCCCTCCTTAATGCCCATCCCCCAGTTACCCCATCGCCACTCTCCCCTCCAGCAACCCTCCGTTTGTTTCCTAGAGCTCAGCATCTCTTACTTTTAAAATATTTTTTTTCATTATTAAAAATTGACCTGGTGGCTCACCTGACATTGATACTCTCTCTGGAGCATAAGCTTCTGGCCATGTTCATTGTGTGTGTGTACTTACTTTGCTGTTCACCTGTGTCACGTTTTTAAGAATCTCACTGAGTCAGAACCATTGCTTCTGAGGTTATATTCGCTGTGAGGTTGTTGTTTGGTCCTTTGTGGGAAGCATCTCTACAGCTGCATTTCATGGAGTTTGGTGGGAGCAAAAGGAAGAAGCTCTGTGTTTGGAGTAGACCCAGAGGTCTCTCCGACCCACACATGGCTACTCCTTTCCCTTGAGTCATGATGCATAACACCTTCTCCATCCTGAAATTAGGGGTGTTACAAGAACTTGTGTGCTATTCTTCTCCGTGACTCCGAGGGATAAATTCATGGGAGTATTCCTTTCTAAGTTTTCTTGGGGTATTTTCTTAGAAAAATAGTTGCAAGCTTATGCTGTATAGGAGTATTATTTTCTTTCTTTCTTTCTTTCTTTCTTTCTTTCTTTCTTTCTTTCTTTCTTTCTTTCTTTCTTTCTTTCTTTCTTTCTTTTTTAAAGATTTTATTTATTTGACAGAGAGAGAGAGAGCACAAGTAGGCAGAGCAGCAGGCAGAGGGAGAGGAAGAAGCAGGCTCCCCACTGAGCAGGGAGTCCTATGTGGGGCTCGATCCCAGGACCCTGGGATCATGACCTGACCCGAAGGCAGATGCCCAACGACTGAGCCACCCAGGCGCCCCAGGAGTGTTACTTTCTAATCCGCTCTTATCCTGTAACTATTTTCAATGTATTTCATTTTAGGAAGGGTATGACCTAGAGATGACTCTGATCTGGTCATTTAGGGTTGTTTCATAGGCCTTTGTGCTTTCCGAATGCTTACCAAATCCTGTTTCTCTTTAACCCACACTGGGGTAATAAATAATTTTTAGGGTCTTGATAAACGTGTATAACTCTTTACTGCTTACAGGCATTTTTATGGCATCAGTAGGATTATTGGATTAATAGGATTACATGTTCAGGAAACATGGAGCACTAACTAGTTCTTTATTCCCTGTTCAAGTATGAGATTTGAGAAATGTGTGGAATGTTTGAAGATGGTGATGGTATGCAGAATAATCATGGAGAAGAGGGTAATTAGAAAGTATTTTTGAAAGGAGTGATGACGAAGTGGGGACTCATCCTCTGGGGGTTGTTTGGTAAGTATAGGTCCCCACAGCCCAAACTCCCCTCTCTGCACTTTCACCATCCCCTCAGAGGGGAAGAGGGAAGGGACTGGCCACAATTCCTTTCCTCTGAGATGGCCCAGGCCACATTCCAAGTACTAGGATATGCAAACTGTAGTCACATACTCTACCCAAGTGACCTTATGGAGTTAGCAATTCTTCAGTTTTTTTGTGATAAGGAACTTCCAGTAAGCAATGGCATGATACTTCTCTAAACACTGGTGGTAAGCAAGTATTTATTGAGTGAATAGGTGCCACGCTCTGCAGGGTGCTGTGGGGCATGCCAACTTACACCAGTTCATAAGGAGCATGCATTCTGGGGATGTCCTGCATTGACGTTGCACTCACTCTCACACTTGCCTAGAGAAAAACTCCATGGTGAGCATGAACACATTGGAGGGAGGGGTAAAACTCAGTACGAGCAGACAAAATTAAGTATTCCTCCCGAAAGAAAGAAAATTAGAATACTTTGTAGTTGTACTTCGAAATCACTCGCGGACACATTATTTCATTTGATTAAACTGAGCCAGGGGTTCTTTAATGTTCTGCATTTTTTTGCCTATAATTTGTCTTAAGAACTATGGCATTCTTTTCTCAAAGAGGAAGTGGCCACATTGTCTAAAATTCAGCGTCCATCAAGATTTCTGTGTTTTGTGTTTATGCACCCATAGACTTTTTACTACAGCGCTGGCTTTTTGTTTAAAGCTCATTGGAATGAGTAAATACACAACGGTGCTCATTCCGGGGTAGGAGCATCTGTGTGTACATGCTTATATGGCAGGGACTGCTCCATGGAGGGTGTTCAAGACTACAGTGATTTCAAGCAACTTGATCCATCTGATAGGAATTGTTGTAGATCTTGAAATCGTTTTCCATGATAAAGCTGTTCTCTTAGGCAAAACTCTCTCTCCACCTTCCTTCCCTTGCAAAGGACTGTGGGTATAGTTTGCTCCCTCTTGTTTTAACCTTGTTCTACATGAGATGGGCAGAGGTGAGCTGCTTTGAGATGTCATTATAGGTTAAATGGTGTCCTCCAAAATTATATGTTGAAGCCCTCACCTGCCAGTAGCTCAGAATGTGACTGTATTTGAAAACAGATCATTAAAGATGTAATCAGTTAAGAAAAGGTCAGACTAGAGTAGGGTGGCCCTTGATCCGACATGACTGGTGTCCTCATAAGAAGAGGGAAAACTGGACACAGACACAGAGGGGACATGGTCGCTTGAAGACAGCGGTAGAGATCAGAGTTATATGGCTGTAAGCCAAGCAATGCTCAGGGCTACCAGAACCTGGAGGAGGTAAGGAAGGATCGCAATCTAGAGGCTTTGGAGGGAACATGGCCCTGCCAGCAACTCTATTTCATACTCCTGGTCTCCAGAAATGTGAGAGAACTCTGTCTGGTTTAAAGCACCCCGTTGGTGGTACTTTGTCATGGCTGCCCTAAGAAACTAATACAGATGCCATATTGAAAGATGAAACCAAAGGCAAGACACAAAACAAGTTGCATTGGCAATCAACTCATCAAAGGCCTTCCGTCTCCCTTCCATGTATCATTCAAATCTCCTTTTTGCACCTGTCAGTGTGAAAACAAAGATTGCCATCTCTTGGTTGGCTATTACAGATCCTTCTAAAGTTATTGCTGTCTAACAGATGATTGATAGACTCCATGTTCTTTACTTCTATGCAGTGGAGAAAAAAATGAACAAAATTGAGCTTTGACTGAATATTGAAATTAGGCACAGGCCTCCTGAGAAGATCTGAATTTTAAACTGGGCGAGAGAAGTCAGAGGAAACGTGGTTATGCAAAACTCACCTGAGACACCATCAGGCTCTCCCTCCCTCATATGCTTGCAACTTCCCAAGAGGTTTCCACAGGGGCAGGAGGGAAAGTCAGATGATGAACAGGCAACAATTGGGATTTTTTCTCCATAATATATGACAATGATCCCCAAGGCAGTGAACGCCCAGGTTCACGTCTCTGGCCACACAATCTGCCTTCCTTGAAAGGTACATTGTCCCTTATTTTTTCTCAACTACACAGATGTTCTCTCACTTCTGCATTCTCACAAAAACTCTGTTTTCAAGTTTTCCTCTACGTGCTAAGTGAACGTTATATGTGTGAGATCTGGTGTATGGTGGCAATTGGATAGGAAACTGTGCAGGCAATTGGATAGGAAACTGTGCAGGCACAAAAGTTGGCCAGGGTACATGAAGACAATCTTTTGGGGAGTGCTTATCCATCTAGTGATAATAACACCATATATTTTCTTTTTAGAATAAGAGTTAAGGGTATGCTGTTCTCCTCCCTTTCATTAATCTAAGGCAGTTGAATCCAGATTTCTGTTACACTTTAGCTATGTTTTTTGTTTTTTTTTTTTAAGTGAAATCAGTATTTTTATTTTATTCATTCAAAAATTTCATTATATAAATGTAACACTTTAGCTATGATTTTAGTGGTACAACCCTTGTCAGCTTGGTTCATATGATTAAAATGATTTGAAGAATTTAACAAAGAACTTTGTAAATATGCCTGTAAAGTATTAATGCTAAAATATCTGTGATGGAACTTCATCCCTGTTTTTGTATCATCCTTTGTGGTCTTTGTTATATACAGTGAATATCTTTGGAATGAGCCAGGAAAAAAGTAGTACCCACCAGTCTGGTGTGTTTTTTATAACCTTTTTCCTTATGGCCTTCATTTATGCTCTTTCTCTCTATAAAATATTGGTTATTTAAAGGGATATTCTCTAATTAAAATTTAATATCCAGAAATGAAAGAAAGATGGCTTCAGTGCTAGACACTTATAACGACTTTATTATATCCTCACTCAAATGACAAGTTGAAGTTTTCTCAGCATGACACAAGAATAATTTATCAGAAGATATCAAAATGAGTAAAATATATGCCAGAGAAAGCCCTTTCATACTCTCTCTCAAGAAGAGAGCAAATTATCTCAAAATGCAAGGGATTTTTATTCATCCTTTATAAAGATTTACCCTGATTTGATGAAACACATGTTGAATTAGATTGAAGGAAAAGGTAAATTTACCATGTTGTATACCACCAGAGTCTGAATGGTACAGGATGGTCACACTCTCCACTGTATTTGCTGGGAGAAATGTTTATGTAAACCAATAGGAAATGAATGTGTTCCACATGGAATTTGTAAACAATTACTAGGTGAGAAAATGTGGGAAGAAAATGTAGGGAATTTAAGAAAAAAGAAAAAGAAAGACTTGCTTACTCTTGAGCAATGAATTCATGTAACCATACCCCATTTGCATTGGAATGCATTCTCATAGTCTTTGGTAAGACTGGACACACATCTCAAAATGCGAAGTTGACATGTCTTAGAATTGTGTCAAATATTTTCAAAGAACGCAGTCTGAGGAATCAATGGAGAATGAGGGTTTGTGTCTTAAAATGGCCTTTATGTTCATGGTTTTGCCATGGACATTCAATATAGTAATGGCCATAAAACTTCTTTGTAAACTGCAAAGTACACGGTCTGGTTTCTCAAATAGTAAGTAGATGCCTCCCAGGTTAAGACTTGGGTGGCATAGCATATGCGGGTCCATATCTTATAAAGTGATCGCTTTCCTTTGGGTGCGAATGTAATGCTACTGGTCTACCTCATGCTCAGTTAATGCAGGACTTGAGAACACCCTGACTCCTGTGACAGCCCTCCCGTCTCACAGGTTTTTGCCGTCCAGTGTTTTGGGTGCATCTTAGTTTTTATAGCTATCCTTTTGGTCGTTATTATGATGATCACTTTATGCAGGCGTTATTTCTTTAGAGTTACCCATTCTTACCAGCGCCTTTGCTTATCACTCCCTCGGGCCCTCCTTCCTTCCTTGAGAACCTGCCTGGCGTTCCTGGGAGCACATCCTAGAGTCCCAGGAGAGCCTGCGCTATTGCCAAACTCCTGTTCTTATCAATTCCAGGACATTGTCAGGTCTTTCTCTCCAAATATTGCTTGTCTGTCATGTTTTCTGCTTCCTCTTTCTGGACTAGTAAGCGGGCATACAGATCTCCGATATCTCTCTCCCAGTTTCTTAACCTCTCATTCATATTTATGTTTTTTTTCCTCTTTAAGCAATATTTTGGGTAATTTCTTTAGATTTATTTTATAGTACATGAAACTCGCTGTATCTTATCTAAGTATTTATATCAAGGATTACTTTTGATTTTTAATCATTCTATTTTCTTTATGTAATTGATCTTTTTTCATGCTCTCTCATTTCTTTTTCTTCTTCTTGATTCAGTTTTATATTTCTTTTTTTGACTTGATGTTTTCTTTTAATATTATTATGCAACTTGGTTGAAAAATATAAATTTTAATTAGAATTTTTTCTTTTTTTAATATTTTTTTATTATGTTATGTTAGTCACCATACAGTACAGCATTATTTTTTGATGTAGTGATCCATGATTCATTGTTTGTGTATAACACCCAGTGCTCCATTCAGTACGTGCCCTCTTTAATACCCATCACACGGCTAACTCATCCCCCCACATCCCTCCCTCTAAAACCCTCAGTTTGATCCCCAGAGTCCATAGTCTCTCATGGTTCGTCTCCCCCTCTGATGTCCCCCCCTTCCTTTTTCCCTTCCTTCTCCTAATGTCCTCCATGCTATTCCTTATGTTCCACAAATAAGTGAAACCATATAATTGACTTTCTCTGCTTGACTTATTTCACTTAGCATAACCCCCTCCAGTTCCATCCATGCTGATGCAAATGTTGCGTATTCATCCTTTCTGATGGCTGAGTAATATCTCATTGTATATATGGACCACATTTCTTTATCCATTCGTCTGTTGAAGGGCATCTCACTTCCTTCCACAGTTTGACTATTGTGGACATTGCTGCTATGAACATTGGGGTGCATGTGGCCCTTTTATATTTCTGCAAACATTTCAAAAATACTAATTAGTAATCTGTACCCAGTTATTCCATTATCTGGGATCTCTGTTGTTTCTTCTGACTTTTCTTAGAGTAAATTGTTCTTTACTATATTCCATGGTTTTGGACTGGGAACTCAGGGTTGGGCTTAAACATCCCTGGTAGGTTGGTTCTCCAAGGAAGATTGACCTTTGCTTCCATCCATTGCTCTTGGAAACTGGGTCACTCTATGCTAATTTCTTGGCATAAAGTTTCTTAGGCCCTGCAGATAGTATACATCTAAACCCCAAACCTGAGCCAGCCTTGTGCTGTGGTTAGACATGTCTCATACCCAAAGCTCAGGCAGAAACAAGCAAGGGTGTTTGCTAAGAATTGTTCCCTTCTGGTCTGCCCTGTGGGGGAGGTTTTGAATTTCCACAGAGGCTTCCTCACCTCGTGTAGGACTAAAGCCTTCTCTTTTCTTTCCTCAGTGCTTCCTAGGAGAGCAGATGTCCCACAACAACCACAGCATCAACGAGATCTTTTCTCTAGAGTGTTTGATTTCTTCCTCACTTATAGATCCCTAAGGATTTCCCTTACCTGACAGCTCTGCTGCTCATTTAAATGGATGTTTATTATATTGACCCACCATCTCTAGCTTCTTCTATGCAAGCATTTCATAATAATCTTTTACATCGTCAGAAATGAACGTTGCTATAACCCACATTTGACTTGTTGACCATATTAAACTATTTGAAAGAAAAATAGGAAAATACGATTCTAAATAATATGCCATGTTTTCATGACGTAAATGACCAAAAGGAATCCAAGGAGGAATTTTATCTCAATATTCTAAAAGAAAATTCATTAGATGGTTGTATAGCAAAAATGCAATTAAAAGTAATAATTAAGAGGCTGGTCTGAGTACAGTGGTGTTTACAATTAATTGATCACAGCCAGTTACAGATTTCTTTGCTCCTTCTCCCCTCCCACTGTTTCACTTGACTACCCTAAAGTAATAACAATAATAATTAAGAAATATATGTAGAATTGAGAATCGTGATTGCTTACACTTTAAGCTGAAAAGTAATCTGACAGGGTGCCATTAAAAAATAGAATTCTGCTGATCACTAGTTTCTATCCAGGCCCAAGAAAGAGTGAACAGGAATTGGTTAGAGATTAATAAAGTGGAAACCACGTGTCATTATGAGGAAGCATTAAGGTCATGCAGATCCCACAGGAACTGGCTATTTCATTTGTGAGAGCATTTCCCACACTGTTTCCCACCACATATGGGTTCAGTCCTGTCCCCCAGGGCGAGCCTGTGGGGCCTCAGACAGTCCAGCAGGGGGCGCCAGGTGCTTTCCACGTAGTGGCAGGTCGTGGGCAATGGCTCAAATGCCGGGCCAGGGGGTCCCCATGCCACCCCAGTCCCACGCATGCTCAAAGCAAGTCTCGGAAAGAGCCTTGTACATTCCACAATTGCCTTCAACTGAGGGCTCAGAATTTGAAAATCTTTGCAGAGATTTAGGATCCTGTATGTGTATTTCTTTTAATTGTTCCGAGGAGGTTACAAAACCCATTAAGAGTTGCTTGGCGATGAAAAATAAATATGTTTTATTCAAGTGTTTCTTTTCAAAGGCCTTATTTCATTTATATTTGCCTGGGAGGTGGCCTAAGGAAAAACGAAATAAAAGCAAGGTGTTAGGAGCTACAAGGCTGGTACATTGCCGCGGGTGTAATTAATGGAGCACGATACTGCTTTTACACAGTGATGTGCGTTGTTTATCCAGTGGAGTCCTGGCATGATGGTGAGGGCTAGATCCACCCTGAGCTCGTTGTTACCACTGACAACCCTGGTTAGAAAGGGACTCTGCTTGAAGGCAGTGAGGCTCGTATTAACAGCAATACCCCATTGGCCTAACGAGGATCCCTGTCCCTGGCTGTGAATCATTATACTCACTTGTTTTATATTTAGGATTATTTCATTACTTGGAGTAACTCCACCTCTCCTTTCTCATAAAGGTTTATCAGCTTTTTTAAAAGATTCATATATTTATTTTAGAGACAGAGAACACACGCAGGGGGCGGAGGGCAGAGGGAGAGAGAGAATCTCACGCAGACTCTGGGCTGAGTGTGGAGGGGCACAGGGCTTGAGCTCACGACCCTGAGATCACGACCTGAGCTGAAACCAAGAGTCAGATGCTTAACCGACTGAACCACCCTGGTGGCCCGGAAGTTTATCAATTTAAAAATGTATACTGGGGTGTGCCTGGGTGGCTCAGTCGTTAAGCGTCTGCCTTCGGCTCAGGTCATGACCCCAGGGTCTTGGGATCGAGCCCCGCATCGGGCTCCCTGCTCGGCAGGAAGCCTGCTTCTCCCTCTCCCGCTTCCCCTGCTTGTGTTCCCTCTCTCGCTGTGTCTCTCTCTGTCAAATAAATAAATAAAATCTTTAAAAAAAAAATGTAGGGGCGCCTGGGTGGCTCAGTCGTTAAGCATCTGCCTTCGGCTCAGGTCATGGTCCCAGGGTCCTGGGATCGAGCCCTGCATCGGGCTCCCTGCTCCGCGGGAAGCCTGCTTCTCCCTCTCCCACTCCCCCTGCTTGTGTTCCCTCTCTCGCTGTGTCTCTCTCTGTCAAATAAATAAATAAAATCTTAAAAAAAATGAAAATAAAAATAAAAAAAATAAAAAAAATGTATACTGGGGAGGAAGAGGCATTGCAAAACCAACAGCATGCCCTCTGGCCCCATCCTCGGTGGGCTGGCAAACACCAGTCTCCTCAGCCAGAGCAGTGACCCACCGTGTGAGATGTCAGACCTTTCAGAATTAACACAGCGTTGCAGAGGAGCCAGGAAAATTGAAAACACAAGTTCTCGACCCAATAATTATATATGTAGGAAGACGTGTCAGTGAGACATTGACAGGTGTGCCAGAGAGATCTCGGAGAAGCTTGTCTGAGGAGACGCTTTGTAATTGTGGACTCTCAAAGTCCATCAGTAGTGGAATGAATGGATGTATTCATTTTTGGATGTATACTTAATGAGCAACTACTGTGTGTGTGTGTGTGTGTGTGTGTGTGTGTGTGTGTTGCACTGTTCCAGGTGCTGAGACTACAGCAATGAAAAGAAAAACCCAGAAAGACACATGTCTCCCCTGAGCATCATTGTGGTGCTTAGCATGACTTCTATTTATACAATAAGTTGCTATACTTATATTAAAAAGAACGAATTAGATTTCTCTATATCAACATGGAGAGAGTTTAAAAAGCATAATGTTGGGGGGAAAGAACAAGTTTTTCCATGATAAACAGTAAGCTGTTTCTGTAAATTTAAAAAAAGAAAGAAGATACAGAACAATAGAAGTCCAGTTCATGGATGCATGTAGGCGTGTGCAATGGAATAAAAACTGAGCCGAATACATAGGATAAATTCCTGATAACGATGGCATTTTAGGAGGAAAAGATAGGACAGGGGAGGGAACAAAGAGAGGAATTTACCTTTCTCTGTAAAGCATCATTTCTTTCATTAAAATAAATAGAGTGCATAAGAATGTTAACAGTGGTCCATTCTGCATGATAGGCGCACAGATGAACATTTTCTGTCTGCGGGGGGTTTGTACTTCTTCAATTACATGAGAAATGGAAGGAGGATGAGGGACTGAGGACACGAGAGGAGGACAAGTCAGAAGAAATAGATTGCTGTGAGGCCCGAACTTCCTCTAAAGCACCGGTCCCTTGTGGGCCAGGGACCCCTTGTTGTGAAGCTGAGTCCTCTGCCCTGTCTCTCTCCGCCCTGGCCCCATGCTGCCCCATAGGCTTCCCCAGGGGCCAACCGTCTTCCTGCCTGGCTTTGGCAATATTGTCTACATCTTCCCAGTTCTGCTCCCTCTTCAACCACAATTTGACTTCTACTTCACTTGGGTTTAGCTCTTGCCTTGCAATCTGGAAACCATCTGCCACTATCCTGGCACCAAGCCCAGGGCCTGCCAGAAGCCTACCGTACCGTTCAGGACCTCAGTGGTGTAACACACGGACAGCCTGTCCTGTGCTTCCCCAGGTCACCTGCTTTGTCCGGGCCTGGCTCTCTGTGAGTCCAGATTTCTCTGGCCATCCTTTTCTCCAAGCAACAGTGTATGTAACTCACTCTCCTTGGAAGCATCATGCACATAGTGCGTCTCAAAGTTTGGTCATTCATGAACCAGCTTTATGATTTCTGCAGTCGCTGAATATCATCTTCACTATTTATCTGTCTACATAACTCATATTGTCTGAAGGCAGTGTAATTATAAAGAAAATGTGCATTTCTGCCTTTAAGTAGTATTATTAGCCATGTATATGTGTGTTTGTGTGTATCAAATACAAATATAGTGACAAATTTCAGTCATATGTGGAATATAAAAAACAAAAAAAATGAGCAAAGGAAAAAAAAAGAGAGAGAAGCAAACCAAGAACCAGACTCTCTTTTTTTTTTAAAGATTTTATTTTTTTATTTGACAGACGGAGAGACAGCGAGAGAGGGAACACAAGCAGGGGGAGTGGGAGAGGGAGAAGCAGGCTTCCCGCTGAGCAGGGAGTTCGATGCGGGGCTCGATCCCAGGACCCTGGCATCATACCCTGAGCCAAAGGCAGACGTTTAACGACTGAGCCACCCAGGCGCCCCCAAGAACCAGACTCTTAACTACTGAGAACACACTGGTGGTCACCAGAGGGGAGATGGGTAGGGGATGGAGGAAATAGGTGATGGGGATGAAGGAATGCACCTGTCGTGATGAATACTGGCTGTTGTATGGAAGTGTTGAGTCACTACGTTGTACACCTGAAACTAATATCACACTGTACATTAACTATATTGGAATTAAAATAAAAAACTTAATAAAAAATTTTCAGATTAAAAACAACAGCAATATAGTGAAAGCAAAACAATGATACTAAATTCTGGCCAGATACACTTGCCTTGCAAAGGCTCTTAGCCAGGAGCTTACTTTACCTGTGATTAATAAAAAAGAAAAAGGGATCGACAAGTGTTGGGGGAGGAGCAGAGATCATTCGTCCTCGTAGAACAACCCGAGAATCAGAGCAGAGGGAAGGCAGAGGCACACAAGTGGTGGGTAGGTCAGGGGCACCTTCCAGAGGCTTTCCCTTTGGAAGACTCGGAAGCATTGATGAGGCACGCAGGGAAAAAACTTCTCACTGTGTGTTCTCATGGCATTTCTGTGTAGAATCTCAGCGGCCTGTGTACCAACAGTGGGTCCTGTCCCATCCTGATTAATCATGGACATATTTTTCAGTCTTTGTTTACCTCAGCACATGTGTATATTCAGCTGGCATTGTTTCACCCGGCTTTGTATGGCTCATACTTCTATGGTGAGTTTTCTTTCCCTAGAACTAGAAATTAGCCTTTAGTCATGGGGTTACCTTCAACCCTATTACCAGCTCTGCATATGGTGGGCAATTGCTGTATGACTGTATTAGTAATGTTTTGTTAGGAAAGACACTGCCAGGCAGTGGGTTCCATGATCAGCTAGATCTTGAGGAGCCATTTGGGAAACTGAGTTACGCTCATAGCCAAAGGCTCTAGGACATGAAAGCTGGTGTTGCTTCTACCCAATCTCATTGGGTCAGGCCACTTAGAACCAAGAGGATCTGGTATCTAATCTCCAGGAGCTGTATCTGACATGATTTCTACCATGGGGGGAGGTTTGTAAGTATATACTTGCATACAGATTTGCACGAATGCTCAGTAAACTCTCTGTAATTCCTGTAAACATCTCCTTGCATTGTCAAGAAACAGAGATAATCCAAGACCTTCAAATGATGCAGCCTGGAAAAGAAGTCAGCTGCTTTGTCTGCCACGGTGGGTGTAAATCCAGCCACATCTGGGGCCTTATAGCCTTGCCAGTCTGAGCAGACGAAGGGAAGACGTTAAGTATCCCAAATATATGAAGACCATTAGACTTGCCTGGAGGTGGGAAACTTAGTGAAAAAAAGAACAGCCAGATCGCCAGATGCCCAACGGTGCTCTTCAAACACTTTTTCCTTGACTCACAGTAAGAAATACATAGTGAAAAAGACATTTTGTATAGGGACCCAGTAAGCACATATGTATACAGAGACGCATGCATACAGACATATACAAACACCTCCACAGTCCTGAATGGGCACCTGTGAATTCAAACAAAGCTTTCATAAAAGACTTAGCCCTCCTATTTGTGATGCATGCCAATTCGTTCTATCAACTCTATTTTATTTTTTAAAAAACAAAGTTACAGTCCATGAAATTGATTTCACAGCCCATTAATAGGTCGCTGCCTGCCATGGGAAGAACCATTACCCTGTAATATTAAGTGGCCACTGTGTCTATTTTCAGCCTTAACTGTTCCTATTTTTCTAAATTATTTCCTGTAACCATATATCGTATGCATGAGGCACACTAACTTTATGATTAATTTTCACTGTGTTTCACCGATAAGCCCAGGGGCCTCCATGCCCCTTGGGTCCCCAGCATGGTTAGACCGCGTAAGCACAGTCATTGCGGATCGAAGCACTGTGCTTTGTTCTCCTCCTCTTTCTTCTCCTTTCTGAACAGGTTGCTTTTTAATGAGCAACGTATCACAGCCACAACAGGAACAGGTGATCGACATGAAATATGCTCTTTCTGCCTCAAAGTCAGAAATCTCGTGGGACAGGGCATACTGTTGATGTGCCTTTCCAGATGTGAGTTACCCCCATATGGCAAGCAGCACTCGTGGCATTCTTTTTCTTACCTTTCCAACAATCTGTTAAAGCCCAGAAGTCCAAATTAAGTCACCCGCGGACAACCAGCGCCATGCCCCAAGGCTTCTCCTTTCCAGAAAAGGCTTTTCTCTCCAGCCACCCAGCGCCCCTCCCCAAAACCTACAAGTCGCTTTTGACCGCACCCCAGCCTCCAGGCCAAATCCATGGCCAGTCAATTCTATTTTCAAAACATATTTATTTGAGCTCCTTGAACCTGCCACCATTTCTCCACCTCAGGACCCTTGCACATGCTTTCCTTTCTTTCTTCTTCTCAGCCCTACTCTCCCATCCACTGTGCCTCCTGTGAAAAGCACCCTCCACAGAAACCCTTCCTCCCCTACACTGTCTAAATAGCAGTTCTCTTTATGTGGATTCAACCTCCTTGCCTTAATTCTCTTAAGAACACTTACCACATTTTGTAATTATTTTCTTTGTCTATTTACTTGTTTTGATTCTCTCCCCTACCGAAATATTTGTTCCTAGATGTCAGGGCCCCAAACCATTTTTTTCATCATGTAAATGAGGACATACAATTTAAATTTTATAAGCTTCTTCAGCTCTTTAAAAAAAAAAATCCTTAAAATAATTCCTTTAAAAATCAAATTCCATTCTTTCCAAGGATTTATTCTTTTAAATAACTAGGAATCTAACTAGAGGAAAGATTAATGGCAGACTGCGCTATCTGCTCTAAGAACGAAGATCTGATCATTAACAGACTAAATAGGGTAATTAGGTATACAGTTGGAATGCAGTGTGCAGGCTGAAATTAGTAGTGTATAATTGAGCCTCATTTAACTGCAGGAGGATTTCACTGAGAGAATTTTATTTACATAAGAAAAATGTCTTAGATTGCTCTGGGAGAATTTAAACATATGTATGCCAAATCACTCCTTACTTATAGAATCCAAGCCCAGGGTTGCTAGTTTATTCGTCAGGCCCCATGTGCAGGGGTAGCATCATCATTTTTGGCCAAGTGGTTTCTTCCAGGCAGCCCAAGGTCCAAGCTGGTGCTTCAGGATTCCTTTGAATATCTTGGTGACACTTTTGTAAGCACAGCAGATCCTGACAATATGCCCTATGTACCGAGCCTATTTTCGGGAAAAATCCAAAATAAGTATGTCATCAGTATTCAAACAAGCATTTAATCCAACAGTGTGAGAGGTGGGGGGAAACAGTAGGTAAGTAAGGCAAACATGGGGATTGACCTGCCCTGGAGAGCCTCCTGTCACTGGTGGGGGAGGGGGGGAGTGCTACGCGTGCAAACAGACTAGATTGAATGCAATTAGGGGTAAAGTCCTGTGTTACCAAAGTAGGGCTGGAAGATCAGGAGATCCGCTACCTACCAGCTGAGACGTTGGGGTTGGGTTGTTGGAGGGAGGATCACAAAGACCGGGGTAAATATTGAAAGCCCCCCTTAGGCTTTTCCGTAGGCGTCAGTGTGATCAGATTGAAAACCAGCCTAAACAAAAGGCCATCTTTTGACACGTTTACTCCCAACATAAACATTATCCTGGATTTCCCTCCTTCCCCTCTGTCGGGCTGCTCAAATGAGTTTGGTCTACGCCTGCTGCGTCCATATGCTCACCACCCACTGACACCTTCTTCCAAATAAATTTCAACTGCACAAGCAGTGCACTAATGGAGTCTTCCTTTAAGATACTCAAATACATGAGACTATGAAATAAAACCTGTAATTCTGCCTTCCCCTGCCCTAGTCCGCCGGTGACTTCAGAGGTGACTACAGCTCGCATTCTGGTGGGTATCTTCTGACACCTTCCTCTCTGTTCATTTACACACACAAATTTATACGCACGGGCACACATCCATTGCCTTTTATACAGGACATTACGTATTGTTCTATACTCACTTTGCAGATCTTCGCATGCAGTATGCAGTCTGCATGTGTTTACCTTATGGTCTTTTTTTTTTTTTTTTTTTGACTGGTAATATTGAGGGTTTTTTTTTATTATTTATATATTTTTATTTAACTATGTAAATTATTTTTTTAAATTTTATTTTATTTCATTATGTTATGTCTTTTAAAGGGCTGCATAGTATGGATACACCGAACTTCATTTATTCACGCCTTGATTGGCATTTAGGTTTGTTTATGGTTTTTCACTTTTAAACAAGGCTGAAGTGTACCTCTTCTGCGTACATTGGTGTGTGCACGTGTATGAGTGTTTCATTAGGACTGACTCTTTGAAGGATCAAGCTGGAGGGAACTGTATGCAATTCTTAACATTTGAAATAGGTTGCTAGAGTGCCCACCAAAAACCAAGACTTCACCACTTTACACTCCTACCAGTAGGTATGCAATCCCCACGCCCTGTGAAGACTATCTATTATCACATATTTTAATTTTTTCCTAATCTCCTGAATGAAAAATCACATCTTGTTTTAATCCTCATTGATTTTTGTCGAGTTCTAGATAAATTCCATTCAGAAATCAATCAAAATGCGATTAATTTCATTTGTGGAAGATGGACATTTTTGCAGTATCAAGCTGTCTAATTCTGGGATTTGTGCCTCTTCATTTACCCAAGTCTTACACTATTACACCCTTTGCTAATGATTTGTAGCGTGCTTTAAGTTCATTGTATATATGCTTAGCAGTTTGTAGCTAGATATTTAATATTTTTATTTATCTAGCCAAGTGGGATACTTTATCATTATATTTTATTGCAGATTACAATTATTTTAGAGCACCTTTCTCTAGCAGGCACCCACATGGATATTCTTATTTAACATCACAGTATCGCCTGGAATGTAATATCGCCCCACTGTGCAGAAGAGGACACGGAGGCTCTTTCGGGTCATGCGCGCATTCTAGTTTATGCTGACAGCGAGACGCAGAGCTGACGTCTGCACCATCCTTTCTGGAAGTCCTCCCTGCCTGGTTCTGAGAATCCCACACCCTCCTGTGTCTCTGCCCCTCCTTTGTCTTGCTGTGTCTTGCTGGCTCTTTTCCTCCACTCCCGACCTGGGGGGTTCCTGGCCATCAGTCCACATCAAGGGCTTCTTGGCATGCAGAGCTTGATCCCCAAAGCTCTGTCTCCAGCTTGACTTTCATCACACACCCTAAGTGACCCAGCATGCCTTCCCTATAAAAACAGACACCTGCCCCAGCTTCTTCACCTGCCGGCACCATCGCTATCCCGTCCGTCCCTCAGACCGAGCACTTGGAGTGCTCTTCTCCCCAATCCAGTTCTGTTGATTCTTTGGCTTAAATGATTCTGGGTGTATCACTTCTGTTCCACTCTCCCTGTTCCTGTGCCTTGCTGTCTCACCAGGGCCACGACCCAGAGCCGGGCTGTGAGCTCCCAGCCACAATACCAGGGCATCACGCTGGTGGGGATACCAAAAGGTGTATGAACATGGGCGAATCACTTAATCTCTGTTCCTTACTGTTCTCATCTGTAAAGTGGGAATAATAACAGTACCTGCCTCGTGGGGTCATTGTGAGACCCACATGGGTCAAAACACGGGATGTTCATACTAAGAATGCAATACCTGTTGGTTCTGATTAGGATTAGTGTCAATACCCAGATGTCTCTGTGTCCAAATTTCCACTTGTTATGACAACCATCACATTCGATTAGAGGAGCACCCTACTCCAGTATGACCTCGTCTTAACTAATTACATCTGTGATGAACCTATTTCCAAGTAAGGCCACGTATTTAGAATGTGGTCTTGGGGGTTAGGACTTAACTCTTGAATTTTTGGGGAGGGGCACACTTTAACCCATAACACCAGGTTAGAAGTCTTATCTTAAGGGCCTACTCCTCTCCCTTATGTGCAGCTTTCAACATAATTTTCTTTGAACAATCATTTTTATCAGGCCACTCATTTGCCCAAGATATAGCTGTAGATGCTTCACACCTCTATCTAACTATGGCTTGGCACCCACCCATCACATCACACGACAGACCTACCTCAGAACAACAGGAAGAGTTCAATTCCATTCTAGTCTACATCTGAATTAAGAGAAGGTGATAATAGGTTTTATATATATTTATATATATATATATTTTTCTGTTTCCACTTCTATTTTAGTTAATGCTAATTCAACTTTCAAACCCCCAAAAATGTTAAGATATTCATTCAAGGCTCATCTTGTTTCTAGTGCCACATACTTAGAACTTAGATTTCAATCTTCCTCTTATTTCTCGGAGATTGTTATGGAAAGTCCCGGGACAAATCTCGGTTTCATTACCCAGTTGGCTGTCACTTGGAGGTGGTAGGCACAGCTTATAAAAGTTTCATTGTGTTATGCTACCATTTGGCATCTTATTAGAAGAACCATCTGTTCTTTTAATTACTATTAACTCAGTTCAGATTGCAAGAGCAAAAAAACCCCTAAGATATTTCTAAGTGAAAAATCAAATACACGTTTAAAATCTTCCTGAAAATAGTGTTGTCCCTATTGAAGATCTAACAGCCCGGCTGCACAGGAAAAAGCCAGAGAGCATAATGAAAGAATAATTAACATCAAAATCTTAAAATATGCTCATTTTCATGTGAGAATATATTAGTCACTCCTAGAGGGGAAAAAATTCTGTTTTTATGTATTATACATGAGGAAGTTTCATGTTGAAACCTAAAAAGAGGTATTTCAGCTTGCTTTCTTTTTACCCAGACTTTAGAAGAGACATTTTGTGTACAAGCAATGATAGACCATTTCAGCCGTCTACCTCCTGAACAAATATTTCCAGATAGCATAGCTAGGCACCACTCTGAATAATAGAGATGAACAACTGAGCAAGACAAATCAAGTTTCTGCTATTCTGGTTGGAGGAGAGAAATGTTATGCCAGCCTTAAACACACACAAGGCAACCTCATGTAGATGTAATAAAATCAACCTCTGTGAGCATGAGTGACCATGGGTACGTTAATGTGGGCTGGCACTGCTGGGAAGTTGATTTAGGAACTGAGGCCAGAAAGATTAGAAAGACCCAGCCAGGTAGAGAGATGGGCTCAAGGTCCTTCAGGTAGAGTGATTAAGAGGACAGGGTGGCTGAGGCGTGGTGGCAAAGGGAGAGAGGGGGTGAATGGCTTTTGGAAATATGGTCAAAGCCTGAACCATTGTAGGCCACTATGAATAATTTGGTCTAGTGGGATCTAGTGGACACTGAATGATCTTCCTGATTTCCTGCACTGAATGACCGTGGCTGGTGAGTGGGGAACAGGCTGAGAGGAGCAGGAGTAGAAATAGAGTGAGGAAAGGCTGGGACCCCCAGACCAGGGTGTGTACTGGAGATAGGGAAGTGGACCATTCTGGATGTATTTTCGAAGTAGGAACAGAAGGACCTTGTGTTGGATGAGATATGAGAGGTGAGGAATGGTTAATTTGGAAGACTTCACAATATCTGTCTTAGGTTTAAATACTGACAAATATGCAGGGAATATTCTTATTCGAATCACATGATGATGATTACAGAGGAAGACCTCGGGTTTCCATGAATGTCCCAGTTCCTTGCAGGAAGGATGTCTGAGGATGGTGTCTATACGGCCGTCCTCTGCCCACAGCCCCACATTGAGATTTAGCAAGCTACTCTGTGGGCCGTGTTCCATCCCTCTGCACCCTGCTAGTACCCTGTTGTGTGATCCTGGCTCACAGGGGTTTGGGGACTATTTTGCCTGTCTCAGTGACATAGCTCCCAGTGTCAGGAATGTGATATAAAACTCAGCCATGTTATTTCCACTCTCATGCTTTTCCTGCTACATGAGGCTGCTTCACAGAAGTTAGCAAATACATAAACAATTAAATACTATGTCTATGTCCATGGGCTCTTCCCTGTCTGGCTTAGGCAGGCTGATGGCCCTGGGCAGCTTTGTGCTCATGCCGTCGACGGATGACTGATTGATCCCATCAGAACAGCAAAATAACACACATTATGCCTGCTTCTCTAGATATCCTACTTAATGCATGACTATCTGTTAGATGACAGCCATGCATTAATCTAAACTTCAACACCGGAACAAAGAGGATGCTCTTTGCCATCTGTCTTTCATACGTGAACAAGCCAAAGTTTAAAGATGCTGAATGTCTTGTCTGAGGTCACACAACTGGAAAGTGGCTTTAACAGGTTGGGAATTTGGAGCTACTGGGTTCTAAAACCCAGTTTTTTTTGTTGTTGTTACCTTTGTTTTTATTTTTTATTGTTTTTTTAGTATTGTATTAAGTTTTAACTTTAATTCCATTGTAGTTAACATACAGTGTTATATCAGTTTCAAGTGTACAATATAGTGATTCAATAATCCTACACATTACTCAGTGCTCATCAGGACAGCTGCCCTCCTTATTCCCCATCACCTAGTTCACCCATCCCCCCACCACCGCCCCTCTGGTAACCATCAGTTTGTTCTCTGTAGTTAAGAGTCTGTTTCTTGGTTTGCCTCTCTCTCTTTTTTTCCTTTGCTCGTTTGTTGTTTCTTAAATTCTACATATGAGTAAAACCCAGCTTTTTCCTCCACAATGAGAAATCCTTATGGGTGGGTGAGCTTGTTCTACCTGGTACCAAGGAAAAGATCTTTTAACTTGATTCTTTATAAGAATGAGAAAAAAATTAGCTGAGTAGATTGAACAAGCAGATTAATAAAGTATGCTTTAACATAGCAAGTTAATTATTTATGTCGGAGTAATCTGCAAGGATGTAGGCAGGTTTGGTAATAATACCATTTTCCTCCCTGGTATTGGTAGTTAACTTCATCCAGGTGAGATGAGGTTTCCTGATTACACTCCAGCTTTTTCCTTCCCATCCTGTTTTCTCACCTTGATGCCATGTCTCCAACCCTAAGACTGAAATCTGTTTAGGTCGTAAGCTCCCTGAAGACAGAGGCTGTGTCTCATTCCTTTTTGGATTCCCAGAGCCCAGAAGAGTGCTGGCCCAATGAATGGCATACCCTTCGGCTCTGGTTTTCCTAGAATCAACTTCCATATGCTTTCTTCTGGAGGTCTCTGATGCCTGCTTTCTGCAGCTCAGATCTTCAGCTACACGTAACTGGGCACATGGGTGGCTAGAACTGCTGAAATTTTAATATTGCCTCTGATGCTATTGCATAGAAAACTTGAAAAGGAAACAGGAAGAGTGTGGCTACAGGACTTAAACCCTGCATTTTCCTAGAATACTCCCAATTGTGCAGATGTCCCATTTTCTTTGCTAAGCTTTATGTCTCTAGATAGAAATATCCCTCTAGCCCCTGTGCTGAGCTGGCTGAGCTGGTACCAAGCTGTGGGCTTGTTAGTGAAACTGACATACAAGCTCATGTCAATAACATTGGAGAACCACACCAGCACTTACTCTGGACTCACAAACTCTTAGTTTATGCAAAGCTCTAACAGCTGTGGTATGTCTGCTTTCTACCTCTCAGCATACTGAATGCATCACCTTGTGAATGTGTTGATGGGGATATGGGTGGCAGAGAGAAGTAATAATTCTTGGTTTGCCTGGTAGCAAAGGAAGGAATGGATACACTGTTGAAAACAGAACTAGGGCTTAAACACCTGGGAACCATTTAGTGCATGTTGAGAAGCCAAGATAGCTTCTGAGATACCCCTCTAAAAACTCAACAGTGTAGCTCAATAATGATGACCCAGAACCCCCAAATTTTTCACTATTATTCAGTTGACTGATTTGCAATATGTTTAACATGACACAAAGTATGCACTATGTTTGAGAAATGTTTTTGCACTATGTTTGAGAAATGTTTTTGGAAAATTATTAGCGCTTTAGATAGTGCTAATAATTTTCCAAGGGAAATAAAATAACCTATAAATTTTGGCTTTTTGCACAGTTGTATGTTACCAGACAGTTGTGAGTAGTAAAGGTATGTGTGTGTATGTGTGCGTGTATGTGTGTGTATGTGTGTGTGTGTGAGACAGAGTTCCTGTGTGTGCTGATTATTAATATCAACATTTTGTATCTCAACGTTTGCTTATTTTAACAGAAGCACATTCTTCAATCCCGTTTCAGGATGTGAACGAACCTTTTATTCTATAAGATACAAAAGGCTCTGATGATGTAAGGCAGGAAATGGCACGTGGTGGCAAGTTAGGGAGCAGTTAAGATGATTTCTTATCACCATGGAGACAAGACATCTGGTGCTCTAAAGACTCTGTGTGTCCTTGTTGCCCCTGAAAATTCCATGCATCTTGGGAGTTCAGACTGTAACCCAGACCCTGGGTCTTCAGGGCTCTCTCCTAGTCAAAGGCTTCTTTTCTTCATCTTTATTTTGTTTTAAAATGTTGATCGATTTTGAAATGGTTTCAATGGAAAATGAGGGCTAGACCAAATGGTTTCAATGAGGTACAGTAATTGGGACAATTCCTTCTTCCTATGAACATCTCAGGAATGTTTAAAACAAAGTTCAAGTTCTTCTGAAACAACATGTCTTAAGGGTCTTATTTGGCATGCTAAGTGAGTAAAAAAAAAAGTGAGATATTACAGGAGCAAGTAAGTGATTAAATTAAATGTGCCTGGAGAATAGAGCCCTCTCAGGAATCTGCAGAGTAATAAATACGTGCAGCTGCTTGTGCATTTCCCAACACTTCTAAGCAATGGTACACAGAATGCTTTCCACTTACATTTCACCACTGCTGATGGCCTGTCAATTCTAACGAAAATACTCTGTGTTAGAAAGGTGACCCGAATTACATACATTATCTTTTTGTTTCTCTTTACTGTCTACCGCTCAGTACTTTAAAAAAGCTTGTTATTAAAACGTTATGTAAGTATGCAAAATATACTGAAAGAAAGAATGTTTCAATTATACACAGTATGTATTGGTAAGAAATGCCGTGTGTGATGACATATGACAAATGGTAAAAGGTATTTTTAGTTGCTTTCTCTTTGGGGGAGGATAAAGCAAAAATATCTAGAATATACAGCATTTGCTTTTCTAGCTATTTTAATATTTAGCATATTTATAATATATCTTAAAGTAAGTAACTAAAACAGTTTAAAAAGTGAATTTTTTACTTAAAGATTTTTGTACTTTTTTGGGGGTTAATTTGCATTATTTTAAAAAGCTTATTCTAGATTGGTATCTGTTTTTTTATTTTTTTTCTTATCCGTGCCCTTTTGAATTGCTCTTACTTGCATTAGAAATCATAAGCCATTTTTATTTTATGTGAACAACTGGTCTATGAATAAAGTGTAGTCTTTATAAAAAAATAACCAAGAGCTGTAGGAATTGTGTTCATAACTTAAATATTTGATACCTAAAATTATCAAAGTCAAGATGCCTGGAAATTCTGATTCAAATAAATGAAAGGAAGTTTCAAATGAACTAAGAGCAACAAACAATACAAGAAGGTAAATTATTGGTATTTTAGTCCTTTCTGAAAGACACAGAATTGCATTATCCCCCACTAGAATTGTATCAGGCAGAGAAATCTTCTGTAAGAGAGTCTAACAATGTTACGAGAGTGTTGTCCTGAGTCATTCACCATGTGGGTGTCACAGTTCACTTCGGCGTTCACACCTTTGCCTTCCTTTGGTTTATCATCGAATTATAACTGAACAGTAAAAATTGTCTTCAGATATTTACATTTTCAAAGGAAAAATTACCTTTATTCTTCTTAGAGCAGCCCTGGCATTTGATCTCTGAACGTGGACAGTTCTATACAGGTAGACCAGTAAAGGTACACATCTCAGGAGGGAAAGTGATGATTGACGATTGTTGGAGTACCGATTAAGAAACTGCAGAGTCCTCCAGAACACCGACGACAGGGGGAATTGATCTTAGTCTTAGAATTGAGCATTAAGTGTTGGTTGTTATTATGAGGGGGTAAGATAGTCCTTCCTGGGAAATTTGTGGATATTTTATTACTTTCCAGCCTAACATTTGTGATTTTCATGGAAACACTTCAAACTGAGGCAAAGGTTCATGCTCATGTGAGGTAGAAATTCACCAAAGAAAGTTAATATTCCCTTGATTTGTCACATTCTAAGAGAGAAGTTGTCATCAAAGAAAATCTGCTAAATTAGCTGCACATTAATTATATGCCAATTCTGCTGCTCTAAAGAAAAATACATGACCTTAAAACTTAATTCATGAGATTAGACTTTCTAAGTGTATATTTATTGTGTAGCATACTTCCTCAAAACTCCTAATTTAGGGTAATTGAAAAATTAAAATAGCTTGGACCCTTAAAGTAACTGACACACTCCTAGCATTAGCCTTTGCTTAAGCTTCCTGCAGGTGGGAAAAAAAATATTCAATGTCTTTGTTTATGTGATTTGAGTTGCTTTTGTTCTATTTTAATTGGGCAATCATTTTCTTCTATTGCAGGATCTAGATTTCTCATCACATCCACGGGAGCCTTGTATATTAAAGATGTACAGAATGAAGATGGATTGTATAACTACCGCTGTATCACGCGGCACAGATACACTGGGGAGACCAGGCAGAGTAACAGCGCTAGACTTTTTGTATCAGGTAAAAACCCATCGAGACTTGTGGTTCCCATTTCTGTTACTCCTTCGTTAGTGTCCTGAGCGAAGTCAACCAAACTTGTAGAATTCATGACTCAAATAAAGACTTCTTTTTTTCCCCCAAAAATATATTAGCAACTAAAGGGTTTTTTTTTTTTTTTTAAACCAACCCTAATACGATACACTACACATATAGATATTCCAAGGAAAGTCATTTCAGGTTTTGTAAAATTCCACATTCCTATGACCCAATGTGGCTTCTGTTTTGAGGAGAATGCCTCCTTGCCCTGTGTATTTGTGTCCTGTCCACCAGCACTACGAGGCTCTCTGTGACACATAGCTCTGAGGGAGAAGAGCAGGGGCACAGGGAACACACCTCTTGTTCCCCATATTATGTCTAACAATATTGGGGAAATAACCCACATCTAAAAGGATAGTCACTCCCTCCCACCTCTGTCCAGGATGATTCTCAAGTGAAGAAAACCTGAAGGCTGCTAATTCCACTCTGCTGGAAAGATGCCAGTTTTGTGCCTTCCTTTATAGCATTTATACTTTGAGAAAATATCCACCTTTTGCATAATCTTCACCACTGGCTTGTTACTGGCCCATCTGTCAAACAAGTAAGCAATCCGCTCACACGGCGATGTGCTAGCTCTTCGTGGAGCCAATTAGAATGTGAGATGTCCATCTCGGTCCTAGAAATCTGGTGCAAAACATCTGACCTTTGCCCTTGCATCTTTAGAAGGTAAAACTGCTTCGTGACCTGAATATTTTCATCTTATTTGTAGTGATGCTTTGTGAGGAAGAAGGGATGGAAAGTTGTTGACCATTGGTGTAATTTAAAACATTGCTGCCCAAACACCTACTTAGTGTGCTTTTGCTGGGTTCCTTGTCCACATTCACATCCTTAAAATAGCCAGAGTCCACCTGTGTTTCCAGGGGCTTTGCAAACACAAGTCAGAATCAAGTGATTTCTTCTCTGTACACAAAAATACTTTTTATTTACCTCTTCTTTTTCATGCCAAGTGTTACTTTATCTCTTGCTTTATAGCTCTGCGTTGTTGCTTCTGTTAAGGGCAGGAACAATCAGTATAGTAAAATTATACTCCATTAAAAAAAAAAAAGACTAGAGAAAAACAAATGAGAAAGTGAATGACATCTGTGATCTTTGTCTATGGTGGCTTTAATGACAGCACAGTGTTCTACTTGCTCAGAATATCCTAGAAAAGGTCTTGTGTGCAGTCAAGAGGAATGTCATAACAGTATTGGGACAAGAAAGGGGAAGGATTGGGGGGTGGATCTGGGTACAAGATTGAATTGAATTTTAGCAAAAGAAGCAAAAAACATTTCTCCATCCCCCAAAATGAATTAAGTGATGGTATTCCGAGAGCTCATCTTCTTTTTTTAAGATTTTATTTATTTATTTGTCAGAGAGAAAGAGAAGAAAGAGTTTGCAAGCAGGGGGAGCAGCAGAGGGAGAGGGAGAAGCAGGCTCCCCGCAGAGAAAGGACCCCGATGTGGGACTCGATCCCAGGATCCTGGGATCATAACCTGAGCTGAAGGCACATGCTTAGCAGACTGAGTCACCCAGGCATCCCTGAGAGCCCATCTTTCTTGAAAAAGAAACTTGAATAAGAAATCTGAAAAGAAGGAGAAAATTGGGGAAAAAAGAGAGAGAGAGAACCTGAAATGTGGACTTGTTTCTCTCTATTCTAAATTATTAAGTACTGATTTTCAAATTTAACTCTTAGTGTTGGAGAGGCAAATTTACTTTTCTTAATTCCAAGTTTTTTTGTTGTTATTTTGTTTTTTTAATAGAATGTCTTACTAATGTTTTAAACATTGACAGCAGGACCCATGAGCACTTGGTCACTGTGGAGTGAGTGGGGTCCATGAGGTCACCCAGTGGGCATTTGTGATGGGAAGTGAGGAGCCTCAGGGCACAGTCTCATGAAGGAGTGTCTCACACTAAGATCTTGAGCATCTGGGGTTAGAGGTATAGCTGTAGGGTCAACAGAGCCAAGTGTCATGGAACGACTCTTGAGAGAGTCTCTGTATGTAGCACGTAACTGTGAAGACTTTTTGTCACAGAAATGTTAATAACATAGTTGAGGGAGGAAATTGTTACTGCTAGAAAATTAGAACATCAACACTGAGTGCAGATGACTATTCTAGAAATCTAAGCTTTGAAGGAAAAAGAAAAATTAATTTTACTTTAGATTTAAATGCATTTAAAAATGCACACATGGGGTTTGGGTCCTGTGGCGGCACGCTAGTGACAAGGTTTTAATGCTCTTAAACTCCTCCTGAAACAAAAACAGACCAAATATGATGGCAAAAGAAAAATCACAGGGACAAGGCCTTCCAGGAACACTCGGTGGCAGTGGATCGTGGGTTGGCGTGGACGGAGTGTTGACAGCAGCGGGGCATGCAGGAGTGGCCGCCATGTCACGGAAGCAGTGGGCGCCAAAGGGGCACAACCCGCTGGGACTCCACATGGTCACAAACCTGCAAAATAGTCAACAGATACTCCTCTTCAAAGCAGAGGATCAGCCCTTGAGTGGACCCTGGGGAAATGTGTCTAGGAGTATTCACCACCCTCGGATAGACCTACCTGAGTTCGGAGTGGAAGATGGGTGCAAACTGCCATGAGAGCAGTCACTGATGACCACATCGCTCGGTGGTGGCACGGCTCCTCGAAGATCTCACGTGTCCAGCAAATAAATACTCCTTTCAGAAGAACAAGGACTCACCCCAATAAAACCACTGGCGTTTGGAGTCAAGTTGAGCCAGAGTGGCTCAGAGTGACTCAGCATTACTAAGGGTGACAAAGGAGGCTCGGGTGGCATGGGAGGCCTTGAAGGAATCCCATCCTATAAAATACTATAATGTAGAATGGGGCAGGGGGCGGGGTTACTTATGTTTATGTTACTTTTATTTGGAACCAAGATTTTCAGTGTAAGAGAAAAGATAAAAATATAAAATCCTTGAAATGTCCAATAGAAACTATCAGTACACACTTGCTATATTTTTATGAATGTGTCCCCAAGGTCCTTACATTGAAAAGGCCTGGAAGTGATGGGGAACAGACAGCAACAAGCACCTCTAATATCTAGATCCCAGCGTCCTTTAAGTACTCCCCCTAAAAGGGACCATGATTCCTTGGAAGAACGGTGGATTATAGTGCCTGGGACAGGAAATGTATAAATGGGCCTGAAACATTAATGGGATCTTGTCAAAATGATACAGGGGACAACTTCTGAAGGGGCTCTCACTGGCTGAGAGTGTGATGAGTTGAATTTCAGAAATAATGATTGCATTTGATTGATAACCATTTAACATTTTAAAAACTTTTGAGTTTGTTATGAATACACACACGTACATATATATACTTATATGCTTACGTTGGTATATACTTTGATACATGCACACATGTCTACTTAATAACAACCAAAGCAATAGTGAGAATCTCATTGGTCTACATAGAAGAAACTAGGGCACCAACTCTTGATTTTGACACTTGGTAGATTAAAGAGAACCACAATTCTCTTTATCTTTCCTATGACTGTTGTATTTCAAAATAACCAAATAATCCTAGTTTAGGAAGGAAAGTTCTTATTTGCAGAATAATTACATCTACTGAATGTGAAGGAGCTATGACAATTAGAAAATCATTTCCACCTTTAATGAAATAACTAATTCAGACAAACTTTATCACCTGAACTTGCTGATCAATTCAGCGTCACTGAGTGCAGGAAAGCTTCGTGTTGTATGCGTGTAGAGAGAAAGGAGAGAGGTTGAAATTGATTAATCAGCTCATGAGAACTAAGTTCCAGTTCATGAGAAACATGGCCAGAGGAACACATTCAATGACATCATCAAGAAAGAAATTCAGACCGTGGGGTTTCCTACAAAACAATTCACCTGGCTTCTTCAGCAAGTCAGAGACATGAGAGAGAAAAGGAGGAAGAGCTTGTTTTGGATTAAAAGAGAATTGAGAGACATAGCTGTTAACTGTAGAACAAGGCTGTTTAATTAGCACAATTGTAAATAATAATAATAATAACAATGACGTGTTTTTAGCTCATCAGGGAAAAGTGAATATGGAATGGATACTAGATGGTACCAAGAGGTTATTATGACTCTTGTAGGTTACTAACATTGCGGTTTTATAAGAAAACTTTTATTTATTTATTTATTTTTAAAGATTTTATTTATTTATTTGAGAGAGAGAGAATGAGAGAGAGCGAGCACATGAGAGGGGGGAGGGTCAGAGGGAGAAGCAGATCCCCCGCCGAGCAGGGAGCCCGATGCGGGACTCGATCCAGGGACTCCAGGATCATGACCCGAGCCGAAGGCAGTCGCTCAACCAACTGAGCCACCCAGGCGCCCAGAAAACTTTTATTTTTATTAGAGAAACATACTAATGATATAGTGATAAGATGACATAGGTTCTATGATTTGACTCAATACGGTAGCACCAAAGGCAAAGACTATAAAGAAATAAACAGATAGATGATAAAAATAATTTTGATGCCTCTCGTATCTGGGTGATAAATATATGAGATGCATTATATTATTTTTTCTACTCTTGTGTGAGTTTGCAAGTTTTCTGTGATAAAAACTTATTTTTAAATGTAGATAAACGGATTGAAGATGAGGGGATGAAAATTAAATCCTGCTGTTTGGTTGTCCTAATTTTGTACATGACCAAATATCCCCTGGAGAGCCTGTCTCAAGCATTGCTTAAATTGTGTATTTAAAATAGAAAAGAAATGTGCCAGTCCTTTAATGTAAAGTAGTTTTATTGAGATTTAATTTACCATCCATAAACTTCACCCATGTTAAGTATCCAAGTCAGTGATTTTAGTAAATATAGAGAGCAGTGCAACCATCAATGTCATCCAATTCTAGAACATTTCCATCACCTAGAAAACTCCCTGTGGCCCATTTGAAGTCAATTCTAATTCCCACCTCCAGCCCCCAGGCAACCACTAATTAACTGCCTGTTTCTACCCATGGGCACTTTCTGTATATTTCCTATAAGTTGTATCTCACAACATGTGGCTTTGTATCAAGCTTCTTTCATGTAGCATAATCTTTTGTGGTTCACCATGTTGTAAGATGTATCAGTAGTTCACTCTTTTTGATTGCTGAATAATATTCCATTGTACGTATATACACATCTCATTTATCCCTTCACTAACTGATGCACATTTGGGTTGTTTCCACTTATTGGCTATTATGAAAATCCTGCCAGGAACATCTGTGGTCATGTCTTTGAGTGAACACAGTTTCATTTGTCTGGGATAGATACCTAGGAGTGGAACTTCGGGGTGCTGTGGTAAAGTGAAGTTGAGCATTTTGAGAAACTGCCAAGCTGTTCTCCATAGAACCTATGTCATGTACATGTACTCCAAAGAGGCTGCACTATTTTACTTTCTTATCAACAGTGTACGGGGGGCCAGTTTCTTCTCCACTTCTTCATGAGCACCTGTTCTTGTTCATGTTTTTTATTATAATCTTCCTAGGGGGTGTGAAGTGGTATCTCATTGTAGTTTTAATTTGCATTTCCCTAGTGGCTGATGACACTGAGCATCTTTCCATGTGCTTATTAGTCATTTGAATATCTTCTTTGGTGATATATCTATTCAGATCTTTTGTCTATTTTTTTTTAAGATTTTATTTATTTATTTGTTAGAGAGAGAGAGAGAGAGAAAGCACAAGGACAAGGAGGGGGAGCAGCAGAGGGAGAGGGAGAAGCAGGCTCCCTGCTGAGCAAGGAGCCTGATGTGGGACTCGATTCCAGGACCCTGGGATCATGACCTGAGCCGAAGGCAAACACTTAACTGGCTGAGCCACCCAAGCGTCCCCTCTTTTGTCCATTTTTTGATGTTTTTTTTTTTTTTTTTCTTATCATAGAGATGTCAGGGTTCTTTATATTTTTTGGAGAGAAGTCCTTTATCAGAAATATTATTTGCAAATATATTCTCCCAGTAGGTTGCTCCTTATTTTTTCCTTAGTGGTATCTTGGAAAGTGTAAAATATTTTCACTGTCATGAAGTGTAATATATTGATTTTTTGCCACTTGTGTTTTTGGTGTCATGTCTTAGAACTCTGCCAGACCCAAGGTCATAAAGATTTTTTCCTACTTTTCATCTAAAAGTTTTATAGTTTTAACTCATACATTTAGATCTACAATCCATTTTAAGTTAATTTTTGTAGGTGGTGTGAGGTAAGGTTTCTAAATTCTTCTTTTTGATATGGATATCCAACTGTTCCAACCCTTCTTTTAAAAAAAGTCAGATTTAGGGACACCTGGGTGGCTCAGTCATTAAACGTCTGCCTTCAGCTCAGGTCATGGTCCCAGGGTCTTGGGATCGAGCCCCACATCGGGCTCCCTGCTCGGCGGGAAGCCTGCTTCTCCCTCTCCCACTCCCCCTGCTTGTGTTCCCTCTCTCGCTATGTCTCTATCTGCCAAATAAATAAATAAAATCTTTAAAAAAAAGTCAGATTAACACAGCACTATCTTAAGTATATTTCAGAAATTTCTATCAACAATTAGTTACAGAACAAAAATTTTAAGTGCAATCATCAGGTATTGCTTTCTATGTGACTAGCGTTAGAAGTGGGCACCTTTTGTTTCCTGGGTTTTGGACTTGTTCTACAAAAAAAAAAAAAAAAATTAACTGTGCCCACCAAAGGAGTGACACCTTCTTTGTGTCACCTTTTCCAGCACCAGTGCTACTTCCCACTCTAAGCCAAGCAATAGATTTGGTAACTATGTAGTGCATAAGAAAGCCACTTGCTCTTCAGTACTTTCCAAAGTCCGTCTAACTTCCTTCAGGAGGAGATTGAAGCAATAAGGCCTCTGCTGGCAAGGGCTCTGCACCTGCTACTGTGGGCTTCTTAGGTCTGTAATCCCTCTGGAGCCTCACACCTAGACATGTGAGTGAGAATAATTATGGACAACGAATTCTTCAGTTATAATGGACGATGGAAGTACAGAAGAGTCCTGGAAAGGAGATTATTAGGTTCCTTCATCATATCCTATGAGAACATTCACATTGTTCTCATAAAGCACCAGGGAGGTGAGAAGAGCAGCGGTATGTCATGGATTTTATCTCTGATGGTAACAAAGGAAAGCTGGGGCAGAAGCAGCTTCTGCTCAGTGAGTTTGACACGTTCACTTGGGTCTCCTGACTGCCCCCGGTGGCTGACTGTGGAATCACAGCATTTTAAGAGGCCATTCCAGGGGGTTCTTTGATAGGATAGAGGATATCCAGTCCTTTGCTTTTGTGTTTACTGCAGGCAGAACACAACAGCCATGATGCTTTTCTAACCAAGGCAAAGATAAGAAGAGTTCAGGAGCCAGGGGCTCTATCTGTTCTATATATCCGTGTGGAGACTAGTGTTAACCACTCATGTGTGTAGTCTAGTGCAAGTTCTGAACAGGAAAAGTAAAAGAGAGGGTAAGGAAAGGTCACTGACTTTTATGTTGGGCATCCAAAAGGGGACCTCTATTTTTGCATTCTTCATAATATTCCCTGAGAACATCGATTCCTCAAAGCAAGCTTGGCCATTGAGCTGCATGGTTTCCACTGACCCAGTTCTTGAGAGCATTTGGTCCTCTGTTATGTCAGGCTTTTCTGTTTCTCCGTTGCACCTACTACAAGCCACACCACCTTTATGGGTTCATGTGCTTGCACATTGCCCACCAGCCCCACTCATGCAATCGGATGTAAGCTCCATGAGGGTCTCATCTTTTCCTGTCTTGTTCGCCACCATGTTTCCAATTCCTGACTGTGTGCTGGCCCTGGAAGTGAGGCTCAACAATATTTTTAAATGAATAAATAAAACACTTTCAAATTCAATAACTATCTATAAAATTCTTTTTTGTGTGTGAAATAAATTTTACTAATGTCAAACAACTCTCTGTGCTACTGTTGTTCTTTTGAAAGGGGAAGTCTGACATTCTCTGGTCACAGGACAACCCAGTTCTTGGCCTGGGCCAGCAGCTCTTGTACCGGCATGCTGATTCTGGAGTTCTTAGTTATTTAGTGGGAAATGAAAAGCAGAACCTTTTCTGCTTCAGCCTTTGGAAAATTCTGAGCAGAATAAATTTCAATGAATAGGGCTTTTCTTTCTATTCTTTAATAAAATCTTAAAGATGTGTTGTCAATAGTTAGCATGATGTATAGAATTTAACTTACACACAAGTTCCTATGATTCTAAATGACCACTTCAACTCATTCACTACGTCTAAGAGTTTTTCTTTCTTTCTCAGACCCAGCGAACTCAGCCCCATCCATACTGGATGGGTTTGATCATCGCAAAGCCATGGCAGGGCAGCGTGTGGAGTTGCCTTGCAAAGCGCTTGGGCATCCTGAGCCAGATTATCGCTGGCTGAAGGACAACATGCCCCTGGAACTTTCTGGAAGGTTCCAGAAGACCGTGACAGGGCTGCTCATTGAGAACACTCGTCCTTCAGACTCAGGCAGCTATGTGTGTGAAGTTTCCAACAGATACGGCACTGCTAAGGTGATAGGCCGCCTGTACGTGAAACGTAAGTTGGATGGTAGCTTGGAATGGTGATGTTGACCGCCACTGATGGGGCTCTTGTTACAAGATGACTTCCAGGCTCTCAATATAGCCTTCCATTAATCTTCACAACAGTCCTGCTGAGACCAGTATTACCCCATTTTGCAGATGAGGAAATGAATGCTCAGACAGATTGCTCAAGATTACACAGCTGGAGAGGTTGGGACTTAGGATTCGAATTCAGGTCTGTCTGAACCTCTGAGATTTCCATTAGGCCAACAGGATATGTATCTGAGATCACATTACCTAGCTGTTGAATTAATAATGGCCACCCTGTCTGAACATTGACAGAGGAAGAGCGGCAGGCTTGTGATGTCAGCACAAGTGACCATAGTCAGATCACAGTGGGTGTCCTTGGCCGACTTTCAGAGGCTACTTGATGTTCCGGAATGGGACTATTATCAGAACAAATATAGGTCTCTAAATGATCAAAATATTGGACTTGAACTCATTATTACATATCATTTAGTTCAAATATGGTGGATATGTTTCATCTCCAATAGATTTGTAGTGACTGTCATGAGGAATGTGTTGAGAAGGATGCTGAAGCCAGCCTCAGAGGAAGGAGGGGTGTGACTGCAGTAGGGAGCACCTTAATCTAGTCAGACACCCTCAGTTTTACTCAAGCAGAAACCAAATCTAAGTGAGTTACCCAGGAGCACATGGCCACAATTGACGGGCAGAGCTTTGGTCAAAATAGGTGGTTCTTAGATGCAAATGGAATGTTCTTTTCATTGTATATAATATTATTATATATTACATAAAATAAGATGTGTATTTTTTTAATTCGATGAACTAATTGGCTGAACTAAAGCTAAATCGCAAGAGTCTACATTGAAAGGTGGAGGCTTTTTCTTATCCCACTTTTTCCCAACCCCATTCCTGTTTATGGAAATGTCTTTTCAATGTCACCCTGACTGTGGACTGTCCCAGCCCAACAGAATTTGTTAGAGTAGACATTCCAGGGACTTCCTGGAAACAGCTGCCCAGGGTGGGTCTTTTGAAAATCACACAAACATGCTTAGGCTGGGATTAGGGAGAAATGGAAGATAAGGTCTGTACAGCCCTATTTCTGTAGTTGAAGAAACTTCTAGATGCAATGATGCAGCGCTGGACAGCAAGTAAGAAGTATCTCTGGAAGCTCAAAATCACTTCTGTGTTAAAACACCTTTCATGGCTCCCCATTTCCTGCTGAATAAGTTTGTATTTTAGGATAGTATCAAAATCATCCCAAGTAAGCCTGTCTGGTCCTACTGCCCATAGTTTTGCTTCAAAGAAAAGATACTCCTATTAAATCTAACTTCTTCCTATTCTCTGTACAAACCCATTCCTATCCTGAACACAGGTCATGTTGCTCCCTCCACATGGAAGATGGTTTTCAAAGACTTAAAGGTCTCAAACTTCCCATTTTTCGAAGCCCAGTGCAGTGGCCTCCCCAGAGACATCCCCATCCCCAAGCATCTCATGCTCAGCTCTCAGGGTTTAATTTATTGTTTTCTCTGTAAAGGCATTTATCACTGTCTACATTTTAAAAGTTATCTGTGGAAAAGTCTTAGTTCTGACTGTGCTTGTTTTCACTACTGTGCTCTTTGCCACATTGGGATAAGTCCTCAAATGCCTCTTGAATGTTTCCTATCTCCCTCTGACTTCATTTTTGTCTTTCCTCTCTAGACAGAAAGCATTATCTTGGGTTCCAAATCCAAAACCCTCTTCTCTTCCATCTCTTCCCTCCTGGTGCTCTCTTTATTCGTATGGCTCCAGATTCCTCCCCTCTGAGAACAAGCCTGGATCTGCATGCTTAGCCTTGGATTCCTTCTTGAGTATTAGATGAGTATGTCTCCCAATTTTAGATCAGATGTTTTGCTGGCACTTCAAAACAACAGTATTGCAAACCAAACACTCCACCATCTCTACCTTGTCAATGGCTCTTCTTATTCGAAATGTCTTACCCCCTTAAGCCCCCCAAATGCAGGCTTTAAATCTTGGATTCTCCATAAAGCTTTCCTTTCTGCATCCAAGTCCTGCGAAGTCCTAGAGACTGTAACTCAGTGTTTCTCAGCCACGCTCCCCAACCCCATCCTGTCCTAGACTGAGTCTTAATTGTACCTCAACTAGATATTTGCAATGCCCCCTTACTGACCCAGTTCCCCACTCCAATTTGTCTAACACATTATGATCAGTCAATTTTCCTAAAAATGTGTTTGACCATATCTTCACTTGCTAAAAATTCTTGAATGTTTCCTTTAGTCCCCACTGATTTAATTCCAAAATTTTGAGGCCCTTTGCCTACTTGTTCCAGGTTGCCTTTGTCATTTTTCTCCCATAATTTCCTACAGAAATGCTGTGTTGCATGCACACTGAGCAGACACAGTCTTCCTGTGACACAGCTGTGAGGCATGCCCTAATTCACAAAATGCCCCTTCATTCCAGCTGGGCTCAGGTCTATCCATCCTTGATATCTAAGGACTTTCTTGATCCCCTTCCACATAGTAGATGTCTCTGATGGACCTATATCACTGCTTGGCTACTATATCTACTCTTATATTTGTCTCATTCATCCAAGACGTCCTTGGAACCAGAGACGCCTTGGTATGGTAACACAAGATGTCAGGAATAATTAGGGCAAAAAAAAAATGGTTTTTGCCATTTACCTGTTGAGTGGATTTGGTGAAGTTAATTAAGCTCTCTGAACAACCACTTCCTCTTCTGTAAAATGGATGCGATGATATGACAAAACATGCAGGACTGTGGGGAGACTGACTTAAACAATGTACAAAAGACATTTAGTAATTGTTTGGCACATGGCAGTTACGCCGCAAAAGTCATTCGTCTTTGTCTTACCTGTAAGTTTAACCCCGCTTTTGGCTTATAGTAGATGCTCAATAAATGAACTTGTTACATCGAATTTGGTTTCTTGAATGAAAATGTGGAATGTCAAATAGGAGAGTTCCATCACTGTCCAAACCAGTTAGCCTCTCTTTAAAGAAAAACCCTGTTTGTGTCCACAAATTCTAATACCCACCTGTTTTCTTACAGCTGTGTGTGATGGGCCCTGGTTAAACCACATGGGAGGGGGGTGATAGGCGAGTGTATGAGTGTGTGAGTATGTCCCAGAGAAACCCATCCGTGTTGTTACCTTGGGACAAGGCAATAGGATTTAAATATTCAAATACCTCTGTCCTTAGTAGTAACCAGAACATGGCATTTCTTATTGTCAGTGGGTTAATCCTCACACTTACTCATTGAGAAAGCAATTTGACCATTGCCAGTCTATTTGCTACATAGAGACGGAAAGGCAAACAATGAAGAGGCTGCTCCTGAACAAAATAGTGTGCTATGACATAATGCCGAACATGAGATCTGTATAGAAAATGCTTACCGTGATGCATGCGCCTTGTCAAAAGCTCGGCATGTTGTTGAAATGATGTCTGCATATGTGATTTTTTTTACCTTCTTTTTCTTTCTCTTACCAAAATTTCCAGAGCCACTGAAAGCTACCATCAGCCCCAGGAAAGTTAAAAGCAGCGTGGGTAGCCAGGTTTCCTTGTCCTGCAGTGTGACAGGCAGTGAGGACCAGGAACTCTCCTGGTACCGAAACGGTGAAATCCTCAACCCTGGAAAAAATGTGAGGATCACAGGGATCAACCACGAAAACCTTATAATGGATCACATGGTCAAAAGTGACGGGGGCGCGTACCAGTGCTTTGTGCGCAAGGATAAGCTGTCCGCTCAAGACTTTGTGCAGGTGGTCCTTGAAGGTCAGTGGGCCTCGTTACAGGGTTCGGCCGCACCAGAACCCAAACCCAGAGCACTCAGAGAGAAAAACACTGAAGCAATGCTGATAATTCCCAGGGCTAAGATTTCTCTCTGTCTGACTAGCTAATAACTCTGCCCTAATACTTCAGGAGAGATCGGGCTAATGAAAGAACCAGTGCTGGCAAAGTTGTAAGTGGTAGACGTAACAAAAGTAACTTCACATTAGGTTAAGTAACGGGAATGTTGTCCATTCATGTGTTTAGTTACTTGTCAAGATACAGACCGCAGAAACTTACAACTTCAAGTTTGGTTGACAGTTCATTACCACAGACTGGAGTTGCTCAGTGATGCTTTGTTTGAAGGGCCATTTTATGTGCTCTGGGGCTTTTGGCAGCATCTCCGGCCTCTGCCCACTAGCAGCACCCCCTCTCTGAGTTGTGACAACCAAAAATACCTCCAGACATTGCCAAATGTCCCGGGGCCAGGGGCGGGGGGTGTAAGGGGAATAGACCCCAGCTGAGAAATACAATTTGACAGACAAAATGTAGGGCAAAATTTCAATATAGTGCTTGGTGGAAAGGAGAAAAAGTGGCATCTGCGTGTACAGTTGTCCCTGGTTGAGTCCAGATATTCACAAATTTAGGTGAATGCAATTTGTGAGGAATGACCTCGGGTTGTTATAATAGGTCCTAGGTATGCTGTTCTCTTTTCTTAATGGCCTGCTTACATCTGAAGGCTTATCAATCAGCCAGGGAACAGAAGCTATCAAGGTAACATTCAAGTGAGACATACGTTTATCACCAGATAATTGAATGGCTTTTACCTGTATATGTGTGTGTCTTGTTGGAAATTATGTCTTTATGTATAATTTAACATTCATTTGGTATAAATTGATTAAAATAATTACATGACTTCCATATAAAGAGAGAAACATATTTATATATGAAAATAAGTTTAAATATGTCTTGATGTTCTTTGAGGTTATTTCTATTTTTTTTTTATCTTAGCTGATTTTTAGGAAGAAGCAGACTTAGCAATGAGATTCTTATTTTGATTCAAGCATTTTCTTGCAGACAGTTTCTTAAAGTGGAGGTGAAATTAGCTGAAGGCATGGAACCCATATTAAATGCCTGACACTGAGATCGCCATAATAATTAAGTGCAGAAAGTAATCAATTTGTACAGAGCCGATTTGCTGCTGCTGATGCATTGTAGTCCTTACACATCACTATTTTTAGATTCTTTGTAGAAGAAGGAAAGAATACCTGTCTAGGCCTAGTTACCTTGGCAACTATCTCGTGTGACTAAGAAAACCTAAAGAGCATATTGATAATCCATAATGATGCCGAAAGATTTCAGGTTATCAGGGAGTGACAGCAAGAAAGATTTCAAAGACACTCAGGTCTCACTGGGAAAATAATGTCTGCTTTCATCTCCAAAAAAGCCTGTCACTTGAATAAAAAAAGGGGGCAAAGGAGCATATTGAGCATACTCACAGATTTATTTGTTGCCTGTCAGTTTCCATTCAGGACAAGAAGCTTCACTTATTTTTCTCTTCTGAGAGATGACAGGGCTAATGTAGCAAAAGAGAGCAGAAGTGTAATTATAAATACATATCTAGAATTTGCCTTAAAATGGTGTCTAACTAGTATCCTTGGATAGAGCCTCCAATATCCCCATTGAAATAGCTTTAGATTAATGTAAATTTTAAAAACTCACAATACTATGAGCTAAGAATGGCCATTGATATAATGCAGAATCTGGGAGTATTTTCTATGAGGCCAAAGAAACTGGAATGGAAGTCTAAAGAAAATGAAATCTAATAATTATAGGTTCAAGATCAAACCACAGTAACTGGAAAATAGAATAATAGAAAAGAACAGGAACAGTTCCTATGTTAGGAAATGATAGAATAGCATGTATCAGACTAAACTTCAAGCAGATAAAAATTATGAACTTGAGGAAAAACAAAACTTGGGAGAGACACCCAAAAGCAGGAAGAAAGGATTGGACCCATGAAAGAAGAGGAAAGGGTTGGGTGATATCTGCCTTGATACCACTTTTCCCTTGAGGACATTGCCCAGTTTTTGAGATGGGTGGGTGGGGGGACTACAATACTGGAAGAAAAGTAGAAAGCTATAGTCTTATGGGATTTAGGTACAGAAGGACAGAAGTCTGTCCTGTCAAAGTACCTGCAGTTGAGGGAGGTGAGTTGAAATTCCAGGAAGGAGGGCAGTCCTAAGTCCCTAACAGTGAGGAGTCCTGAAATCTAAAAATAAACTTCCTTGAAAAACGTAGTTGACACCTGAACTGGAAAATGTGGAGTAGAATCCAATAAAAATAAAAAATAAAAACAACTAGGGGTGCCTGGGTGGCTCAGTCGTTAAGCATCTGCCTTTGGCTCAGGTCATGATCCCAGGGTCCTGGGATCAAGCCCCGCATCAGGCTCCCTGCTCAGTGGGAAGCCTGCTTCTCCCTCTCCCACTCCCCCTGCTTGTGTTCCCTCTCTCGCTGTGTCTCTCTCTGTCAAATAAGTAAATAAAATCTTAAAAAAAATAAAAATAAAAAAATAAAAACAACTAGGCATACAAAAAAAAGGGGGGGGATACTGTTAGCCGAGGTCAAAAGACAAAGTAGGCAGTAGAAATAGATCTTGAGAGAACCCAGATGAATGAGCAAAGGCTTAAAAGCTTTTATTTAAAATATATTCAATACCTTAAAGGAAAATAAAGGCATAATGAATAGATATCTGTGAAAGACCATAAGAGAAAATGAAAATTATAAAAAGGAACCAGTAGAAATATAAAATTTCAGTATATTGGTTTTAGTGGAAGATTGGAGAAGAAATAAAGGATCAGTGAACCTAAAGATAAATTCAAATAAATTATCCAATTTGAAGCATAGAGAGAAAGAAGACTAGAAAGGAAATGACCAGAGCCTCAGTGACGTGGCACATTCATCAGGTGGCCTGATCCACATATAATTAGAGGCCTAGAAAAATAGGAGATTGACACTGGGGAAGAAAAAAGTATTTGAAGAACTAACAGCTACAGTTGTCTCAATTTTGGTATAAAAAATAAAGTTATAGAGCCAAGAAACAGTAAACCCCAAGAAGAATAAATACAAAGAAAATACATGTGGGCACATTAGAGTCACATTGCTGACAACCAAAGATAAAGAAAAATTCTTACAATTCTGAGGAAGGAGAAATATTAAGTAAACAGAGTTATCAGTATGAATGATGGATGACTTCTCATCAGATATTTTGGAAGACAGAAGACAATGGAGCAACATCTTTAAAATGTTGAAAAGGATTAAAAAAAAAAAAATCCCTGTCCACCTACGCTCCTATATCTAGCAAAAAACAGTCTTTAAAAATCAGCAGTGGTAAAGATATTTTCAGTAAATAAAAGCTGAAAGAATGTGATACCAGAAGAAATGACACATGAAGTCATTGAAGGTGAAGGGAAATGACCTAAAATGGAAATTCAGATCTGTAGGCATAAAGGCCATGAGAAAAGGGAAGAAATATGTTACTAAACATTTAGAGAAATTGTTTTTTCTCTTTTAATGTCTTTAAACAGTAACTGACAAATTATAAAATTATAATACTGTATTATAGAGTTTAGACATAAATAGATGCACTAACACAAAGGAGAATATAAATTAAATTATTTGAAGTTATTTGTACCAGGGTTTTTACATTGCCACGAAGTAGCATAATTTTCACTTTTGGTACATGAGATTAAAATTATATAGATGCATGCACGCATATATATTAGTATTGATATACATATGAATATTTATATGTGTATGTATATCTACATAAATATGTATATATATACACATATATAAATATGTATATGTTGATCTATCCATCTGTATCTATGTCTATGTAAAACCTAGTTGGATTTTATCCCATAATTGTAAGATTGGAAAAACATTAAAAACAAAAATCATCTATGTATGCGTAAGGCATCATATTAATAGAATATAGGAGAAAAAACAATTGATGACTTCAGTATATCCAGAAATACACCACTTGACAAAATTCAACATCCATTCAGAATAAAAAATTCTCAGCAAACTAGGAATATAAGGAACTTCCTTGACCCGATAAATGGCATTTATGAATACTCTATAGTGAAAACCATACTTAGTGGTTGAACACTAAATATTTTTCATTTAACATTGGGACCAAGGCAAGGATGTTCACAACTGCCACTTCTATTCAACAATGTGCCAGAAGTCCTAGGCAGGTATGAATAAGAAATAAAATACATAAAGTTTGGAAGGGAAAAATCTCAGTTATCTTTAATCACAGACCTTGTTGTTTACATAGAAAATCCCAAGAAATCTATAAAATGAGTCCTAGATGCATAAGTGAGTTTAGAAACTCATAGTATACAAAAAAATACAAAATTTGTTTTCTTTTTATACAGTAGGAATCAACAAGTGGAAAATAATATTTTAAAATTCCATTTATATTAGCATAAAAGAAAAGACACTTAGGAATAAATTTAACAACAGATGTGAAAGATTTCAACATGTAAAACTGTACAACTATACATTGCTAATATAAAATTGTGATGACCTAAAAAACTGGAAAGTACACCATATTCAAGGACTGAAAAACTAATATTCTTAAGGTAACAGTGCTCTGTAACATGATCAATGTAATCTCAGTCAAAATCCCAACAGCTTTTATAGATTGATTTTTAAATTTATGTAGAAAAGTGGAAGTCCTATAGTCTAAGTTGATTTAAAAAACGTGTGTGGGAAAGTAAAAGACTGAGAGTTGTGCAAACAATGTTAAAAAAAAGAAGAAAGTTGGAGGACTCATAAAGCTACATTAAATGAGATAGATACACAGCTCAATAGAACATACTGGATGGTCTAGAAATATGCCTACACATATATGATAAATTGATTTGCAAGAGAGTCCACAATGGGGGGGAGGAGCAAGATGGCGGAGGAGTAGGAGACCTAAATTTCATCTGGTCCCAGGAATTCAGCTAGATGGGTATCAAACCATTATGAACACCTACAAACTCAACAGGAGATCGAAGAAAAGAATAGCAGCAACTCTCTGAACAGGAAAGCGACCACTTTCTGGAAGGTAGGAGGTGCCGAGAAGTGAATCCGAGGCAGTATTCGGGAAGACAGACAGCGGGGGAGGGGGCCTCCATCAGCCACTACGGGCAAGTGATAGAGCAGCAGAGGACAAAATCGGAACTTGTTGATGTCTGCTCCACTGAGGGACATCGCTCCAATGGCTAAGTGGGGGGGTGGAACCCTCGCTGGGACAGTGTGGCCTCAGGACCGTCGGGGTCACATAAAGACTGGGGGTGCCTGAGTGCAGCAGAGCTCCCAGGTATTGGAGCGGGGAAGCAGGCTACAAGGATGGAGCCGAGGAGCAGGCTCGCAGCTTGGGGTTGCCATAAACCACGATCCACAGCACAGTCGGGCCACTGCTCTTCCAGCAGGAACCCAACAAGTGGCAGATCCGGGGAGACTCCCCTTCCACCCCCAGGAGGAGCGGCACAGGAGTGCACTGCAGGAATCTCCTGTGTTTGGAGACTCCAAACGGGGTCGTGTGCCAGAGATAGAAATGCTCGGTCACAGGCCGGGTGAGCACGGAGTGCGGCCAGAGACCAGGAATAAGGGAGTGATTGACTGCTTTTCTTTGGGGGCACACTGAGGGGTGAGGCCCCGAGCTCTCAGCTCCTCTGGGGCGGAGATTGGGAGGCTGCCATTTTCACTCTCGTCCTCCAAAGCTGTACGGAAAGCCTGCAGGGAACAAAAGCTCCCAAGAGCAAACCCGAGCAGATTACTTAGCCTGGCCCCCGGCAAGGAGGGAGCAATTCCACCTCCAGCAAAGACATTTGAGAACCACGGCAACAGGCCCCTCCCCCAGAAGATCAGCAAGAACAGCCAGCCAAGACCAAGTTTACCGATCAATGAGAACGGCAGAACTCCAGCGCTAGGGGAATACTGCACATAGAATTCATGGCTTTTTTACCATTCTTTAATCTTTCAAGGTTAATTTTTTAAATTTTCTTTTTCTATTTTTTTTTAATTTTTCTTTTTCCCTTTTACAACCAACATCTTATCAATCCCTTTTTTAAAAATCTTTTTTATTTTTCATTTTTAGAGTCATATTCTATCCCTTCATTTAGTTAACCCTATTTTTGGTATATATATAAGTTGTTCTCTCTTTAAAATTTTGGGATACAGTTTCTTCTAACAGACCAAAATATACCCTAAATCTCTAGTGTATGGCTTTGTTCTAGACTCCTGCCTGATCACATTCTCTCTCCCTTTTTTTTTTCAATTTCTCTTCTTTCTTTTTTCAACCAACTTCTTACCAATTCCTTTTATAAAATCTTTTATAATTTTCATCTTTACAATCATATCCTATCCCTTCATCGTATTTACCCTTATTTTTGTACATATATAAGTTTTTCTTTCTTTAAAATTTTGGGAGACAGTTTCTTCTAACAGACCAAAATACGCCCAAAATCTAGTGTGTGGCACTGATCTATTCACCAGCCTGATCATATCTGATCATATTCCTTTTTCTTTTTCTTTCTTTCTTATTTTGTTTTTCTTTTTTTCTTTCTTTCCCTTTCTTTTCCTCCAGTTTCGGGTCTCTTCTGATTTGTTTTAATGTACATTTTTCTGGGGTTGTTGTTACCCTGTTAGCATTTTGTTCTCTCATTCATCTGTTCTCCTCTGGACAAAATGACAAGATGGAAAAACTCACTTCAAAAAAAAGAACAAGAGGCAGTACTGACTGCCAGGGACCTAATCAATATGGACATTAGTAAGATGTCAGAACTAGAGTTCAGAATTACAGTTATAAGCTAGGTTTGAAAAAAGCATGGAAGATACTAGAGAATCCCTTTCTGGAGAAATAAAAGACCTAAAATCTAACCAAGTCGAAATCAAAAAGGCTATTAATGAGGTGCAATCAAAAATGGAGGCTCAAACTGCTAGGATAAATGAGGCAGAAGAGAGAATCAGTGAGAGAGAAGACCAAATGATGGAGAATAAAGAAGCTGAGAAAAAGAGAGATAAACAACTACTGGATCATGAGGGCAGAATTTGAGAGATAAGTGATACCATAAGATGAAACAATATTAGAATAATTGGGATCCCAGAAGAAGAAGAAAGAGAGAGGGGCAGAAGGTATATTGGAGCAAATTATAGCAGAGAACTTCCCTATTTGGGGAAGGAAACAGGCATCAAAAATCAGGATGCACAGAGAACCCCCCTGAAAATCAATAAAAACAGGTCAACACCCTGACATCTAATAGTAAAACTTATGAGTCTCAGAGACAAAGAGAAAATCCTGAAAGCAGCTCAAGATAAGAGGTCTGTAACCTACAATGGTAGAAACATTAGATTGGCAGCAGACCTATCCACAGAGACCTGGCAGGCCAGAAAGGACTGGCATGATATATTTAGAGCACTAAACGAGAAAACTATGCAGCCAAGAATACTATATCCTGCTTTGTTGCCACTGAAAATAGAAGGACAGATACAAAGCTTCCAGGACAAACAAAAACTAAAAGAATTTGCAAACACGAAACCAGCCCTACAGGAAATATTGAAAGGGGTCCTCTAAGCAAAGAGAGAGCCTAAAAGTAACATAGACCAGAAAGGAACACAGACAATATACAGTAACAGTCACCTTACAGGCAATACAATGGCACTAAATTAATACCTTTCAATAGTTACCCTGAATGTAAATGGGCTAAATGCCCCAATCAAAAGACACAGGCTATCAGATTGGATAAAAAAACAAGACCCATCAATATGCTGTCTGCAAGAGACTCATTTTAGACCCAAAGACACCTCCAGATTAAAAGTGAGGGGGGTGGAAAACCATTTACCATGCTAATGGACACCAAAAGAAAGCTGGAATGGCAATCCTTATATCAGACAAATTAGATTTTAAACCAAAGACTGTAATAAGAGATGAAGAAGGACACTATATCCTACTTAAAGGGTCTATCCAACAAGAAGATCTAACAGTTGTAAATATCTATGCCCCTAACATGGGAGCAGCCAATTATATAAGGCAGTTAATAACAAAATCAAAGAAACACATTGACAAAAATACAATAATAGTAGGGGACTTTGACACCCCCCTCACTGAAATGGACAGATCATCTAAGCAAAAGATCAACAAGGAAATAAAGATTTTAAATGACACACTGGACCAAATGGACTTCACAGATATATTCAGAACATTCCATCCCAAAGCAACAGGATACACATTCTTCTCTAGTGCCCATGGAACATTCTCCAGAATCGATCACATCCTAGGTCACAAATCAGGTCTCAATTGGTACCAAAAGATTGGGATCATTCCCTGCATATTTTTGGACCACAATGCTTTGAAACTAGAACTCAATCACAAGAGGAAAGTCAGAAAGAACTCAAATACATGGAGGCTAAAGAGAATCCTACTAAAGAATGAATGATCAACCAGGTAATTAAAGAAGAATTAAAAAAATTCATGGAAACCAATGAAAATGAAAACACAACTGTTCAAAATCTTTGGGATGCAGCAAAGGCAGTCCTAAGAGGAAAGTATATAGCAATACAAGCCTTTCTCAAGAAACAAGAAAGCTCTCAAGTACACAACCTAACCCTACACCTAAAGGAGCTGGAGAGAGTACAGCAAATAAAGGCTAAACCCAGCAGGAGAAGAGAAATAATAAAGATCAGAGCAGAGATTAATGAAATAGAAACCAAAAGAACAGTAGAACAGAAAATGAAACTAGGAGCTGGTTCTTTGAAAGAATTAACAAGATTGATAAACCCCTGGCCAGACTTATCAAAAAGAAAAGAGAAATGACCCAAATAAATAAAATCATGAATGAAAGAGGAGAGATCACAACCAACACCAAAGAAATACAAACAATTATAAGAACATATTATGAGCAACTCTATGCCAGCAAATTAGATAACCTGGAAGAAATGGATGCATTCCTAGAGATGTATTAACTACCAAAGCTGAACCAGGAAGAAATAGAAAACCTGAACAGACCTATAACCACTAAGGAAATTGAAGCAGTTATCAAAAATCTCCCAAAAATCAAGAGCCCGGGGCTAGAAGGCTTCCCAGGGGAATTTTACCAAAAATTTCAAGAAGAATTAATACCTATTCTTCTGAAACACTTCCAAAAAATATGGAAGGAAAACTTCCAAAATCATTTTATGAGGCCAGCATTACCTTGATCCCAAAACCAAAGACCCCATCAGAAAGGAGAATTACAGACGAATATCCCTGATGAACATGGATGCAAAAATTCTCACCAAAATACTAGCCAATAGGATCCAACAGTACATTAAAAGGATTATTCACCATGACCAAGTGAGATTTTTTTCCTGGGCTGCAAGGTTGGTTCAACATCCACAAATCAATCAACGTGATACAATACATTAACAAAAGAAAGAACAAGAACCATATGATCCTCTCAATAATGCAGAAAAAGCATTTGACAAAGTACAGCATCCTTTTTTTTTTCTATGCTCATGGATTGGAAGAACAAATATTGTGAAGATGTCAATGCTACCTAGAGCAATCTACACATTCAATGCAATCCCCATCAAAATACCATCAACTTTTTTCAAAGAAATGGAACAAATAATCCTAAAATTTGTATGGAACCAGAAAAGACCCCGAATAGCCAGAGGAATGTTGAAAAAGAAAAGCAAAGCTGGCGGCATCACAATTCCGGACTTCTAGCTCTATTACAAAGCTGTCATCATCAAGACAGTATGGTACTGGCATAAAAACAGACACATAGATCAATGGAACAGAATAGAGAGCCCAGATGTGGACCCTCAACTCTATAGTCAATTAATCTTTGACAAAGCAGGAAAGAATGTCCAATGGGAAAAAGTCTCTTCAACAAATGGTGTTGGGAAAATTGGACAGCCACATGCAGAAGAATGAAACTGGACCATTTCCTTACACCACACACAAAAATAGACTCAAAATGGTTGAAAGACCTAAATGTGAGACAGGAATCCATCAAAATTCTAAAGGAGAACAGAGGCAGCAACCTCTTCGACCTCAGCTGCAGCAACTTCTTCCTAGAAACATCACCAAAGGCAAGGGAAGCAAGGGCAAAAATGAACTATTGGGACTTCATCAAGATAAAACGCTTTTGTACAGCAAAAGAACAGTCAACAAAACCAAAAGACAACCAACAGAATGGGAGAAGATATTTGCAAATGACATATCAGATAAAGGGCTAGTATCCAAAATCTATAAAGAACTTATCAAAATCCACACCCAAAGAACAAATAATCCAATCAAGAAATGGGCAGAAGACATGAACAGACATTTTTCCAAAGAAGACATCCAAATGGCCAACAGACACTTGAAAAAGTGCTCAACATCGCTTGGCATCAGGGAAATCCAAATTAAAACCTCAATGAAATACCACCTCACACCAGTCAGAATGGCTAAAATTAACAAATCAGGAAACAACAGATGTTGGCGTGGATGCGGAGAAAGGGGAACCCTCCTACACTGTTGGTGGGAATGCAAACTGGTGCAGCCACTCTGGAAAACAGTATGGAGGTTCCTCAAAAAGCTGAAAATAGAGCTACCCTACAACCCAGCAATTGCACTACTGGGTATTTACCCCAAAGATACAAATGTAGGGATCCGAAGGGGTATGTGCACCCCAATGTTTATAGCAGCAATGTCCACAATAGCCAAACTATGGAAGGAGCCAAGATGTCCATCAACAGATGATTGGATAAAGAAGAAGTGGTATATATATACAATGGAATATTATGCAGCTGTCAAAAAACCAAAATCTTGCCATTTGCAATGATGTTAATGGAACTAGAGGGTATTATGCAAAGCGAAATAAGTCAGTCAGAGAACGACATGTATCATATGATCTCACTGATATGAGGAATTCTTAATCTCAGAAAACAAACTGAGGGTTTCTGGAGTGGTGGGGAGTGGGAGGGACGGGGTGGCTGGGTGATAGACACTGGGGAGGGTATGTGCTATGGTGAGCACTGTGAATTGTGTAAGACTGATGAATCACAGACCTGTACCTCTGAAACAAAGAGTACATTATATGTTTAAAAAAAAAAAAGATAGTAGGAAGCAAAAATGAAGGGAGGGAAGTCTGAGGGGGAGACGAACCATGAGAGACTATGGACTCTGAGAAACAAACTGAGGGTTCTAGATGGGAGGGGGTGGGGGGATGGGTTAGCCTGGTGATGGGTATTAAAGAGGGCACTATTGAATAGAGCACTGGGTATAATTTGCAAACAATGAATCATGGAACACTACATCAAAAACTAATGATGTAATGTGTGGTGATTAACATAACATAATAAAATAAAATTTTAAAAAAGAGTCCACAATATTCTTAAGCGAAAAGAAAATCTTTTTGACAAACAATACTAGAACTACTCAATGAACATAATACAAAAAAATGAATATCAATTCGTACCTCACGCCTTATACCTTGTACAGATTTTATTTGCTCTAAATTATAGACTAGGATATAAAATCCCAAACTATGAAGTCTCTAAAAGTAAGCATAGAAGAATTCTTCATCATTTGGGGGATTTACAAAGCTTTCTTAGGATAAAGGAAGCACTAAAAGTCAAAGGCATATACATCATTGAGAAAATAAAAGGCAGCTACAAACTGGAAGAAAACATTTTACACATTCAAACATACACAGCTATAATGCATACTATATATATGTCTGACACACATATTTACTTAATATACCTGACAAATATATTTGGCCATTAGAAGATATCTGGTAAATACTTATCTTCAGCATAATAAAGAACTCCTATAAATCAATAAAAAGGTAGTCTAAGATAACAATGGACAAAAGATTTGAGCAGATATTTCACAAAAGGAGATACACCAATGGCCAATAATCACATAAAGACAATATTACTTCCGTGATACTCCTGCCAAAAATGCATAAACTGCATCTAATTATACGGAAATAGAAAAAAACCACTTTGAGCAACTGGGTGTCGTATAATTCTTCAAAAATGTCAAAGTCAAGAAATACAAAAAAGATGAAAGAATGATCCAGATTGAAGGAGACTAAAGAAGCATGGCAAATAAATGGGATGTATGATACTGGTTGGGATGGGGGAAATAACTGAGAGGGACATGATCAGTCAGCTGGCCGACTTTCAATATGGACTTCATGTTAGGTGGTCACACTGGTCCAAAGTTACATTTCTTAATTTTGCTGACTGCTGTGGCAATGGTAGAATATCTGCTGTATAGAGAGACCACACAGCTCTATGACTACATGGATTTGAAGCTCGAGAACAGACAAACTAACTCAGGGTGAAAGAAAGGACAGTGACTGCCTCTGTCTGGTGAGATTGAAAGGAGCCCTAGGAATGTTCTGGGGTGATGAAATGCTTTACATCGTGCTCATTTGGGTGGTTACACAGTGTACATATTTAACAAGCTCATTCTGTTTGTACACTTAAGATCTGTAAATTTCACTGTATGTAAATTTTATCTACAAAAAAAAGAATAACTGAAGAAAACTTTCCTAAATAAATAAAAAAAAAAAAGACAAGTTTTCAGTATGTTGTGTAAAAATCAGTGCAAAGAAATTTACAGCTCAGCACATCATGAGAAAAATGTGAATTGTAAGATTAAATAAAATAACATTCCTAAGCGTTTGAAATAAAAAAACCCAAAAAATTAAAAAAAAAGAAAAAAATAACATTCCTAAGCTTCAACAGCTGATTATGTACAAAGAATAACAATCACAGGGACATCTAACTTCTCCATAAGGCAAAGCATGATGTAGTAGTGTCTGCACAGGTTCTTTACTTCAATATTATGAAGTCCTTGTTTTCATCTTTTGTACTAAAGCAAGATGCTTGCAATCCAAGAACACTGAAATATGCCACTTATGATTGCATGAGGGGAAAAAAAAAACATATTTGAGGGCCTTCTCCAGTCACCCAGGAATTAGAACGGAGTTGACATTCAGGAATTTGCAAGAGGAAAGATGGTAGAGAGCTTAGCACAGCACCCCCATCAGGAGAACCCTGCACAGCTGGCCTCACTGGCCACAGAAATAGGCTTCCAGTTTTCGGGGGCGCTGGGGATGAGAAACTCTTCAGAGTACTTGGGAGTGTTAACAGTTACCTTTCTGTGATGGCATTGTGAGCTAGCTTCAGATGTGTTCCCTCCATTTGTTTTGCTTTCCAATTTATCAGCAATGCATTTGTGATTACTACCATACAGTGTGAGGCAAATGGTCCATATATATGATAGAACAACAATGGAGTATGAAAATTTTATCTTTGTTGAAAATATTGGAAATTCCTATGGAAAACTCCCTAAGACCTAGATCCTACTTTGCCTGGGACAGTCTGAGGCTGTGCCTGTCTTCCTGGCATAATTGCTCCTAGTATCTGTTTCATTCTCAAAAGTGTCCCAGGTTGGATGATAAATTGTATAGCCATCAACTTAAGATACTTACAGAGATATTTAATACACATTGGAATGCTCAAAGTTTATTTGGCTTTTAGCCATTTTCAGAGCTTTCATGGACATTTACACAGACTTACCATTTATCATTAAAACTATAAAGGATGATTTCTTTTTTTTATTTAAATTCAATTAGCTAACATATAGTACATCATTAGTTCCAGATGTAGAGTTCAATAATTAAAGGATGATTTCTTATGAGAAAATGAGTAAGGTGAGATAATCAATCCCTCAACCTTTCCTTTATTCCCTGGTGAGCGAGCCCTAATTATTGCAGAAGTGGAAAGCTAATGTGACCACTTAGAGGGGTGAATTTCCTCTGTGTTTATAACTTCTGGTGGGGATGTAACAGTTCCAGATTATATATTTCTTGGGAGCTGACACTGTGTACCATGGGCATCTGGGTCGCATGATTGTTCTTCTTATGACAACCAGGAAATATATAAGTAATTAAAGCTTGTTAATACTGTATTTGCCCATTTTGAAAATGAAATCTTGTTCTGCTTGGAATTTAGCTTTATCCATAAAACTAGACTTTTTTTTTTTTTTTTGTAGTGTTTAATAACCAACACATCTACCTCCTAATCATTAAGTAAATGGACTTGGAAGTTGTTTAATTATTTGTATGTGCCACTTACTTCCATAATTTGTCTTTCTGCAGATGGAACTCCCAAAATTATTTCTGCCTTTAGTGAAAAAGTGGTGAGCCCAGCAGAACCAGTGTCCCTCATGTGCAACGTGAAGGGAACCCCATTGCCCACGATCACGTGGACCCTGGACGATGACCCGATCCTCAAGGGTGGCAGTCACCGCATCAGCCAGATGATCACGTCGGAGGGAAACGTGGTCAGCTACCTGAACATCTCCAGCTCTCAGGTCCGGGATGGCGGAGTCTACCGCTGCACTGCTAACAACTCGGCGGGAGTCGTCCTGTACCAGGCTCGAATAAACGTAAGAGGTGCTTGTCAAATCAGCTCCTCAAAAAAACACACATAACTCATTGTAGTGGAGAAGAAAGTTTCTGCATGCACCGAGCTGAGTCTTGGAATGCCAAAACAGATGAACTGTTGCTTCCCATTTCCTACCCTTTCCTTCTGACTCCAGAATGGCCCTGATTGGGTTAATGTGAAAAAAAAAATGGCATTTTGGTTTCTTCAGTCAGCTTGTTCTCTGTTACTCTCAGATTTGTCCACTTGATCTTTCCTTTCCTGGTTTATGCTCTGCATGCTCTTTCCTTCCTCCTCTTCTTCTGTTCTACCACGTTCATGGTAAACCTTCACGTACATGGTATTTTAACTTACATTCATAGTGCAACATGGCATAACCTCCATCTTCATAACCTACTTCACAGAGACAGTTTAAAAATTGAATTGCTACCAGTGTTTTCACAAAAACAGCATGATGGTTCAGTGGAGACTAGTTACTTTTTGTTGATTAAATCGCCTCTTGTCTTGTAATTCAAAATGTTTTAATAGAAGTAGTTGATAATGAAAGTTTTTAACACTTCGTTCAATTCATTTGAAAGTAATGAAACTAAAAGGAAACAAAGAACTTCTGAGTAGAAAAATCCAAACACAGAAAAAATTGTTTAATCGAAAAAGACGTTTTTACATGAAAATAATCTACTTTTTTTTTTTTTACTCAAGGAAAAGTGCACCCATTTCCACACATGAGATGTACCCTTAAATTATTTTCAATAGCTTCTTTGTGTCTCTCTAGGGCCTGCAAGCATTCGACCAATGAAAAATATCACAGCGATAGCAGGGCGGGACACGTACATCCACTGCCGTGTGATTGGCTATCCCTATTACTCCATCAAATGGTACAAGAACTCTAATCTGCTTCCTTTCAACCATCGCCAAGTGGCATTTGAGAACAACGGCACTCTAAAACTCTCGGATGTGCAAAAAGAAGTGGATGAGGGAGAGTACACGTGCAATGTGCTGGTTCAACCGCAGCTCTCCACCAGCCAGAGTGTCCACGTGACGGTCAAAGGTAAGGCTGCACTCCCTGTCCGCACACAGCTTGCCATGATTCCGCTTTTCACCAGAACCACGATCAGGAGTGGGGGTGGGGGGGGATCGCAGAGGCTGCATATTTTCAGTAGGACAGTTACAAAGACGAGAATGATAGAGTACATCAGGTGTTCTGACCTCTTTACTCCTGCATCTGCACAAGACCTGTGGTTGATGTAATTTTCTTTTCATATGGATTTTTGGGTTGGTTTTCCAGAGGATGTGTGTGGTATTACCATCAAAAAAAAAAAAAAAAAAAAAATAGACATCATTGGTGTTGTTACCTAGTTGTCTGACAGATCATTTTAAAATACACACTGATGTTCCTCCACTTACAATGGGATTATGTCCCAATAAACTCATTGTAAGTTGAAAACGTAGTAAGTCAAAAATTTTATTTAATACATCTCACCTACCAAACATCATAGCTTAGCCTAACCTAACTGAAACTTGCTCAGAATACTTACATTAGTCTACAGTTGGGCAAAATTATCCAATGCAAATCCGACTTTGTAAGAAAGTGTTGAATATCATGTAATTTATTGAATACTGTACTGAAAGTGAAGAACAGAAAAGTTGTATGGGTGAAGAATAGTAGTCAGTTTTGGGTGTTTCCCCTCCTGACCACTGGCCGACTGGGAGCTGTGGTTCGCTGTCACTGCCCAGCATCACCAGAGAGTATTTACTGCATATCACCAGCTCTGGAGGAGAAAGCAAGATTCAAAATTCAAAGTAAAGTTTCTACTGAATGCACATGTCTTCTACACCATCATAAAGTGGAAAAATTGGAAGTTGGACCATCCTAAAGTGGAAACCATCTGAATCTTTCTTTTCCTAAAAACTCCTAAAAGTAAGTTCTTTTAGAATCCAACTGGAAGAGGTTTTCTAGTGGATAAGGACTTCAAACACATTTTTCATCTTGAGTAGTTGAGTAGGTCAAAACAACAATATAGTAATTATATGATTAAAGGAACCCACCAAAAAATTTCTTGACTTTTAAATGATTCTTTACATCACAGGATCTAACCATCGGGATGAATTTGGGGGTCATGCAACTCAATCTCAATCTCCTTATCAGTAAAGACCACTAAAATTACAAGACCCACTCCAGGACACACAGCCCTGTAGTGGCAGACCCTTAGGGGAAGCTGTTTCTTCTATCCCCCAAGTCAGTTTCTTCAGCTGAACATGAAATTTTTCAATTCTGTAAATAATCTACATGAAGCAGGTCATGAAAATAACTCTAAAATGTTATGAAACAATTTCAAGTTTCCATAACAATAGCCTTCTGCCTGCTAAACTATCTGTCTGAGCTATCCCTACATACCAATAATTGTCTTTTAATGTCATGGCTACAAAGTTACATGGGTTTTCCATGGTCTTCCCCAACATTTTTTCTCCCCACAAACTTTGTTAGTTTACCTTTTCAGGACACCTATAAATACACACATGCACGCACACATACAATCTATGTAATATTTTATGTATTGTATGTTATATAGTATGTATAATATAGGATATACTTGCACATAAATAATTTTGAATCTTTTAAAAAGAGCCACATATCTTAAGAATTTTCTCAAGTCATTAGAATTTCTTGGTAAATCAGACTATGATAGCTACATAAAAGTTCATTTTGTGGTTATATTTATTTCTTTACATTTATGAAACATCTGCTCCATGCTAGGTTTTAGTCTAGGCATTGAGGAAACCAGTGATGAAGAAGGTAGACAAGCTTCTTTCCCTGTGGAGCTCTCCTTCCAATCAAGAGAGACAAACAGTAAACAAACAAAACAAGTGAATAAACCAGAAAATACTTTATAATGTTTAATACAATGCAGAAACTTAAAACATGGTGGTATCTTAAAGATTACCTGCCCTGGAGAATTAGAAGCTGTATCAATAAATGTTTGGTGCTCTGGTGTCTTAAAATTCATCGGTCTATCATGCGCTTTGAAAGAATGTCTTACCCACAGCTTGTTTTGTAACATGATAAGTTGATCATTTGGAAATTATTGGTTTGCTGAGTTATGTGGATCTTTGAAATATCAACAGAATACAATCAAAGGCTCATCAGAAAAGTCTTTAAGGGGGCACCTGGGTGGCTCAGTTGTTAAGCATCTACCTCCAGCTCAGGTCATGATCCCAGGGTCCTGGGATCGAGCCCCGCATTGGGCTCCCTGCTCAGCGGGAAACCTGCTTCTCCCTCTCCCACTCCCCCTGCTTGTGTTCCATCTCTCGCTGTGTCTCTCTCTGTCAAATAAATAAAATCTAAAAAAAAAAAAAAAGAGAAAAGTCTTTAAGTATTGGGAAGCTGAGAAGCTCATACCAACAGATAAAAGTTTTACAAAATTCTACTTTTTTGCTTGAAAGTTTGAATTTCATTATTTGCAACAAATACAGTCAGTTGTGATCATAGGAGAGGCAGGCTATATCTTTTTTCCCCCAGGACAATGCCCGCTAGTTGCACAAGCCTGAGTAACTATAGCTTTTAGGTAGCCATTCTTTGAGGAAACAACAGAATTCCATGAAAAGAGTGACTAGTTGAGCTTGTAATTCAAACAAATGCACAAGTACTTTGCTTCCAGACAACCATCCTGCGCAGCAGGCCGAAGTGCTTTGTGTGTTCTTCCCATTTTGTTACACAGAGCAGAGAACACTGAAAATGACATGAACTCAATATAAAAAACTTATACTTTAAGTAAAACACTTAAAATTTTTATTTTCATGGCTTTGTCAAGTGTCCTTAAATGAAACTGGTTTAAAAAACAAGTAGCACTGTGTGGTGGTAAGCACCACAATGATGACGGGTGCATTTCGGTGTCACTGCCATGATTTGTGCTAAGACCCCAGCCGTCTTACCCACCGTGACTTCTATGCAGATGTCAAGCCAATGAGAAAAGTACATGATATCTTACTGTTATAAGAAAAATGGTTATCTCCTTGCAAACCCCCAAAAATGTTCTCAGGGGTTCCTAGGGGTCTTCAGACTACCTTTAGAAAATATCTACTCCAGTGCTATTTCATTTATGTCTAATATTTAACCATTTTGGATGATGTGTCAAATGAGCTTCTCCATGCATTGGCCTTTATCTCCTTGTAAGATGGTTTCTTTCAGGAAAAGTTGCCAGAAGTGTGACCATTGGGTAAATGGATTACAAATATTTTAATATCAATTTTTTAGGAGACATAAATTCAAACAAAGACCATTTGAATTATTCGCTTTTATTCTTGAAATTTTGTAGACCAGCATAAATCAATGTATTAATCTTGATCCTTTTAATCTTAAGTGACAGAACCCAACTCCAACTAGCTTACACCCGAAAGGAGAATTTATTGGCTCTTACCACCAAAGTATCCATCATTTTAGGAAACAATTGAATCAAATGGTTTTGTTTTCAGGAATTTTTTTTCTTCTAAGTATATATTATGTAGAGTAATCATTTTCAGGTCCTTGGCAAGGATCATCAAACAAAAGAAGGAAAATATTATTTTGCGTGCTGTTTCATTACAGTAGCCTGGCAAGAAATGGCTGGCAGTGGGCAGGACAGCTATAGGGATTTGGGATTTGCAGTGCTTAAGAGGGCAGTCAGGGAAGCCTTCTTTGAGAAGCTGACGTTTGATTAAGGACATAGAGGAGGGAAAGAGAGCCAAGCACATATCTAGGGGAGAGAGCATTCTAGACAAAGGAACAAAAAGAGGCAGGAGTGGGCCTGCCACCTGGCAGGCCAGCAAAGAGGCTGTGTGGCTGGAACAGAGTGAACACAGGGTAAAGTAATAAGGGGTAGGGTCGGAATTAGCAGGGCCCTTTCATGTAGGACCCAGTTCAGCAGGGCTGGGCTCTGAGGGCTTGAGTTTTTCCTGAGTGAGATGGAGGGGTTGATCAGATGATTTTAAATGAGATGTCACAGGGCCTGACCAGGTTGTAAAAGGATACATCTGACTGCTGTGCTCAGAATAGGCTAAAGGCAAGAAGGGATAAGCAGGCCCCCTGCTAGAAAGCTCATGCAGGGGAGAGGTTGGGGGGCTTGGGCCAGGGAGAGAGCAGTGAGGGGCTGAGGAGAAGACAGGTTCTAGATATATTTTTAAGGTCTACTCAGTGGGATTTCCTGATGGATTGGATGTGGGTGTAAGAGCCTGAGCAATAGAAAGAAGAACACAGCCATAAGTTGAGTCAGCAGAAGATGCAAGGAAGCAATTTCAGGGAAGAAATCAGGAGTCTACTTTCTGATGTATTGAGGTTGAAATATTAAGTGGATCTACTAAGGAGGCAGTTGGATAGACAGGAGTGGAATTTAGGATGGTGGAATCTGAGCAGTAGATTTGGAGACATCAGTGAATAAATAATGTGTAAGGTGCAGGCCTTTGTGTAACCATCAGGAGACTGTGTACCTCCCTGCAGATTCTCATTCATAGAGGCAGATTCATCAGTGCTTTACTCAAACTCACATTAAAACCTATTCACCAAATGTCTGAAGATAAAGTCTGACAAAAATTCATACAAGAACTGTTTAAATGTAAATCTGTCTCTAAATTTCCTAGATGAGGATGGATCAATGTATCAATGATCCTATTGAATGCAAAGAGCAGGAACTCCAATCAGACTGGTTTAACAGCAGTTATAACAGTGTGGGGAGGGGGGAGGTAGGGATGGAGGTCAAGGTTGTATTACACTAACTTTTGGGAGAGGCAGAGATAGCATTGGCCTCCCAGGAGGCCTGGTCTAGACTTTTAAAATTATTATTTTATTATTTTTTTATTAGTTTCAGGGGTAGAATCCAGTGATTCATCAGATGCGTATAACACCCAGTGCTTATTACATCATGTGCCTTCCTTAATGCCTGCCCATAACCCAGTTATCCATCCCCCCCACCTCCCCTCCAGCAACCCTCAGTTTGTATCCTAGGGTTCAGCTTCTCTTATGGTTTGCGTCCCTCTCTAATTTCATACTGTTTTATTTTTCCTTCCCTTCTCCCCTTCATCTGTTTTGTTTATTAAATTCCACATATGAGTGAGATCATTAGCATAATGCCCTCTAGTTCCATCCATGTCCTTGCAAATGGAAAGATTTCATTTTTTGATGGCTAACTAGTATTCCATTATATATATATATACCACATCTTCTTTATCCATTCATCTGTTGATGGACATCTGGGCTCTTTCCATAGTTTGGCTACTGTGGGCATTGCTGCTATGAACATTGGGGTGCAGGTGCCCCTTCGGATCTCTCTATTTGTATCCTTAGGGCTAAATACCTGGTACATGCAGTTGCTGGGTCGTAGGGTAGCTCTATTTTCAACTTCTTGAAGAACCTCCATACTGTTTTCCAGAGTGTCTGCACCAGCTTGCATTCCCACCAACAGTGTAGGAGGATTCCCCTTTCTCCACAACCTGGTCAACATTTGTTGTTTCCTGACTTGTTAATTTTAGCCACTCTGGTGTGAAGTGGTATCTCATTGTGGTTTTGATTTGTATTTCCCTGATGCCAAGTGATGTTGAGCAGTTTTTCATGTATCTGTTGGCCATTTAATTACCATCTGAAACTTCTCTCTGTTCCTTTGGTGTTTCCCTCTACACACCGGCTTCATTCCCTCAGAGCTGCCTCTCTATACGGCAAGAAAACTGACCCTCATTACTCTGGACTCACATGCCCTTTCCCTGATGACTCCATGTAGGATAATCAGAGGGAGGGACTCTGGCTGGCTTTCCACAGACCACCACCCATTCCTGGACCAGTCGCTGAGGCCAGAGCTGTGTGGTGCCTGGATAGGCTGCCTGCTTCCATCCACACCCCCTTGCTAGGGAGAAGGTTGAACTATCAAAAGAAGGAGGAAAATGAGAATAATAGCCATAGTAAGCTGTCTTAAGAAAGTGAATTAAAATATGAATGGGGCTGAGAGTGACTTCTGAATGTGTATTCACTTTACTTAATAACATGTGCTCAATAAAGAAAGGTCCCCACGCAGGTTAATACCTCAGAAAATAAATTCTATCCAATGGCTAAGAATTCTCCCCAGAAGAAACCAACGCTGAGGATAAGAAGAATCATGTTAGGCCATGGAAGCCAAGCGAGACCACTGATAGAAAGTGTGAGGGAGGGCGCCTGGGTGGCTCAGTCAGTTAAGCATCTGCCTTCAGCTCAGGTCATGATCACGGGGTCCTGGGATTAAGCCCTGCATTGGGCTCTGCACTCAGCGGGGAGTCAGCTTGTCTCTCTCCTCATGCACCTCCCCACTGCTTGTGCTCTATCTCAAATAAATAAATAAAATCTTTAAAGAAAAAAAAAAAGAAGTGTGAGGGAAGGAGCCAGAAGGAAGGAGGATGTCAGGTGCAGCAACCAAATCAGACAGACAAGGGGATGAAGAAAGCAGAAAGCCCTCAAGATACAAGATGACATTGAAACCAAGCAGATCCCTAGGAAACCTACAATAGCCAAATGAGCAAAGCTCGAGACATTCCTGACAGTCTCTAACGGTAGCCTTCTAGATGACAGGTTACATCTCTCCATGGAGCCCACCCTATGAGAATATCACACACTAACACAAATTTGATTGGGAAGACTAACAGTGCATTTGCCAAGAAGCCTGGAAAACTGAACCTGATAAAAACTGTGTTCATTGGTGGTTGAGATGTCTATAATTTTTTGTGCAGATGTCTGGGCAAAGGAGAGAGCATATCCTTTTGGTGAATCATTGCTTCAAAACATGTTTTAAAAGGAGCATTTTCTAAACAAAATACGGTTGTTGGCTATCCCACCTTACATTTATTTAATTTCATCTTTTCTGTGTTGACAGATGAAACTGTAGTCACCAAAAGAGGAAATTGCAGGCTGGGTGGACAAGGTTAATCCTGAGTAAGCCTATGTGGGACTTCCCAGGTGAAAAAGATTACAGTCTAACATCCCCTTTTATTTATTAACTCATTGGTCATAGGTACCCGCTTTGCACCCCAGCAAAGATACTTGAGTAATTCAGTTTAAGATTGCCACTTGCATTTCTGGCTTAAGATGACTTCTGACTTTAAATATATAGTAATAATTATACACCGTGAACAATTTTAGCTTTTACTCAGATGTCCTTAGAAAGGTTGCAATGAAATTGACTTCTGAACATTTACATTTGAATTTTAAAATGTTTGGAAATGAAATATGTAAATTAAGCCACACTCCAGTAGTTGGGATTATAGTCTATCGATGCTTTTAGAAGATTAATAACCTTTACTTATTTCAATTATGATAAAGATTATGATAAGGGAAGAAATAAGCAAGCAACTGAATTATAGGAAAAGACTGATTTTTTACTTTCTCTGTGAATCGGGATTGGAAGGCAGTCTGTTCTTATTTTATTTATATAAACACAGCTCAATTACCTTTCTTGTTAGACTGCACAGTGAATATTTTACTCAGATAATTTCAGAAGAGCAAATACGTTGGCTCACAAGTTGGCTTCCTTGGAAAGTGGGCCCCCTTGTTTCCGTCAGTAATGTCACAAATGGGGGGAGCACAAGCTTTTCATCTTGTTGCCCAGAGGTTCACTGAATGCAGGCGGTGTGTGTGAGTATGTGTGTGTTTGTCTGTGTGAGTGTGTGTATTAGATGACATCTGGAAACAATACTATGTCTCTCTTTTTAAAAAGATTTGTTTTTAAATTTTATTTTATTATGTTATGGTAGTCACCATACAGTACATTATTAGTTTTTGATGTAGTGATCCACGATCCATTGTTTTTAACAGATCTTATTTATTTATTTCAGAGAGAGAGAGAGCAAAAGCATGAGCAGGGGGAGGGGCAGAGGGAGAAGCAGCCTCCCCGCTGAGCAGGGAGCCCGACATGGGGCTTGATCCCAGGACCCTGAGATCATGACCTGAGCCGAAGGCAGATGCTTAACCTACTGAGTCACCCACGCGCCCCTAAACAATACTATTTTTCAGTCATGTCTTTTTTTTAAGTTTTTAATTTTTTAAAAAGGTTTTATGCATTTATCTGAGAGAGAGAGAGAGAACATGAGCGTGGGAGGGGCAGATGGAGAAGCAGATTCCCCACTAAGCAGGGAGCCTGATGTGGGACTCGATCCCAGGACCCTGGGATCATGACCTGAGCCAAAGGCAGACGCTTAACTGACTGAGCCACCCAGGCGCCCCACAGTCATGTCTTTTTTGCTAATAGTCTTGGCCCTTTTGCTTATTATGTAGCATTGACTTAGGAAATTTGGAAAAAAAAAAACACTTCAAAGATCAATTTAAGCACCAGTTAATTATTGATAATACTTGAAACTTAAGCAGTTCTGAGTTCTATTAACAAACCAGAAGCACAGTTGTGCTGCTTTCGAACAAGTTGGGAGAAATGAAAGTCAAATTCCCTTTTTCACTTCATTTCAATTTAACAAGCAGGGTTATATTTAACACATTTCAAAGCGTTTTCTTTCTCATTTTAGGTGCCACATTGAACTTGAACGGTGCCTAATTGAGTGTTTTAATTGCTAGGGACCAGCACTGCCAGGAAAGTTAATTGGCTGCTACATAAAAATGTCACCTTCTATTTATATTTATATAAAACTTTATAGTTTACAAACACTTTCATATGTGTAACCTTAATTAATGTTCACAGTGACTCTGTAATGTAGATAAAGCATAAGCAGAGAAACAGAATTAAGAGTGAGCGGGAGGTTTGCTCAGAGCTGTCCGGTAATGTATTCAGGATTCAAATACACATCTTTGGATTCCAGTACACCCTGTAGTGTGTTTTAGAAAAGCAATCCACATTGCAGTGGGAAGCTAGGGTAGTGAGGAGAAATTAAGGCAAAGAACCCAGGTAGGAAGCTATTAAAAAGTTAAGAAGATGATTTAAAAAGGAAGGGTGTGAGGTTATTGACAGCTTAATTTAAGAGAGGCAGTGAGAACTAGTTACATTGATGAGCAGTAAAAGGGGGGATGGATTTGGAAAGTGAGGGTGGGGGAGGACCCCGGGCCACTCCAGAAGTTCTGGTCTGGGTGACAGAGAACCTGAGACTAAAAAATTTAGTGGCTTGGGCAAGGCTTACAGAGGGCAGGATTTGGTTGAGAGCATCTGGACCAGCATCCTGGATTCAGACCACAAGAACTCTGAAATATGGATTTGGAGGGCTCAAATTAGTAGAGAGAGAGAGAGAGCTGACACTAGGTGGTCAACAGTGTCTGAGAAGCATTAAGCTTTCAGAATGATTTTTCATGAGTTTTTAAAATAAATGTTTTCCAATAACGAGATGAGATGATGATGCTCGAAACCCAGCACAAGTGATCACGGACATTAGCTCCTTTGTATTCCATTTCACCGCAGTCTTCCTGATTTAACACACCTCTTTCTCATGTCTTGCTCCAAAGCGAGGGAAGAATTAGGTGTCATTGGCAGTATTTCCGACTGAACGGTAGTGACCCTTTGTGTTCAGCGGGGACGAGGTTCTGCACAATCTGACCTACAGATTCTGCCTCCACTGCTCTTTATCGTATGCTGCACCTGCTCCGTGACCGTGTTCCCGTGGCTACAGCTGGGGAGGTGAATGCCAAATTAAAAGTGGGGTCTGCTCCCATCTCTGAGTGAGCGGCCAGGAGTGCTGCCTGATAATGACATCATTCTTCAGGGGCTCCTGATAGCTGATGTCGTTCGGCCAGGGCAGAGGCACAGTTCTGTGCACAGAAACAACATTGGCAGGGCCCCCCACTCCCACTTCCCGTTCCCAACACTTGCCCCTTTGCTGCTCCAACCAGAGCACCTCCAGCCTCTTTGCTGTTCCAAACAGGCTCAGAACCCGCCTCCATCAGGGATGGAGTTCTTCTCTCTTTGTCAATTCCACTGGCTCCTGGAATCCTTTATACACCTATTGGTAGAACACATGGTGTTTCAAGCTAGTTTTCTCTTTCAGGTGCCTCATTAAAATTGAACAGAGTTTCATTTAGGGTCCTGTTTGTTGGGTCTGGTATGGCCGTAAATTGTAGTCACTCACAAAATGTTTATGTGGATTTTCAGCAACTCCTTAGGGAAGGTGTAGTTTCTATTATGAATAATATGGGATAAAATAGACCTAGTAGAGGAATGTAGGGGAAAACATTAAATGTGCAATCCTTCTGTGGGATTTTATAGTCTCTTGGTTAATTTCTTTAAAGATTTTATTTATTTATTTTTGAGAGAGAGAGAAAGTGTGCATGAGTGGGGGGGAAGTGGCAGAGGGAGAAGCAGACTCCCCACCGAGCAAGGAGCCTGATGCGCGGGACTAAGTCCCGGGACCCTGGGATCATGACCTGAACTGAAGGGAGATACTTAACCGACTGAGCCACCCAGGAGCACCCCTGTTTGATGGGCCCAGTGGCTACATTTACTCCCCTGGCTGAGGATTCACGCTCTCAGGCTCCTGCAGGAGAGAATGACTTTCCTTAGGTTAGGAGGTCAGAACTGAGCTCCGAAGTCCACTTCATTGTCTCCTTCAGACAAGTTTGTCCTGGGGGTAGAAGCTCTTGTAATTTCCCTTCCATTCTAGAAAAATGAAGCTGGTACCTTTCTTCAAGGAAATCCTTCATTAATTTTTTTTTTTAGAAATAATATCTCAAATTGTTTTTCTCTAAGTATAGGAAGAGAAAAAGATTGTGTATTGGACTTGTTTTGAAGTCAGAGATTGCCGTTTTTACTCAGTGAAAATTAAGATTGTAGGAGAAATCATGTTTTGCAATACTTGTGCTTGTTAAACATGGGAACTTGGAGAAGGAGAGAATTAAGTAGAGATGAGAAAAAAAGAATGACAGGAAAATTATTGCACCTTCCCTGCCGAACCCATAATCAGTCTGTTTGCAAATATACACACACATGTACGTGCACCTATAGACACACACACACACACACACACACACACACACACACACACACGGGAAAAGACCCCCAGGTAGTGCTTAACCAATAATGCTCTGATGATATTTTAAGTCAGCAAAAAATCCTTCTCAATTATTCAAAATCATACAGTAGGATCTTTTATGTAGATTGGTACATAACACAACTCTGTAAGTTTGTGCACACGTGATACATGACATAAATAATATTTGTGTCTTTTATTTACATATAACTATAAAACACACTCATGGGTTAAAGTCATGTATAAATATGTGTATTATATTCACATATAGGTAGACATAAGTAAGTATATATAAGAGATGCCTACATAGCATAAATAGATGGGACAAAGATAGAGCCATAGAGATATCAGTGAACATGGAGTTCACCTGGATGAGACCACCATGTGATACTCACCTTGCCCATTTTTCCAGACTCTGTCTGCACCCAGTCTGCACAGTACGCCGCTCCAGGTACGGAGCTCGTCCTGATTCTGCACAGCCGTGAGCACCACACAGTTCCTCCTCCTGGTGGATACAAACCCACCTTCTCTAGCTGTTCCTTTTCTCTCTGGTCCCATCCCCCCCCCCAGGGCAGCACACTGAATAGCAGCCCCCCTCCTCCACGTAAGCTACCAAAGGAGTACAGCCGTGGGCCATTGCTTCCCGCGAACCATTTCTGACATCCCTGTAAGGGCGGACAGATGTGCTGCCTCCTCTCAGAGACACCCAGCCCTCCAGGCATTTTCTCATGCCCCAAAGAGGGGAATGAGAATGTCACCACCACCCTGAAGATAAGACTTTTTTGTGGAACCCATGGCCTACTGTGAAGTCACTCCATTGGGCTCATGAACAAAATCCCCCAGAGGTGCTGCTGACTTTGGTTGGTCAGTATTTTCTTTATGCCACATCATTATCATCAGTCCGTACAAGTTCCATATTTTGTTTTATTTGCATTTATGTTTTTTTTTAACCATCCACCAATTCTGTTATCATTCCTTCTTGTCTTGTCGGCACTTATTCATGTACGTACTTAATAGGCTTATTTATTTTTTTAAATTTTTAAAAAGATTTTATTTATTTATTTGAGAGAGAGAAGAGAGAGAATGAGCAGGGGAAGGGAGAGGGAGAAGCAGGCTCCCCACTGAGCTGGGAGCCCAACATGAGGCTCGATCCCAGGACCCCGGGATCATGACCCGAGCCAAAGGCAGACGGCTAGCCAACTGAACCACCCAGGTGCCCCTAATAGGCTTATTTTAAATCTACTTTTTATGCCCTTATGAAGATAGACATATAAATGTATATTAAAGCATGAAAAGTAAACCCTTAGGCTTTCCTCCAGCACTTTGACTCTGTACATAGTGTACGATGAAGATCCTTATAGGTGGGTCCGTGAGTAACATTAACTTAGTGTTCCCAATGACTGCAGAGCGCTCTCCAAAATACCAGTTTATGCTGCCACCAGCCACCCAGGAGAGGTCACATTTCCCCATATCTCTGTCAGCCCTTGATATCATCTGCCTTTCTAAGTATTGCAAATCTAAAGAGTGTAGATTTTATTTTAATTTGCTTTTCTTCCATTACTACTGAGGTTGAGCATGACCCTCTTCATATTCTTATTAGATATTTGGGTATCCTATCTATGAATTTCCTTTGCCCACTCTGCCATCATTCTTCCTGCTTTGATTTGGTTCCTTCGTGTGAACAGAATCTCTTATTACATAGATATTGTCATGAATATCTTTGTCAAGACAGTCTCTGGTCTCTTAACTTTACCTTTGATTGTCTTCCATGGGATCTTGATTAAGAAGTCTCTGAGCTCCTGGAAGATCTATTTCTACATTATTTTCTGTATTCACTCTGTGTTTATATTTCCACTGTCCACATTTAGGTCTTCCATCCTCATTGAGGATTGTAGATACAGTAGAAGGAGGCATCAGTTTCTTCTTTATATAGTGAGCCAGTCTTCCTAATATCATTTATTAAATGACCCATACTTCCCGCTCTTCTTCATCCACCAAGCTACTACAGTGGTGTCTTCAGAGATGATTCTAGTTCTGTGAAATGTACTGAAGCTTTCTCTATGGATGTTTTATCTATTTAAAAAAAATGTTTTTTTTCTTATATTTGTTGCACATAAATCTGTATGTGTTCGATTAAATTTAATAATTGTGTTATGTCTCATCTCCAGGTTTGTTTTTTTATTCCCTTTATTGATCAATTATCAAACAGGTGTTAATATTACTAAATGTAGTTGATTTACATATTTTCTGCCATAATCTCTGATTTTTTGTCTTGAATTATACGATGGAAAAGTTATTCTTTTTGCCTTGTTTCACATTTTCCTGGTAGATTTTTTTTCCCCATTTCTTCAACTCCTGCTTTTCTGTAGCCTTTTGTTTTATGATGTTGCATGGATCCAATTTTTAATGGTGTGTGTGTGTGTGACTTTTGACATATATTTAACACCTATGTGTTTGATCTTATATCAAAGTTATTTTAGATTTTAGTTCTATCAATAGTCCCATATTTTCTATTTACTACTTCCTGTTCTCCGCCTTTACTCTGTACCAGATAGACTCACTCAAGTACCGGTAGTTAGATTTACAATATGATCTGTTTATATTAAATGGTCATATATATGCTGCAATCATAGTTTCACACACATGAAGTTCTTTGTCCTAATTATTCAATTCAGTCACAGAGTTTGTTAATTTATTCAAGAAAGAATTAGTTGCTTGTTAAGTGTATTAATCTAGGCATGGGAACAAAATACCTTGGTTCTTCAGACTTGCATTTTTCACGTTGTCTAGGAGTGATGACAATACCTGGAGGATTTCACTCTGTATCATTCACTCAAAGACTCAGAACCTGTTCCTGCTGAAACCCACCTAGGCTGAGTTCTCACCATGAAGACATTGAAACAAAGTTGCAGAGAGTGGTCCACTGACACACAGCTGTCCTAATTGCCTGGAGAGTCAGTTGAAAATTTATGCTGATGTGACTGTTGTGTGGATGGAATACAGAGGGACAAGTAATGCTATTTGTCTATTTCCAGGCATTTAACAATACTGCTCCTTCATTATATCACTAATTCAGTGCCCTGAAATTTATCAAAGTAATTGGATTGACTCAGAGCTTCATTGAAATAGTGTAACTACCTTTTTATCCCCTTGTTTCACTCTGACATATTTCAGCATTTTGTTTAGAGGGAGGGAGAGAGAATCCCAAGCAGGCTGCACACCCAGTGTGGAGCCTGATGCGGATGGGGCTCCCCAAGCTTCTAAAGAAGGGTGACCTTCTCTAAGTCAGTGTCATGGAAAATACTTCTCAAGTGAATAACCTGTTACTACTGACAACCCTTGTAAAAAAGCTGCTTGGGAAAGGGGGCTAAGTTTCAAAATGAATGTCAGTGCTTTTATGAATCTTGCCTATCCCTGTCAGAGCCTTGCTGTCATCCTCTCTGGTTAGAGTCACCTGGCTTTGCTGCCATCTATATAAACACAAGTAAAATAATTGCAACCCATCTGGATGAGTCTTTTCTCCACTTGGATTAGTAAAACATGAGCTAGGTTTCATTTTCTTTTTTTCTAAACTTATTTTATTTAAATTCAATTAGTTAACATATAGTGTATCATTAGTTTCAGAGGTAGAGGTCAGTGATTCATCAGTCTTATCTATAACACCCCTGTGCTCATTACATCACATGCCCTCCTCAATGCCCATCACCCAGTTACCCCATCCCCCCCACCTCCCCTCCAGCAACCCTCAGATTGTTCCCTAGAGTTAAGAGTCTCTCATGGTTTGTCTCCCTCTCTGACTTAGTAGGTTTCATTTTCTTGATGCCATGATGACTCAATAGCTTTTCTTTAAATATTAGAGATGCAAGTTAGTTTGGGTTCATCAGAAAACTACTCAATTTTATTACCAAGTGTTCTTTGTAAACACGTTACTGCCCTCAACCGGGGGAAAAGTAACCTGGTTTCCTCCTCAGTCCGAGGTGACTCTAATTATTAAATACAGAAATTCTCATGAATTCTCAAGTTATTCATCATTTTTCAGTGTTAAAGAAACTATTTATTTCCGCATGATATGGCTATGGCCATGAAACACCTTCCATGAAGAAACATCTCTCATGACTAGGGACTAGAATCTCTCCTGGAAACCACCCAGATCCTTCCACCACAGCCGGCTACAGCCATTGGTCGAAAAGAGCAGACGTGACCTGTTCTTGAAAGTGATTTGGAAGGAGATACTGTCATCCTTCTCAGAGTTAGTTTTAGTGTTTTTACCTCCCCAAATTCCAAGCAATTTGTCTTTCCTCTTCTTTATGTGCAATTTGTAACTTTCCAGCTGATGGGAACAACAGTTCCTGTTTCTCTTCATTATAATTCTACATTATGCCTTAAGGAATTTTTTTCTTCCTAAAACCCTCTAATTGTATTTTCTCCCATGGGCTTAATTGATAATTTTTAACAATGTGGGGGGGAAAGTTATTTTTCTTACCTATCTACTTATGTTGTCATATTTATGGCTCTATGGTTCTCACAATCTGAAAGTCCAAAATACTTTGTTTAGAAAAATCATTGTAGAAGAGTTAGTTGCCCTTGTCTCTGATTTATTCCAAAGTTACACTATTTTTATGTCAATGGAACTACTCTGTTTGGCTGGTATTCAGCTTAGGGACCTTATGCTTTAGTCTTCACCTGCTAAGAACCCTTTATCTGGTGCATGCAGGGTGTATATATTCCTGGGCACCCATACATATGTGTGTTCTGATTTATATTTGCCATGCTCTCTTGTATTTCTGAATTGAGCCTTTAGGGAGTTCTTGAGCTCTGATTCCAGTATTAGCACTGAATTCTTACTCTCTTTAGTTCTGTTGACATATATTAGTGAGCTTATGAATATGCATAATGCCATATGAAAGACAAAATTTCAGTACTGGACACTGGCTGAATTTGGGACACCTTACTGAGTACAAACAAACCAACCAACCAACAAATAAACACAGACTTTTTTTTAGGTAATAAGTAGTAATCTTTTTTCTGAGATTTATTTATTTATTTGAGAGAGAGAGAGCATGAGTGGGGAGGGACAGAGGCAGAGGGAGAGAGAAACAGAGAGAAATAGACTCCCCACTGAGCATGGAGCCCAATGCGGAGCTCATTCTCACGACCCTGAAATCATGACCTGAGCTGAAACTGAGAGTCAGATGCTCAACTGACTGAGCCACCCAGGCACCCCAGTAATCTTAAAATTACACTTCCAAACTATTTTTCCCTTGCTTCTATCAATGACAGAATGTTTCTATTCTGCAGGAGACTAGGAAGATACTGTCAATCAAATACAGGGGGGTCTTATTAAAAGAGAACCCAGCATACATGATGGTTATTCTCTAGTCACAATTTGAAATGAATAAAAACAACACGGATGGATGGATGGATGGATGGATGGATGGTTGGCGTATAGATGGGCAGTGTTACAAAAAGATTTGGTTTTGTTATTGACAGTAGATCAATTTCCACTTTAGGTGAAGCAAACTATTGCAGGTTTGGTTCTCCAGGAAGCAGTCTCTGAGAGAGAGTTTGGTGTGTTGGGTGTTTATCAAGGAGTACCCCAACAATCCCCACAGTGGAAGGAGGGCGAGGAAGAAGGACTGGGCACAGGGAGGAGGTGAGCTGTGGCGCAGGCTGACACAGCCTTAGCATCCCTGCTGGGAGCTCTGGAGAGGGAAGAGTCCTTCAGCGCTGTTGTGAGTTTGGGCAGAATTGCCCTCCTCAGTCAGTCATAGGATGTAGGCCACCCCAGAAAGAGCCTGTCCTTTGTAAGGTGGACCTCTGCAGCAGGAACAGTCTTCAGAGTGGCTGATAACTGAAGGGTGTTACCTGACATCACTCCCAGAATCTGGGCCATTTTATTTAAATTCAATTAGTTAACATATAGTGTATCATTAGTTTCAGAGGTAGAGGTCAGTGATTCATCAGTCTTATATATAACACCCCGTGCTCATTACATCACATGCCCTCCTCAATGCCCATCACCCAGTTACCCCATCCCCCCCACCTCCCCTCCAGCAACCCTCAGATTGTTCCCTAGAGTTAAGAGTCTCTCATGGTTTGTCTCCCTCTCTGACTTAGTAGGTTTCATTTTCTTGATGCCATGATGACTCAAATAGCTTTTCTTTAAACATTAGAGATGCAAGTTAGTTTTCATTAGTTTCAGAGTTTCTTGAAAAGGAATCTGGGCATTAATTCCTACCACTTACATAGAGGCCAAACAGCTAGAGATATGCATCTTAAACACCTTTCCTAAAAAATATCTTTTCCTTAAATTGATCCCACTTTCTATAATGACATTAGTCCAATATTTCAAATAAGAAACAAAAAGGGGGAAGCGGCTGGTGTCTGAGTCAGTTGAACGTCTGCCTTCAGCTCAGGTCATGATCTGGTGTTCTGGGATGGAGCCCTGCATCCAGGCTCCCTGCTGAGCAGGGAGCCTGCTTCTTCCTCTCCCTCTGCCCCTGCCCCCCCATGCTCTCTCTCTTGCTCTCCCTCTCAAATAAATAAAACCTTTTTAAAAAAGAGACATGAAAAGGATCACAGTGTATGATGTTAGCCTAATTGAACTAGACTTTTGTCATCAAAACAATTTGTAAGCCAGAGAACCTCTTTAGTTCTTTGATTCCTGTGATTTCTTTAATTTATTCAGGTAATATCTATGCATTTACTGTTAATGCACTAGAGTCAGTGGCAGAACCTACAGACAAATAACTACGGCACAGCAGCGGGTAACAGATGTCTTGGAAAGGAAGCAGCACAGGGTGAGAAATATTTCAGCTTGCTGTGGGAGAGCAATGGATGGACAAATAAGGAAAGCACTGATTTCCACATAACACCATCCAAGAAATATGTATGCATGAGACCTTTTAGAAGTAGAGAAGATGACATCTAGCCAGTTCTGGTGGTGAGGTAGGATGGGAAGTCTGGAGTCCAGAAAGATTCCAAGAGAAACTGAGTTGAGTCTCAAAGGGGATCTGGAGCCTGAAAAGTTCTCCAAAGTAGCTAACAACTGAGTTGAGTGTTCACACCATAAGATGGTAGGGGTGGGAATGGGGTCCAGGTAGGGCAGGGGGCAGAAATAGGGGAAGGGTATAGTTCCTTGCATTCAGAGTCAATAAGGCTGAAACAAAGAATCCCCAGTGGAGGCAAGCAGGATGAGTCAGCACAGAGATAGGCATCATATCTTGTAATGTTTGTTCGTTTGTTACCTTCTACTTGATCCTGAAAGCAGTGAAATAATTGAGGCAGAGGGATGTGAGCAGAGGGACATGCTCACAACTGTGTTTTAGGACATTAATCTGGCTGAAGTATATAAGATGGATTGCAATGCAGAAAGATTAAAAAAAAAAAGACTAAAAAATCAGGGAGCCCAATTAGGGCACAATTGAAAAAGTTTTAATAAAAGGTGATGGTTGTGTGTTTGGAAGAAAAGGAGCCAGATCAGGAGATATTGAGGAATGAAGTAGACACAGCAGCCCACTGATAGTGGCTGGAGAAAAGAGAAATGCACAACTAGGAAGGCTTTTATTATTCTGACCTTCTTGTAACCAGGAGGTTTTTTGACAGGAAGAGAGCATGGAAGATGAAACTTGGGTTAAGGGGAAACCTGATACGTTTGGTTTGGGACTTGAGATGCTCCCGGGACATCAAGATGAAGATAGTAGCAGACAACTAAATGAGCAGGCATGAAGTTTGAGAAGGAGTTTTTGGTTGAAAATGTAGATTGGGGAATCAGAGGCATGGAGCTGACATCTGGAGTGGAGGGGTAGATGAGGTCATCAGGGAAACTGGGAGGAAGTAAGGCCAGGACAGGGCACCTGGGAATGAGGTTTCCACAAGTGTAAGACCAGTAGGGGGCACACGGCCTACCATGAATTGCTGAACTACTTATTTAAGGTTTTTAACCTCCTTTGTAGTTTGTTTTATGAATTTTTCATATGAATGAGGCACCCACCTTCCTTTTTCCATGGGATCTATGAACTCATAAAGTCTTATAAAACACTTATCTCTGTGTTATAAACACCCATAAGAAGGAGAGATGTTGACATTTATTATTCCTAAGAATATATTACTGGTTTATTTAATTAACTTAGAAATAATTCAAATTATATTTACCATGCTAATAATTGAACAAACCTGATTCTAATTCTATATCGATAAGTCTACTTAAGGAAATAGGCGTGTGCACAGACTGCTAGGGTCACATTATGCTCATGCGCCATCCTGTGATACTTTCCACTGTAGAATCTTCAACAGCAGGCCCTTAGAGTGGGTAGAGGAAGAGTTTAATCATGTTGTATGAACAGAGTAGAGAACTATATGGCATAGGGCTAGTAATCCACAAGTTTGGAATCTACAGCATGTTATAAGTAGCAGAATGCGACAAACAACCGGTCTTATGGGTGGAGAGACAATTGAGTGATATGCTCAACTCACAAGTCACACACACTCATCAGCCTTGTGGTTTTAGAGCCACAACTCTCATTTCAGGGAACGGTATGGGGCTGGAGGTCTCTGCTGGTCCTGGGTGTATCTAGTGGGAGTACAGGCACCAAAGATGCATGTGTAATTGGTACTGAACTTTCAGAGATCAGCCATGGGATTTGCATTCCCATAGTGGGCAGGATTCACAGACTCAATTTTTGGAGACTTCATGAAGCTGGCAAGATATAAAACAAGAAAATTTCTTGAAGGGTAAGAAGTGAGAGCTTGTTGGATGGAATGGGGAAAAGGAGCTGGGAAGATGAGAATATCCATTGCTGTAACCCAGAACACTGGCTTAAAGCAGGCGCTTTGAGCAGTCTGCGACCAGGAGCTCTCAACCTGAGGACTGTACGGAGGACCAGGGAATTAAAGTACCACTAGAGAAGAGATGGCGAATGTGGAGTTAATGAGATTGTATATGGCAGTGCAAACAGCCCCTGTGTGTCTCAACATCCGTGTAATGTATTTGATTTTTCCCAGTGAACTGTGGGCTCTGGGACAAAAAAAATGGTAGGAAAAGGAAAGAGAGAGCAATGCAAACTGAGCAGCTTCCGTGCACCCCCGGGCCCTATGCCCGCGTGTTACATGAAGCCCTCACCAACACGCATGAATTGTGTTATCACTTTATGCATGAAGAAACCGAATCAACTTAGAGAAAGTGGACCAAGAAGACACTGCAAATTACCCAAGTTTGGCTGACACCCGGCCCATGTTTCTTTTACTATGTCATACTTCTCTCTGGGAAGAAAATAAAAGCTCAGTTTTTCCCCTGTGAGGAAGAATATACAATTAATTCTTTTTTTTTTTTAATTTTTTATTGTTCTGTTAATCCCCATACATTACATCATTAGTTTTAGATATAGTGTTCCATGATTCATTGTTTGTGCATAACACCCAGTGCTCCATGCAGAACGTGCCCTCCTCAATACCCATCACCAGGCTAACCCATCCCCCCACCCCCCCTCCCCTCTAGAACCCTCAGTTTGTTTTTCAGAGTCCATCGTCTCTCATGGTTCTTCTCCCCCTCCGATTTCTCCCCCTTCATTCTTCCCCTCCTGCTACATTCTTCTTCTTCTTTTTTTCTTTCTTAACATATATTGCATTATTTGTTTCAGAGGTACAGATCTGAGATTCAACAGTCTTGCACAATTCACAGCGCTTACCATAGCACATACCCTCCCCAGTGTCCATCACCAAGTCACCCCATCCCTCCCACCCCCCACCACTCCAGCAACCCTCAGTTTGTTTCCTGAGATTAAGAATTCCTCATATCAGTGAGGTCATATGATACATGTCTTTCTCTGTTTGATTTATTTCGCTCGAATATACAATTAATTCTTGAGGGACAAGACATAGAAATGTCTTAGACTGACTCAACATTCTTGGTAAGGGTTTAGAAAGAGAAAGAGTCAAACTAACATTTGGCTGCATTGGATAGCTCCCAACTGGCTGAGAGAGATGAGCCCCACCAGCACAGAGGGTGCTATCAACAAACCTTGTAATTAGTGACATTTAGCAGGTATTTACACGCTTCTTGTAGGAAGGTTATGTCCCAACTTGGTGTAGGTCACATTCCAGATCTCTGCTCCTGTGATATCACAAGCTTTCGTTGTCAACAAGATTCAGATGATCTACCTAAAGAGGTGAACTAATGAACCAGATAAAGCAGGCAGTGTGTCTCAAACAGGTTATTTGGCTTTACCAAGTCATTACGAACATTTTTGAATCACTTGGTTTACTTTTTGCCTTCAATTTTATAACTTATGAATGTAAAATATAAGATTTGGGGCCCTTTAAGAAAATTTAAGGGGCACCTGGGTGGTTCAGTCGGTTAAACGTCTGCCTTCAGCTCAGGTCATGATCCCAGGGTCCCGGGATCAAGCCCTGCATTTCTGCATGTTGTATAGCCATTAACAGTTTCACAGTTTTTATGCTTTTGTCTTTTAAATTCTATACGAGAATTAAAAGTGGATTTACACATGAAAATTGCAATAATACAGTATTCTGTATTTGCCCATGTATTTACTTTTACCAGAAAACTGCATACTTTCACATGGCTTTGTGTTATAGCCTAGTGTCCTTTCATGTCAACTTGAAGTACTTCCTTTAGCATCTCCTGTAGGCCAGCCCCAGTGGTGAAGTCCCTCTGTTAGGTTTATCTGGGAAAGTCTGTCTCTTCTCAATTTTTGAATTATAGTTTTCCTGGGCACAACATCCTTGGCTGGCTGTATTTTCTTTTATTAACTTTTTAAAAAAGATTTTATGTATGTATGTATGTATGTATGTATGTATTTAAGAGAGAGAAAGAAAGAGAGCACAAGCAGGGGGAGCAGCAGAGGGAGAAGCAGGAGCCCCATTGATCAGGGAACCCAACGCGGGGCTCGATCCCAGGACCCTGGGATTATGACCTGAGCCAAAGGCAGATGCTTAACCGACTGAGCCACCCAGGTGCCCCTTGGCTGTCTGTATTTTAAAATATTTTTGATATATATTTAATTTTTGATATCCATTTAATACATTAACTTATGATTTGGAGTATGTAACTAGGTACTTACTTTAATTAGGTACTGTGATTGTGTATTAATTGTGAACACACTGGCAATTAAGAGCAGTATCCCCCAGCTGCTGTGCATGTTGTGTTCTTGTGTCTACTCTTTATAAAGTTTATGCCTGTCCCTTGCCCCCTTGTTTGCCAACTGCCTTCTCACTGAGCCCACATGAGTATGTCTGCATTCTCAGCATTGGGTTTAGGCTAAGAATGAGAGAGCTGAGTGTTGTGATAGTTTAAAACACAGTGTTGAAAGGAGGGGATTCTCCTTTGAGCAACACAGGTGAGAGTGAGCACATGGGCTTCCTGGTGCTTGTTTTCACTGCGTTGGAGGTGCAGGTCTTTGGGCATGGGTCATCAGGAGTGTCGCTCTGTGGTTCAAGTTCCTGAACTTTACTCCTGGGACTATAATTATATCCCTTACAATTCTATAAACCAATGAATTCCAGAAATTTTGAAATGGTAGAATTTGTTTTTGTTTTCTTTTTAAATCATGATTCTTCTTGGGGAGCCTGGGTGGCTCAGTCAGTTAAGCATCCGACTCTTGATTTTGGCTCAGGTCATGATCTCAGGGTCATGAGATTGAGCCCCACGGTTGGCTCCACACTGAGTGTGGAGTCTGCTTAAGATTCTCCCTCCCTCTCTCTCTGCTCCTCCCCCCAACTCGTGTGCACTCTCTCTTTAAACAAACAAACAAATAAATAAATGATTCCTCGGTAACTACTTGCCTCTATTCTTGAAAATAACATGCACCTGCTCTTTCTCTATTCTAGAACTTTCTTTTGCTCTCAGAAGTAGACATTCTTATATTTAATAATCACTGATGGTCTACATCCTACATACTGTGCTCTTATTAAATAGATTGAGAATATGATATGTCTTACCTTTCTTTCTTGATCTGGGGAATAGAAAGTAAATCCTTATACTTTTCTTCTCCCTACTATCACTGGTAGAAATGGAGTCCTTTCCCTTGCCAAGTGATTTTTCAACTTGACTATTTTGTTTTTTCCTCTCCTTTAAGGCTTATAAAATAGAACCAGCACTAAGCAATGGATTCAGGTGTCCTTGGAAGTTTGTGAACCCCCTGCTTACTCATTCATGCCTCACAGCAACCCCTTCCTTCTACAAATAAGGAAAAAGAGACACAGAGGGGTGCTAAAAACTAAAAACAAAAATGATCTACAATTCAGATAACAAGCACCAAGCCAGTGAGTGCCTACATTTGTCTGAGTAGACTGACAACCAAGTTTCAACATATAAGAAACCAAACAAGAGGAAATGTAGTTACTTATTTTAAAAATGGTAGTTTATTAAGCATTAATAATATGTACACCAATAGTAAATATTTATGCCACTTGGGGCAACATTTAGAGAAATAGAGTACCTTTGCTACAAGTTGGCACTCTTCCTGCCTAATATCAATTGTGAATAATCATAGCCTAATCCAACCTGATCTTTCCTACCAGCCCCAGGTAGAACCTCATCCTGAAATCTTTTTCTCCTAGTGTCAGATCAGCTCACTGCAGATTCAAAGCTCTAACTGTCCATGAGAATCAGCAAACTATCCACTGTAAGCATTTTTGACATTAAATGCACTGGTACCTTAAGCTGTTTTTGTTTGTTTGTTTCTCTGGTAAGACCTACCTTGAGCCATCCATTCCCTAGTCCTTCTAACTCTGGCTGTATTTGTAGTTCTGCAGTCTCACTCCCAAATGCTTTTGAAAGCGTATTGTAGTAGTAATAATAATATTAAACAGCAGAATAGCCACAGCTCTGCTCTGTTGACCTCTGCTGCTTATGACTACATATGAAAGCTCCACCAGACAGAGGTTGGTGTATTATGTTCATCGCTGTGTGCCCAGCACATACCAGGAGCCCAGTGAATGGTTTCCATTCAGATGTTTCCCAGATTGAGCTCTTACATTTCCCCCAAGGTGATAATTGAAATGTACCTATAATTGATTAGTGAACAAATTCTGCAGATATCCTACTATTTAATAATTTCATTCTATGAAATCATTGGTATAATAACTGGTTCATATTAAGTTATTGCGTACTTAATAATCTCAGTGACAACCTTGCATATTTCCAAGTTTCTGAAATAAAATTGGTAAGGTCTGAGCTCTCACTCTTTAGTGAACTAGTTTTGTGGCCAAGGGCAAAATCATATCTTTCAGAATCAGTTTCCCCATCTACAAAGGGAGACTATGCATAACAACCCCATAGGGCTGATAGGAAGAGCATATTGATCACTTGCTCATGACTCCACAACCCATTAAGTACCCAAGGTAGGATTCAAAGTTGGCTTCTCTGGCTCCATTTTAAGCATTTTATGACTCTGAAATCCTGTGAGACCATCCAGGAAGTTCCTGAGGAAGAGTGGGCCTGAGGCGAGAAGGTAAAGAGGGGTTTATCAGGGAAGTTAAATCAGAAAAGAGCTTTCCAGACTGAGCTTGGCTATGTCCATGGCTGGCCAGGTTGAAGGCTGTAAACTTGTCCTCATTAGCAACACATAACAACTGAGAAAACTGGCCACAGATCAGTTCATCATTTAAGGTCATGCACATGAGTGTGGAAAATTGAGGAGTACAGAGTAAAGACGTGATTATCCTAACATAAAATAAGTCTCTTTCATTAACATTTGCTATTTGTTGGACGTTAGTCCTAAAAAAATGTTTAACAATGAAATTAGAATCTCTTCTTGAACAGGCTTAAAGTACACCTACTAACGAGGCATGGAATGCATTAAAGGGGGAATGGTAATGATTGTGCTAGTATTAGCGAAGCAGGAAAGAAATCTTTTGTTGTACACATCATTTTCAAAAGCTTCTAAGGGAAAACCAAACCCAAATGCCTCTTTCACAGTATTTACATGAAGAGTGCAGAGTCAGAAATATTTTCATTCAAAAATGATTATTTTCTAAAAAGTCTATCGAAATAAATTAAGTATGTTTGCCGAGGTACAAATTAAGCCATGATTTTCATTTAGAACGATGAGAAAAATCAAGAGCAGGATAGCACAATTTCAACTCTTCTCCTAGTTCATGTATTTACATGCTGGAGCAGTGACTGTATTCCTCTTTCAATATCACACAAGAGGGTTGGGAAGGAAAAGAGAATGGAGATCATGTGCACAGTTTGTTACCATCTTTCCTCTCTTACATCTTCTCTTCTTTCTTGCAGTTCCACCTTTTATTCAACCTTTTGAGTTTCCAAGATTCTCCATTGGACAGCGGGTCTTTATCCCATGTGTTGTGGTCTCAGGGGACTTGCCCATCACGATCACTTGGCAGAAGGACGGCCGGCCAATCCCAGCGAGCCTCGGGGTGACCATCGACAACATTGACTTCACGAGCTCCTTACGGATTTCCAATCTCTCCCTCATGCACAATGGGAATTACACCTGCATCGCCCGGAATGAGGCTGCGGCAGTGGAGCACCAAAGCCAGCTGATTGTGAGAGGTAAAGACAGGGACATAAGATGCGCAGCATCGATGCAGTCAGATTCAACAATGCTCACAGAGAGTGTTCACTTGAAATAATATGAAAAGAATTAGAATTCATAGAATTTGCTGTGATTCCATTAAAATAAAACCCACAACTATAGAAACCAACCACAAACTCCACTAACACCAAACCAAGGTTTTATTTACCTAAAATATGAAGCTCCAAATAATTAGCAGCTAAGAAAGGTGTGTAGAAAGAGGTGGGAGTAGGGTTTAATGAATGAACTAGGCTTTTCCTACATTGGCCACAAAAGTCCATGAGCTCCTGCTATATTGTATTTACTCTATTTAGCACTATTTATAATATTATTATTTGGGGGAGGGGTTCCTTTTTTAAAATTCAATTAATTAACATATAGTGTATTCTTAGTTTCAGAGGTAGAGTCCAGTGATTCATCAGTTGCATATAACACCCTGTACTCAAGTTTGTGCACAAAAGTGGGTATAATTATAACAGCAGAATGAAGCAACCCAAACAGTAACACTAATTCTGTGGAGTATATAATGGGTAAAAGGAGTGTGCTAGGCTGAGAACATCTCCAACAAGCACATCAAAGAACAATACATACAGCATGAGTCTGGTTAGTAAAAGAAACAAACCCGAGAAAAATGCAATATTATTTTTTAGAATGATGGCTTTAAAAATGTCAAATATTTTTTGTCAGATCACACTTTTTCTAAAGATTCATAAAATAGTCATTTCTTATTTTTTATTATTTGTTTAGTGAAGTACAGTTGACACATAGCAAATAGTAGCTTCTTGTATTTTTTTTGTTTTAGTTTTAGAAATGTGTAGTTTCAGTTTAGAAATATGTTTTGCTCCTCTCTTCTGTTTAGCATTAGACCTCTCATTAATTTAGGAGGCTATAACAACGTTTATTAAATTAAACAAAGTGGGATAATATGTATTTAGAAATTATAATAGAGTGGTCTAGCTTGTAGAAAATATTGGCAGGGGACTCAATGCATCTAAAATGTAAGCATTTGTCTTGTTTCAAATCTGTATTCTGGTCACCAAATTCCCATGAAGGCTCTACTCCTCATCTGCAAAATGAGCAGCTGGGATTCTGTAAAGTCTGTTGGGCACAGACCTGTGATTTTCTGATTCCCCAAGAGCTACATGCATTCATGTCCTAGTATAGTTCTTACCTGCATTGCAAAAGTAACTATATGAAATTAAAGACTTACGTTAATGTTGATTATTTGCATTTTAAAATCTCCAAATATTGGGCTCTCAGAGTAATTGTTGGGAGAGGTTGATTTCCATTATTTTCCAGATAGTTGACAGATCTGAGCAGATTCTTTCTTGAGCAAAAGATTCCTATGTCCTTCCTTAGTCTTTGGACCTTGTCCTGATGACATCTTTCCTTCCTTTCTGGCTGAAGAGTAATGTGCTTTCTATGTACTTCCCAACAAAAGCGACTGAAGCTACTTAGAGTTTATATGAAGAAACCAAATTTGTATTTGTAAAAAAAGATTTTCCCTGAGTAAGAAAATATATTTTCAGTCACATACGAACTAAAAATACAAGTGACAGTTTTTTCTCTTTCTACCTTGTGCTTTTGAGTATAAGAATAGGAACACATGAATTTATTTCTCATTTTTTGAAGATAAATAAAAATGGAAGCCAATGTGGTATCCATTTCCCAAATGTTTTCTTACACGAGGAACTGACTCTTACTATTATTTGTGAAGGGCGAAGCAGTACGTCAGCCTGTCTCCTGAATAATCTGCTCTGAAAGATGCAAGTCAGAGAACAGAACGTTAGACAAAAGTGTACATGCATGCTGTTTGCATCACTTGCCCTTGCAGGGAAGGTAACAGAATTTTTTGACCAAGGGCAAAGGTCAGATGAACTGAAGTTGAGCCTAGCCATCTGAGATGATGTGGGTGATCACAATCTGATTAGTGGCTCCATGTGGTTGTTCTTCAAATATGTCAAATAAACTTCTGTGAAATTAACATCAAATCACCAATGAGATAAGGTAATTCTGAGAAAGGGAATGTGCTTCACAAGCAGGTCAGTGGTTGGAGAAGTAGTCAAGGACAAGATGATGTGGGACAGTAATCCTCAATCTAGACATCTTAACAGATTTAAGAAAACACTAATAACTATTTTCTGGCCCTAGCTAAGCACAATTAAAACATAATCTGTGGGAGTAGATCCATCTTTCAGGTCGCCAGGGTATTACTTTCTTCTCCCCCCCAAAAAATCACCTATTGGTGGTTCTCAAATTTTGTCACACATTAGAATTACATGGGAAGCTTTAAAATTCTTAATGTCTAGGTTGCAGCCCATACTAATTAAATAGCCATCTTTGGAGGTGGGGCCCAGGCATCAGTAATTTGTAAAATCCCCAAGTTGACTTAGTATATAGCAAAGTCAAGTCCTAGAACTCTGGGTAATTTGAATATGCAGCTATTTTAGAAGCCTGGACTTTTTTCTAAATGTGAAGAGATGTCATTAGTGACTTTAACCAGGTCAGTGACATGGCCTGATTTATCTTTTTAATTATAACACTAGCAGTTGTTTGAAGAATGGACTGGTCCAGAAAGCAAGGATAGTCATTAAGAGTCTATTTTGGAAGTTCAGGTGAGATTAAAAGTGCCCTGAATGAAGGTGGCAATGGTTAAAGTAATGAGTAGGAGTTGAATTTGCAATATCTTTTGGAGGCAAAGCAAACAAAACATGTTTATAAAGTGAATGTTGCCAATGAGAGGAAGCACATGTGTTGCTTAATAAGGTAAATAGAAGTCTTTAACAAAAGTGGAGAAGAAACAAAGAGTGGCAGTGTGACATAGGAAACAATGATGAGGGAGGAACAAGAGGGTCCAGACCCAAGGCATTCCAGGATTTGAGGTTCCAGGAATCAGCAAAGGAAACAGAGAGGGAAAAGGAGAAGCCAGTGAAGTAAGAGGAAGTCCAGCAGACTGTGGGGTCCTGGAAGCAAATTAGGAAATATATCAAGAAATGCAGGTAATAATGTATATAAAATCTCACTGGAAATAGAAAAAGGAAATCCAAGAATTGGTCATTGGGTTTAGGGAGATGGACATTGTTCATGACCGTGAAGAGTTCTGTGGTTGCAGTGAATGTCTGATTAGTAGGGCTAGTGAATGGAAAGGGAGGTGAATAAATGTGTGGGAATTCAAGAAAATATGTATGATTATTTTCAGAAACATTGCTATGATGGGAGGCAGAAAAATGGAGAGGAAATTGAAGAGGACATGGGACATGGGACAAGAGAAGCTTACATGCTGATGGGAATGAGTCAGAGAGGAAAAAAACATGTGCCACAGATAAAGAGGCATAATTACAGGATTATTCAGATATTTTCATGGAGAGGTAAAAGGGAAAACCAGTAAACAGTGCCTCTCTGAACTTGGGAAAATGTCGAACTCCAACATATACATAGTTAGAGTCTCAGAAAGAGGGGGAGGGAAAAATATATTTGAATAATAATGATTGGAAATTTTCCAAATATGAAGGAAAATATAAATCTACATATCAAAATGACCAATGAAACCCTCAAAAAATAAGGACAAAGAAGAACCATGCCATGGCACATTCTAATTGAATTGTTAAAAACTAATAATAAAATATTAAAAGTAACCAGAGAAATTTGACTTGTTACATCAAGAGGACCAAGTAGGAAAACTTTAGGCTACTCATCAGAAACAACTCAAGCCAGAACAGAATGGAACAGTATCTTTAAAGTGCTGAAAAGAGGGGGTGGAGGAACATTTGTCAGTCTAGGATTCTATAACCAGCAAAATACACTCTTCAAAAATGGAGGCGAAATAAATACATTTTTAGACAAGTAAAGGTTTAGAGAATCACCAGCTAGATTTTACTACAGTAAATTTTAAAGAATGTTCTTGAAGCTAAAAGAAAACAATTCCATGTAAATTGATCTATAAGAGGAATGAAGATCTCTTGATATGATAAATTTATGGCTAAAGATAAGATTCACCTTATTATCATTTTCATTTCCTTTAAAATATTTAGATGTTTTTGTTTAAACATAATAATTTATAGCATGCAAAAATAAAATATACAATAATATCACAAAGAACAGGAAGAAGGAAAGGGGAATTTTCCTGTTGTAAAATTTATCCTACGTTATACATGAAGTGGTATAATATTATTTGAACATAGATGCTGCTAGCTAAATATGTCCAATGCAAACTCTTGAGCAATTATCAAAAATGAAACAAATAAGTATAGATATTAATCCAACAGAATAGATAAAAGAACATTAAAATATACTCAATTAGCTAGGGAAAAAAGCGGGAAAAGAGGGATAAAATACAAAGAAGAGATGGAAAATAGATGGAAAACTTAAATACAACTATATCAATACTTTCATTAGGTATAAATGGACTAAACATACCGATAAAAAGCGAAGATTATCAACCTTAATTAAAAAGCAAGATTCAAGTACATGCTACCCCATGTTAAATATAAAGACATAAATAGTGAAAGATAAAATGGTATAAAACACCAATCATAAAAAGCTTAATTGGATGTATTAATATTAAATAAAATAAATCTCAGGCTTTATTTAATTTTATATTTATTTAAATTAAATATTTATTTAATATTAAATAAAATAAATCTCAAGATAATGAATATTACTATAAGCAAATAAGGACATGTTAAAATAATAAAATGGTTAATTCATCAACAAGACATATAAATCTGAAATACAGATGCACCTAATAATAGAAATCCAAACACATGGTTACAAAATAGAACTGAAAGGAATAACAGACAAATAAACAATGACAATTGGGAATTTCAAGACTCCTTTCTCAATAATTAATAGAATAAACAGAAAAAATCAGTAAGAATAGAGATTTAAGCTACACTATCAACCCATATAATCTAATTGATATTTATAGATTATATCAAACAACTACAGAATGCACATTCTTGAATTCTGATCACCTGAGCAATAAGAATGTAAGTTTTGTTATTTAAAGCTACTAAGTTTGTTGTGATTTATTGCAGCAGCTATAGAAAACTAATGCAAGGACAAACATCACTATAGTTCCTACAGACATTAATTAAAAGTAAAGAAATGTTTTGGACAATTTTATGCCAGTATATTTGACAATTTAGATCAAATGATCAATGATTTCAAAGACATAAATTACCCAAATAGATACAAAAGTAAAAATTTGACTAGCCCTATGTCTGTTATAAGGTTTGAATTCATTATCAAAAACCTTCCCACAAAAACTGAAGGCCAAGAGAGCTTACTTAATTTGTAAGTTTTTGGAAGAATTTAAGAAAGAAATAATAGCATCCTTATACAAACTCCTTCAGATATTCGAGGAAAAGGGAAGAGTTCCCAAATTTTTAGACACAGAATAACCTTAAGATAAAAGTTGATAAAGGCATTGCACATAAAAAAATTAACAAACTGTTATTGCTCATGAATATAGGTGCAAAAATAGTTGGCATAATATTACCATATCAAATTAGCAATATAAAGAAAATACAACATACCATGACAAAGTGGGCTTTATTGCGGGAATAAAAGCTTGGTTTAATATTCAAAATTAATCAATAGAATTTATCATATTAACAAAATAAAGTAGAAAAATCACACATTCAAATAGATGAAAGGAATTTACTAGAATTCAATCTCCATTCCTGATTAAAAAGAAAAAAACTCTCAGTTAACAATAGTGATTGTCTCACTAGAATAAAAAGCACCTATGAAAAATCCATAGTGTTTTATATTCTTTACCTTCATGATTAGGAAAGACATAAGCATGTCTACTCTCAACATTTCTATCAGTATTGTTTTAGTGGTAATAGCCTTTATGCTTAGACAAGAAAAAGAAATAGAAGGCATGGCATTTGTGGTAGAGGGCACAAATGTGCTGATGACATGGGTGTGTACACAAAAATGTTAACAAATATACCAATACACAAAAGAGAAAGAGAAAGCAGTCAAAGTATGTCAATATTAAAAAACAATGAAACACCAAGGAAGACCATGATAGAGGAAATAAAAAACAAAAGAATAAGACAGAGAAAACATTTTGTTAATGTCCAGAACAAGTCCTTCCCTCCCTATAAATAGTTACTTTAAATGTAAATAGAACAGACTACTGATACCCACAAAACACAGCCAACTCTGAAGAACAATATGAGCCAGACACACACAAAGAGTAATATATTCTATTTATAACATATTTGTCACATATTCAATTTATATCCATTTATAAGAGATTCCAGGATAGAAAACTAATCAACAGAGGTAAAAATCAGAATTGTTGGCCCTGGGAAGGGGGATTGGGAACTGACAGGGAATGGATAGGAGGGAACTTTTGGGGTGAATGGAAGTATTCTTTTTTAAAAAATTTTTTTAATTGTTATGTTAATCACCATACATTACATCATTAGTTTTTGATGTAGTTTTCCATGATTCATTGTTTGTGTATAACACCCAGTGCTCCATGCAGAATGTGCCCTCTTTAATACCCATCACCAGGCTAACCCATCCCCCCACCACCCTCCCCTCTAGAACCCTCAGTTTGTTTTTCAGAGTCCATCGTCTCTCATGGTTCGTCTCCCCCTCCGATTTCCCCCCCTTCTGAAAGGAAATATTCTAAATCTTGATGGGGTGTGGGTTTTGTGCATGTATCCACTTATCAAAACCTATCAAACTACGCACTTTAAATCTGTGTATATTACTTTATATAAATTGTACTTTAATTTTTAAAATATTAAAAAATAACCTTCCTAAGGGTCAAAATTCTTCAAAAATGAAATAATTAAGTGCCTTACTTTGCAAGATAACAACTTTCCTACCAAGAGAGGTTTGTTAAAAATGGGATGGTGTTTTGGAAGGGACTATAGAAAAGGAATAGATGTCACAGGTTAGTGGCTGGCCTTAAATCAATAATGGTAGCTTCCCTTCTGGCTCTAATGCTCATTTAAAAAGAAAGGCTATTATTTAAACACTTTCTTCTTCACAGGCTGTATCATCTTTTATAACAAATGTGGAAAATATTCTATCTTCAACATGGCTTTTAGTAAATATATTTTTTTAAGACTTTATTTATTTATTTGAGAGAGAGAGAGAGCATGAGTGCAGGCAGGGGCAGAGGGAGAGGGAGAAGCAGACTCCCCACTGAGCAGGGGGCCTGACAGGGGCTCGATCCCAGGATGCTGGGATCATGACCTGAGCTGAAGGCAGACGCTTAACCAACTGAGCCACCCAGGTGCCCCTGTGTTTTGTTAATTCTATTTAACAGCATTTGGAAGGCACATAGGTATACAAGTTCCTTTAACTTAGCTATGATGAGGATGGGTTTATGATTCATTCAACTAAACTCTAGAATTGGGTCAGGTCTGGAGTGCATGTTTTATAGATACCATAAGAGGTCATCGCTCTGATTTCAGAAAGTCAAACACCTTAAATAAACCCTTATCAATCAGCTTTGAGCTTAGTTTTCTTTACTTTCAGTTGGCATGGTAATGGCTAAATGGATTAATTAAATAAGGACTACAGGATATCTTGGATAAAGCATTTTCTGTTTTAAAGTCCTTATGAGTAGCCATCTTTATTGTGGTTTTTTTTCCTTAAAAATTTTCAGTTTGACGAGTTCTGTATTCTTCTGTTTTACTTGCTAGCAAAAGAAAAAAATACTTTGAGCTACACCTCTTTGAAGCGTCAATGGATAGATACAAATATATTCTTTTACACCCACTCCCGAATGACTGAATTTTCTTCTGTCCTTCTTTCCTTCATCCTTCTCTTATTCCAGCATGAAACAGCAGTGTATTTAGCACATACTTGTAATTGCTAGGCCCTGGAATAGTTACTGGGATGATGAATGCTCATTTCTTCCCAGTGAGAGCTCCCATATAGTGGGAGAGAGACAGGTGACAGCCCCACAGGATGGTGTGACAAGCTGTAGGGCAACTATGAAAGAAGAGAGGAACGTTACCAAATTTAGGTTAGGAGACAGGTGAGGCAGATTCCCGGAGGGGGTGGGGAATCCTGAGGCATTAGAAAATACAGCAGGGAGTTACAAAGGAGAGAAAGGAGGGCAATGTGTTCCTGGAAGAAGGTCTGTCACCTACAGTGGTGGGGAGGCTTGAGACAGCAGATGCACTTATTTCCCTGGTGTGGAATAGGATGGCTGGAGACCAACATGGTAGAGGGTAAGACTCAGAGCTAACTCTGGTTCACAGTTTGAAGGTTCTGTGTCCTGAGGTCTGGAGGCCACAGGAATTGAATAAGGAGATCTAAAGAAAAAAAAAAATCATACAGAATAAAGTGAGACCAGGAACCCAGAAGCCCAGAGGGGAGGCTCTGTGGTCCACATGAGAAGGGGTGATGGTTGGAGCTAAAGTAGTGGTAGCAGGGATGGCAAAGGTAGGGTTAATTCAGAAGATACTTTGCAGGAATTGGTGGCCAACTATTTGAGAAAAATGTGTAAGAAGCCTTGATGATAGACGTTCTCCCCAAGAGTAGCTGGCCAAGGACTGTGCTGGGTATTGGAGTGGGACATGGGACCTCTCATTGTCTCCTCCATTCTCCATCCACCCTTAGTACATAATAGTTGGGACAGGGAACTTTCTCTGTGGATGGCTAATATTTGCTGTGAATGGCAGCCTCTTGTCTTCGATTGCTAGAAATCAGGCAGCTACTCAAATTTCAGCTTTTAATTTGAATGGTCAAGTAGTTGAATTTTATCACCACTTTGGCTGGATCATATTCTGAATCAGCTAAATAGACATTTTAGGTAAGATGAAGAATCTTCTCATTTTATTGCCATTTAATGAAAGAGCATTCCATATTGCAAACTGTGGACTTACCAATTAACTTTGGAACACAGTTGTCATTTGGTTCATGAAAAAAATGCAAAGGTATAGTTGGGGAAATAAAACCCACATGAAAATAGCAAACAGCTTTAGAGAATAATTACATAGGTATTTATTTAAATCTTTAACTTAAGAAATGTTTTTCTCTTGGAAGTTTTAAAGTTTTTGGTCTGAGATGTAGTTTGGGAAAAACAGAAATAGAATGAGGAGTTTAGAAACCTTGAAATTGCCTTGTCACAGTGAGGGTGGTTTGGAAGCCTTCAAGTGACAGACTATTAATTACAAGAGCGGAATGAACTCTAATAAGGGAGAGACCAGTGTTTGATATGTTCAGAGAAGGCTTCATGGAAGGAGTGAGCTGCATCAGCCTTGATGTGAGTAGGGTATTAGAAAGAGAATAAAAATGCAACACTCGGTCTCTCAGTAAGAAAATCAAGGTCCACATTTCTGCTTGTTCATTTTCTTTTTTTTTTTTTTTTTAATTTTTTTTTAATTTTTTTTTATTGTTATGTTAATCCCCATACATTACATCATTAGTTTTAGATGTAGTGTTCCATGATTCATTGTTTGTGCATAACACCCAGTGCTCCATGCAGAACGTGCCCTCCTCAATACCCATCACCAGGCTAACCCATCCTCCCAACCCCCTCCCCTCTAGAACCCTCAGTTTGTTTTTCAGAGTCCATTGTCTCTCATGGTTCTTCTCCCCCTCTAATTTCCCCCCCCTTCATTCTTCCCCTCCTGCTACATTCTTCTTCTTTTTTTCTTTCTTAACATATATTGCATTATTTGTTTCAGAGGTACAGATCTGAGATTCAACAGTCTTGCACAATTCACAGCGCTTACCAGAACACACACCCTCCCCAGTGTCCATCACCCAGTCACCCCATCCCTCCCACCCCACCCCCCACTCCAGCAACCCTCAGTTTGTTTCCTGAGATTAAGAATTCCTCATATCAGTGAGGTCATATGATACATGTCTTTCTCTGTTTGACTTATTTCGCTCAGCATAATACCCTCCAGTTCCATCCACGTCATTGCAAATGGCAAGATCTTATTCCTTTTGATGGCTGCATAATATTCCATTGTATATATATATACCACATCTTCTTTATCCATTCATCTGTTGATGGACATCTTGGCTCTTTCCACAGTTTGGCTATTGTGGACATTGCTGCTATAAACATCGGGGTGCACGTAGCCTTTCGGGTCCCTACTTTTGTATCTTTGGGGTAAATACCCAGTAGTGCAATTGCTGGATCATATGGTAGCTCTATTTTCAACTTTTTGAGGAACCTCCATCCTGTTTTCCAGAGTGGCTGCACCAGCTTGCATTCCCACCAACAGTGTAGGAGGGTTCCCCTTTCTCCGCATCCCCGCCAACATCTGTCATTTCCTGACTTGTTAATTTTAGCCATTCTGACTGGTGTGAGGTGGTATCTCATTGAGGTTTTGATTTGGATTTCCCTGATGCCAAGCGATATTGAACACTTTTTCATGTGTCTGTTGGCCGTTTGGATGTCTTCTTTGGAAAAATGTCTGTTCATGTCTTCTGCCCATTTCTTGATTGGATTCTTTGTTCTTTGGGTGTTGAGTTTGATGAGTTCTTTATAGATTTTGGATACTAGCCCTTTATCTGATATGTCATTTGCAAATATCTTCTCCCATTCTGTCAGTTGTCTTTTGGTTTTGTTGACTGTTTCCTTTGCTTTGCAAAAGCTTTTTATCTTGATGAAGTCCCAATAGTTCATTTTTGCCCTTGCTTCCCTTGCCTTTGGCGATGTTTCTAGGAAGAAGTTGCTGCGGCTGAGGTCGAAGAGGTTGCTGCCTGTGTTCTCCTTTAGGATTTTGATGGACTCCTGTCTCACATTGAGGTCTTTCAACCATTTTGAGTCTATTTTTGTGTGTGGTGTAAGGAAATGGTCCAGTTTCATTCTTCTGCATGTGGCTGTCCAATTTTCCCAACACCATTTGTTGAAGAGACTGTCTTTTTTCCATTGGACATTCTTTCCTGCTTTGTCGAAGATTAGTTGACCATAGAGTTGAGGGTCCATTTCTGGGCTCTCTATTCTGTTCCATTGATCTATGTGTCTGTTTTTGTGCCAGTACCATACTGTCTTGATGATGACAGCTTTGTAGTAGAGCTGGAACTCTGGAATTGTGATGCCGCCAGCTTTGCTTTTCTTTTTCAACATTCCTCTGGCTATTTGGGGTCTTTTCTGGTTCCATACAAATTTTAGGATTATTTGTTCCATTTCTTTGAAGAAAGTGGATGGTATTTTGATGGGGATTGCATTGAATGTGTAGATTGCTCTAGGTAGGATTGACATCTTCACAATATTTGTTCTTCCAATCCATGAGCATGGAACGTTTTTCCATTTCTTTGTGTCTTCCTCAATTTCTTTCATGAGTATTTTATAGTTTTCTGAGTACAGATCCTTTGCCTCTTTGGTTAGATTTATTCCTAGGTATCTTATGGTTTTGGGTGCAATTGTAAATGGGATCGACTCCTTAATTTCTCTTTCTTCTGACTTGTTGTTGGTGTATAGGAATGCCACTGACTTCTGTGCATTGATTTTATATCCTGCCACTTTACTGAATTCCTGTATGAGTTCTAGCAGTTTTGGGGTGGAGTCTTTGGGATTTTCCACATAAAGTATCATATCATCTGCAAAGAGTGAGAGTTTGACTTCTTCCTTGCCAATTTGGATGCCTTTGATTTCTTTTTGTTGTCTGATTGCTGTTGCTAGGACTTCTAATACTATGTTGAATAGCAGTGGTGATAGTGGACATCCCTGCCGCGTTCCTGACCTTAGGGGGAAAGCTCTCAGTTTTTCCCCATTGAGAATGATATTCGCTGTAGGTTTTTCATAGATGGCTTTTATGATATTGAGGTATGTACCCTCTATCCCTATACTCTGAAGAGTTTTGATCAAGAAAGGATGCTGTACTTTGTCAAATGCTTTTTCTGCATCTATTGAGAGGATCATATGATTCTTGTTCTTTCTTTTGTTAATGTATTGTATCACGTTGATTGATTTGTGGATGTTGAACCAACCTTGCAGCCCAGGGATAAATCCGACTTGGTCGTGGTGAATAATCCTTTTAATGTACTGTTGGATCCTATTGGCTAGTATTTTGGTGAGAATTTTTGCATCCATGTTCATCAGGGATATTGGTCTGTAATTCTCCTTTTTGATGGGGTCTTTGTCTGGTTTTGGGATCAAGGTAATGCTGGCCTCATAAAATGAGTTTGGAAGTTTTCCTTCCATTTCTATTTTTTGGAACAGTTTCAGAAGGATAGGTATTAATTCTTCTTTAAATGTTTGGTAGAATTCCCCTGGGAAGCCATCTGGCCCTGGGCTTTTGTGTTTTGGGAGATTTTTGATGACTGCTTCTATTTCCTTAGTGGTTATAGGTCTGTTCAGGTGTTCTATTTCTTCCTGGTTCAGTTTTGGTAGTTGATACATCTCTAGGAATGCATCCATTACTTCCAGGTTATCTAATTTGCTGGCATAGAGTTGCTCATAATATGTTCTTATAATTGTTTGTATTTCTTTGGTGTTGGTTGTGATTTCTCCTCTTTCATTCATGATTTTGTTGATTTGGGTCATTTCTCTTTTCTTTTTGATAAGTCTGGCCAGGGGTTTATCAATCTTGTTCATTCTTTCAAAGAACCAGCTCCTAGTTTCGTTGATCTGTTCTACTGTTCTTTTGGTTTCTATTTCATTGATTTCTGCTCTGATCTTTATTATTTCTCTTCTCCTGCTGGGTTTAGGCTTTATTTGCTGTTCTTTCTCCAGCTCCTTTAGGTGTAGGGTTAGGTTGTGTACTTGAGACCTTTCTTGTTTCTTGAGAAAGGCTTGTATTGCTATATACTTTCCTCTTAGGACTGCCTTTGCTGTATCCCAAAGATTTTGAATAGTTGTGTTTTCATTTTCATTGGTTTCCATGAATTTTTTTAATTCTTCTTTAATTTCCTGGTTGACCCATTCATTCTTCAGTAGGATGCTCTTTAGCCTCCATGTATTTGAGTTCTTTCTGACTTTCCTCTTGTGATTGAGTTCTAGTTTCAAAGCATTGTGGTCTGAAAATAGGCAGGGGATGATCCCAATCTTCTGGTACTGGTTGAGACCTGATTTATGACCTAGGATGTGATCTATTCTGGAGAATGTTCCATGGGCACTAGAGAAGAATGTGTATTCCGTTGCTTTGGGATGGAATGTTCTGAATATGTCTGTGAAGTCCATTTGGTCCAGTGTGTCATTTAAAGTCTTTATTTCCTTGTTGATCTTTTGCTTAGACGATCTGTCCATTTCAGTGAGGGGGGTGTTAAAGTCCCCCACTATTATTGTATTGTTGTCGATGTGTTTCTTTGCTTTTTTATTAATTGCCTTATATAATTGGCTGCTCCCATGTTAGGGGCATAGATATTTACAATTGTTAGATCTTCTTGTTGGATAGACCCTTTAAGTATGATATAGTGTCCTTCCTCATCTCTTATTACAGTCTTTGGTTTAAAATCTAATTTGTCTGATATAAGGATTGCCACCCCAGCTTTCTTTTGGTGTCCATTAGCATGGTAAATGGTTTTCCACCGCCTCACTTTCAATCTGGGGGTGTCTTTGGGTCTAAAATGAGTCTCTTGCAGACAGCATATCGATGGGTCTTGTTTTTTAATCCAATCTGATAGCCTGTGTCTTTTGATTGGGGCATTTAGCCCATTTACATTCAGGGTAACTATTGAAAGATAGGAATTCAGTGCCATTGTATTGCCTGTAAAGTGACTGTTACTGTATATTGTTTGTGTTCCTTTCTGGTCTATGTTGCTTTTAGGCTCTCTCTTTGCTTAGAGGACCCCTTTCAATATTTGTTGTAGGGCTGGTTTCGTGTTTGCGAATTCCTTTAGTTTTTGTTTGTCCTGGAAGCTTTTTATCTCTCCTTCAATTTTCAATGACAGCCTAGCTGGATATAGTATTCTTGGCTGCATATTTTTCTCATTTAGTGCTCTGAATATGTCCTGCCAGTCCTTTCTGGCCTGCCAGGTCTCTCTGGATAAGTCTGTTGCCAATCTAATGTTTCTACCATTGTAGGTTACATATCTCTTCTCCCGAGCTGCTTTCAGGATTTTCTCTTTGTCTCTGAGACTCGTAAGTTTTACTATTAGATGTCGGGGTGTTGACCTATTTTTATTGATTTTGAGAGGGGTTCTCTGTGCTTCCTGGATTTTGATGCCTGTTTCCTTCCCCAAATTAGGGAAGTTCTCTGCTATAATTTGCTTCATTATACCTTCTGCCCCTCTCTCTCTTTCTTCTTCTTCTGGGATCCCAATTATTCTAATGTTGTTTCGTCTTATGGTATCATTTATCTCTCGAATTCTGCCCTCGTGATCCAGTAGTTGTTTATCTCTCTTTTTCTCAGCTTCTTTATTTTCCATCATTTGGTCTTCTATCTCACTGATTCTTTCTTCTGCCTCATTTATCCTAGCAGTTAGCGCCCCCATATTTGATTGCACCTCATTGATAGCCTTTTTGATTTCAACTTGGTTAGATTTTAGTTCTTTTACTTCTCCAGAAAGGGTTTCTCTAATAACTTCCATGTTTTTTTCAAGCCCAGCTAGTATCTTTAAAGTGATGATTCTGAACTCTAGATCTGACATCGTACTAATGTCCGTATTGAGTAGGTCCCTGGCAGTCGGTACTACCTCTTGTTCTTTTGGTTGAGGTGATTTTTTCCGTCTTGTCATTTTGTGCAGAGGAGAATAGATTAATGAGAGAACAAAATGCTAGCAGGGTAACAACGTCCCCAGAAAATATACTCTAAACAAATCAGAAAAGACCTGAAGCAGTGGGAAAAGAAAGGGAAAGAGAGAAAAAAGAAAAAGAAAGAAAAAAAGAAAAAAGAAAAAGATAAAGATAAAAACAAACAAAAGCAGGACAAAACAAAACAAAACAAAAACAGAATGTGATCAAATATGATCAGGCTGGATTATAGATCAGTGCCACACACTAGATTTTGGGTGTATTTTGGTCTGTTAAAAGAAAGTCCCTCCCAAAATTTTAAAGAAAGAAAAACTTATATATGTACAAAAATAAGGGTTGATATGATGAAGGGATGGAATATGACTGTAAAGATGGAAATTATAAAAAATTTTTAAAAAGGATTTGATAAGTTGTTTGAAAAAAGAAAGAATAGGATTAAAAAAAAAGAAAGAAAGAAAAAAGGGAGAGAATGTGATCAGGCAGGGGAGTAGGAAAAAACCATACACTAGAGATTTAGAGTATATTTTGATGTGTTAGAAGAAACTATCTCAAGATTTTAAAGAGAGAACAACTTATATATATATGCCAAAAATACGGGTAACTACTATGAAGGGATAGAATATGACTTTAAAAATGAAAAATAAAAATGTTTTTTTTTAAAAAAGGGATTGATAAGATGTTGGTTGAAAAAGGGAAAAAGAAAAATTCAAAAAAAAAGAAAAAAGGAAAAAAGAAAAAAAGACAGTTAAAAAAAA
>NW_022589771.1:3805432-3812535 GCF_004348235.1 Phoca vitulina | reverse complement strand
ATAGAATATGACTTTAAAAATGAAAAATAAAAATGTTTTTTTTTTAAAAAAAGGGATTGATAAGATGTTGGTTGAAAAAGGGAAAAAGAAAAATTCAAAAAAAAAGAAAAAAGGAAAAAAGAAAAAAAGACAGTTAAAAAAAATAATTAACTTTGAAAGACTAAAGAATCATGGTAAAAAAGCCATGAATTCTATGTGCAGTATTCCCCTAGCGCTGGAGTTCTGCCGTTCTCACTGATCGGTAAACCTGGTCTTGGCTGGCTGTTCTCGCTGATCTTCTGGGGGAGGGGCCTGTTGCCGTGGTTCCCAAATGTCTTTGCCGGAGGCGGAATTGCCCCGCCCTTGCCGGTCCGGGCTAAGTAATCTGCTCGGGTTTGCTCTCCGGAGCTTTTGTTCCCTGCAAGCTTTCCGTACAGCTTTGGAGGCCGAGAGTGAAAATGGCGGCCTCCCAGTCTCCGCCCCGGAGGAGCCGAGAACTCGGGGTCCCGCTCCTCAGCGAGCCCCCAGAGAAAAGCCGTCAGTCACTCCCGTCTCCCAGGTCTCCGGCCGCACTCCGTGCTCACCCGGCCTGTGACCGCGCCTTTCTATCTGGCACCCGACCCCGGGTGGAGTCTCCAAACCCAGCAGATCCCCGCGGTGCCCTCCCGCACCTCTCCTCCCGGGGGAAGAAGGTGAGTCTCCCCGGATCTGCCGCTTGTTGGGTCCCTGCTGGAGGAGCAGTGGCCCGACTGTGCCGCGGATCACGGTCTATGACAAACCCGAGCTGAGAGCCCGCGCCTGGGCTCCGTCTCTGCAGCCGGCTTCCCTGCTCCGATCCCTGGGAGCTCTGCCGCACTCAGGCACCCCCGGTCTTTCTGTGACCCCGAGGGTCCTGAGACCACACTGTCCCGCGAGGGTTCCACCCCCCACTTCGCCACCAGAGTGACGTCCCTCAGCGGAGCAGACTTCTAAAAGTTCCGATTTTGTGCTCCGCGGCTCTATCACTTGCCAGAAGTGGCCGAGGGAGGCCCCCTCCCCCGCCGTCTATCCTCCCGAATATCGCCTCGGATTCACTTCTCCGCACGTCCTACCTTCCAGAAAGTGGTCGCTTTTCTGTTCAGAGAGTTGTTGCTCTTCTTTTCTTTGATCTCCTGTTGAGTTTGTAGGTGTTCAGAATGGTTTGATCCCTATCCAGCTGAATTCCTGAGAGGAGACGAAATCCAGGTCTCCTACTCCTCTGCCATCTTGCTCCGCCCCTCCTCTGCTTGTTCATTTTCTAGGTGACTTTGAGAACATGATTGAATCTCTCTGATCCTCAATTTCCTAATCTGTAAAATAGGAACAGTGAGACTTACCTCTTGGAGCTGCTGAGAGTATTTAATTAGGTAACGAGGTGACAGTTGGTATGACCTTGGCACCTGGCTGGCAGCAGAGCCCTCTGATGACTCTCCATGAATGAGTAGAGGAGACACAGGTGTCCAGATATATGTTCTGAGGTCAGGGAGGGATAGCACCAGCCAAGACATGGAGGCTGTGCTATGGTCAGAGTTTGCCCATCTGCCTGTTGTTATCAACAAGTATGTGCTTGATGGAGGAAGTGATGGGGAACTACAAATGTCTTTGAACAGATTGCCTGGAGGGAGGAAGACCATTCTGGAGGCAGGTGATGGGCTGTGCTGTGTGGACAGGAGAGCCAAGGGAAAGCATGCTGGCCTGCAAACCTGCCTCCCCAGATCTCTTCCCTGCTTCTCTCTTTCCTCTTTTCTTCCTTTCAGTCCTATCATGATAAGGACACCTGTTAGCCATGTGACCTTGGGTAAATTCCTTAGCCTCTGTTTACCTCCATTCTCTTATTCATAAAATGGGATGATACCTAATAGGGATTTTTGAGGGTTAAATGATGTATTTATCCCAGTGCTTGGCACATAATAACCACTGAGTGGGTGATGACACCCTTCTACACTTGTCCCTCTGTCTGTCCATTCCTGCTACTCACATCCACATGATTTTGGAACATGATTGAGGACACACTACATAGAAGAGGCCATGGGGCAATCCAAGCATAGGTGATTAATTAGAATGAAGGCCTTGGGAATATATTCTAAAAGGAAAAAGTACAATGTATTTTTGAAGGAACCACAGCAGTTGGGGGTAAATTGTGTACAGGAAATGAAGGTGACAACTGAGATAATTCAGCTGAGGTATAGAATAAATGGGCATGACAGCAATGGAGTTTTGGAGCCCAATTCTTAATCATTCCTTCTATCACAGTCTTATGACCTAGGATCATTATAGAGCTTAGCACAGTTTTTGATTGCCTGGGTCATTGGGAAGATTTATAGAGACTTAATTTAAAATACATTAGCTGTTATCATAAGGGAAATTAAAAGAAAAAAGAACCAAACAACCCTTAGCTCTTATGTGTGTGCCCCATGGCTTACACTGGCTGTGAACTGATGATCTCCCTAATGTCATGCTCAGTCGGGTGACCTTGGCATTAATGAAGACATTTGGAAGGAAAGCACTAGACTTAATGACATAACACACATGCCCTTTGCTTCCTATTATTGGCTCTGCATCACTGAGAAGAAAGCCGCCGATGCGATGATTTTCTGTGATTCCAAAGGAGGTCAGTGTTCTCATACTTCTTTATGTCCTATGATGTATCTGCTGTTTCTGGCTTTTAATGATGAGCTGCCACATAGAAAACAAACACCACACAGAAGGCTACTAGTTAACCTTTATTTGGCAAGGAAAATAAAAATTATACGAGGCCACTATCTTATTGCTATGTTTAGTGGTCCAATTTTTGATACCATATTTGTGCTATCATTTTACTTCATCCATTGATTCTTCCAACGAATATTTATTAAGCATCTATTTTATACCAGATATTCTGAGTGCTGGGGTACAGTGATGATCAAAATAGAGATCCCAAGTTCCTACTCCATAAACCTCACATTCCAGTGGAAGACAGAGACGACAAACACACAATGTCGGGTATCTACAGGTACTATGAAAGTAAAACTAGTAGGAGGATTGAAAGTGATAGGGATAGGAAAGGTAGGTCAGGTCAGGTGGACAGGGGAAGCCTTTCTGAAGAGATTTTTGAGCAGACTTGACTAAGGTGAGGGAATAAGGCACAGGGAGTGCCAGGCAGATAGACCAAGCTTGAAGAACCCAAGTTAGGAGTGAGGTTTGTGTGTTCAAAGAGCAGCAAGAGAACAATGTGCTCAGTGTCCCATAAGGGAGGAGGGAAGGGATTGAGGGCAAAGGCAAGGCCATCTTTCTGGTTGTGACAGGAAGCCATTGGATTTTAGTTTCCAGTATCATAAATTAAATCTTACCTAGGCTTTGGCCAATTACCATCTTGACTAAATGCCATCCAGTAGAGAATGGCAATATTTATGTACATACCCCCCCACCAAATAGCTTCCAGTCTTACCTTCAGTAAAGCTGAATCCCTGTCCCTGTTGACAGCTTAGGGAAGCTTATATCCATTCTTTGGAAATATATAGCTTCTTGGAGGCCATGCATTTCAAACATTAAAAAAAAAAATTGGACTCCATCTAACATTGAAAAATACCTGTCCTACATCAAAAAATAATGATGTACTGTATGGTGACTAACATGACATAATAAAACAAAAAATAAATTAAAAAAAAGAAAAATACCTGTCCTATTATAAGCATACTACTATTCCTCTCTTAAAAACCACAAAAATAATTCCTTCCTTTAATAAACAGACCAAATCAAAGATCACTGTATTTTGAACAGCCCTCATTTTTTAAATTTATTAAACAGTTTTATAGCCTCTTCAGAACATTTTTGTAAAACTGTTAAAGAGGCAGAATTTACTTATAAAAGTTAGAATACAAGTTGAAAACACACCATTCAAAAAAAGTTTAGTTTCTGCACATTTTTAAGCACAAATTCCAGAATCCTCCTAGAATGCTTTCTGCTTTCTACCCTCAGAAGAAAGTAGGTCCATCTACTCAAAAGCTTTCGGCATTGGAGTCACTCTGATCTGTGGTATTAACTTAGCCATGTTACTTTGGACAAAATCTATTTCTCTATTCTGTAAAACTGGAATAATAATACCTATTTGTTTGTCCATTCAACAAGCATTTTCAGAGAGCTTTCTGTGTTCTGTTGCTGTGCTCCGTGCTGGGGATCCAGCGGTCTGTGGATAGCTCTATACCATAGGTCTTATTGTCCTATGGTCTAGAGCCTGATGGGGGAGACAGGCCATGAGAGCAGCAATATCAGACATGTTTGAGAAAGGCAATGGCAGGTAACACAGGGTTTGTGGGGGCAGTCAATCTCATCCACAGCATCAGTAAGGGTGTTCCGGACAAAATGGGCTTTGAGCTGAGATGTAAATAATAATAAGTGAGAATTTGTTAAAGAAATGCAGAAGCTTATGTGAAGACCCAGCAGCAAGAGCAATCATGGGGGTTGGAGAATAAATGGGGTTTTAGAACAGCAAAAGGGGAATGTCAAGAGATGAAGCTGGAGACCAGGGACCCAAGTCATAAATAACCTTCAAAATATTGTAGAAGTCTGGATTATATCAAGGGACAATGGGAATGCACTGGTGATTTTAAGCAGGGACTCACCTCATCCAATTAGTGTCTTGGATTCTTCAGGCCACTGTATGGGGAACAGATTCAAGTTGGGCTGTAGGTGCCAGGTAGACCAGTGAGGAGGCTACTCCAGAAACCAGCTAAGAACAGTATTGGCCTTGTTTCAAGGGGAGTGCCTCTGAAAGCAGAGTTCAAGGTCCATGATTGACTGCTGATCACTTATTTGAGGTGTGATTCCTGGATTCCAGAGTGAGGGATGGGGGGTGGGAATGAGATCAGAAAGGGAGGGAAAATATCAGTTAAAGTTGTTTTAATGAGCTTGTTGATGCTGTGGGCAGTTGGGGCTCATTTGTACTCTGAGGAATCCTCTGAGGACTCACAGAGAACAGTGATTTTCAAAGTATTGTCTCTGGACCAGCAGCCTCAGCATCACTTGGAGCTTATTAGAAAGACAGTATCTTGGATCCCTCCTCAGATCTACTGAGTCAAAACTTTGGAAGATAGGGTTCAGCAACTTGTGTTTTAGTCAGCTCTTCAGGAGATTTTGATGCCCTCTAATGTTTGAGAAGCACAGGCATAGAAGGTGCCTCAGAATCATTCCATGGGATGGGAGGATGGAGAGGAAGGGCACCCCCCCTCATTGTTATGTGTTTGTCTCCCACATTTCTGGGTTGCATCAGTGAAAGTGAGTAAGCATTTGTAAGTGCAGAGAAGGCCCTGGGACAGCAAAGAGAGACTCATGCTCTGGTGTGGTACCCTGGCAAGTGCATGGAACTGTCCAGCCCTCCGTGTGCTGAAACCAGATGGATGGAGGGTGTGTGGCACTTTACCATACACCCTGCCTACCCATCGTGACCAGAGCATGGCAGTGAAGATGAAGAGAATTTGAGGATATGTGATACATTTTCGAGGAAGAACCATCAGTACCTGATACAAGGAGATGAAAAAGGAAGATGTGAAAGATAATTTGCCGTTTTATGAGCCATTTCCATCTGTAATTACCTTACACTTGCAATATGTCAATGGTTATTTCCCATGTAAACCTCTTGGATCAGTTTTTAAGTAATAATGTCCCTTTGGATTGGAACCAAATTGAGGGGAGGGGTCATGGATCAATTATAATTAGACATGCTTCCAGAGGAAATGCAAGAGATTAGTTACCCTGCCCATTTGACAAGGGGTTTCCTTCTCTCAGCAGAATTTGAGCCAAATAGAGCATAGACTATAGATGACTGCATATTTACCTTCTACCTGGCCAGAGTGATTTTGGCTTGGTGCCTTAAACTTTGTAATCTATCTTTGAGGTTGATTATTTTTACTAGAAAACTTTGCTCTATATAATCTCCAGCATTTTTCTCCAGCATGAGATAGTCGTCCCTTATCACCTTATTTAAATATATTTACATTTTATTGAATATGTGTGTCTCAGAATATCATCTAAATGAAGTAAAATTGCTTACTAGTTAAGCAATATTGAAGACACCCATTGGCTGTATAAATTATTTAATTTGCAAGTTGGGAATTGTGTTTGTTAAGGTTATGTTAAAGCTGGACATACCTGCATTTATTAAATTTACCAGCACTCCTAGAGCACTTAATATCTTCCAGGCAGTTATGAGAACATTTGCAATCGTAATTTATTTGATCCCCACACCAATCCTATAAAATGAGTGCTATAATTATTCCCAATTTACCAATAAGGAAATTGAAGCCAAGAGACATTTGATAGCTTGCACCAGATCATCCAACTGGAAGAAACATAGTTGGAGCACAAGCCCCGGTGTTTAGTCCTTGGCTCTGTACTCCTAGCCATCACTGTCATCTCTTTCAGAAACACAGCAGTGAGTTCCATCTCCAACTGCTTCTCATGTCTATCATTCCCTCCTCCTTGGTTGTTTTATGGCCAAAATTATCTTCACTATGGTTCATATCATTTCAACATGCTTCTAAGCTTCTATCTCACATAAACTCTGATCTTTCTCCCAGTACCTTCATGTGATGGCTGGAATCCCTAATGATCTGTCGCACAGAGGCCCATGTTTCTGTCTCAAAAATAAGAATTCTGGAAATTGCAAGGCAGACAAGATTAGCTTTACCAGGAATTATGGAAAGGAGAGGAAGAATGCTCACATTGGTTAGGTGTCTGACATACGGTGGACACAATCCATATCCTCTTACATAATTCTGTGATTGCCCTGTTAGAAGTTCATCCCATAATTAATCATTTTAGGATGGAAAAGTTTCTGAGATTCTTTTTTTTTTAATTTTTTATTATTATGTTAATCACCATACATTACATCATTAATTTTTGATGTAGTGTTCCATGATTCGTTGTTTGTGTATAACACCCAGTGCTCCATGCAGAACATGTCCTCTTTAATACCCATCACCAGGCTAACCCATCCGCCTATCCCCCTCCCCACTAGAACCCTCAGTTTGTTTTTCAGAGTCCATAGTCTCTCTTGGTTTGTCTCCCCCCTCCGATTTCCACCCCCTTCATTCTTCCCCTCCATCCCTCCTCCCCTTCTCCCCCTTTTT
>NW_022589771.1:3460083-3805332 GCF_004348235.1 Phoca vitulina | reverse complement strand
CCCCCTTCATTCTTCCCCTCCTGCTATCTTCTTCTTCCTCTTTTTTTTTAAACATATAATGTATTATTTGTTTCAGAGGTACAGATCTGTGATTCAACAGTCTTGCACAATTCACAGCGCTCACCAAAGGACATACCCTCCCCAGTGTCTGTCACCCAGCCATCCCATCCCTCCCACCCCCCACCACTCCAGCAACCCTCAGTTTGTTTCCTGAGATTAAGAATTCCTCATATCAGTGAGGTCATATGATACATGTTTTTCTCTGATTGAGTTATTTTGCTCAGCATAATACCCTCCAGTTCCATCCACGTCATTGCAAATGGCGAGATCTCATTCCTTTTGATGGCTGCATAATATTCCATTGTATATATATACACCACATCTTCTTTATCCATTCATCTGTCGTTGGACATCTTGGCTCCTTCCACAGTTTGGCTATTGTGAACACTGCTGCTATAAACATCGGGGTGCACGTACCCCTTCAGATCCCTACATTTGTATCTTTGGTGTAAATACCCAGTAGTGCAATTGCTGGGTCGTATGGTAGCTCTATATTCAACTTTTTGAGGAACCTCCATACTGTTTTCCAGAGTGGCTGCACCAGCTTGCATTCCCACCAAGAGTGTAGGAGGGTTCCCCTTTCTCTGCATCCCCGCCAACATCTGTCGTTTCCTGACTTGTTAGTTTTAGCCATTCTGACGGGTATGAGGTGATAGCTCATTGAGGTTTTGATATGGATTTCCCTGATGCCGAGCAATGTTGAGCACTTTTTCATGTGTCTGTTGGCCGTTTGGATGTCTTCTTTGGAAAAATATCTGTTCATGTCTTCTGCCCATTTCTTGATTGGATCATTTGTTCTTTGGGTGTTGAGTTTGATGAGTTCTTTATAGATTTTGGATACTAGCCCTTTATCTGATATGTCATTTGCAAATATCTTCTCCCATTCTGTTGGTTGTCTTTTGGTTTTGTTGACTGTTTCCTTTGCTGTGCAAAAGCTTTTTATCTTGATGAAGTCCCAATAGTTCATTTTGCCCTTGCTTCCCTTGCCTTTGGTGATGTTTCTAGGAAGAAGTTGCTGCGGCTGAGGTTGAAGCGGTTGCTGCCTGTGTTCTCCTTTAGGATTTTGATGGATTCCTGTCTCACATTTAGGTCTTACAACCATTCTGAGTCTACTTTGTGTGTGGTGTAAGGAAATGGTCCAGTTTCATTCTTCTGCATGTGGCTGTCCAATTTTCTCAACACCATTTGTTGAAGAGACTGTCTTTTTTCCACTGGACATTCTTTCCTGCTTTGTCGAAGATGAGTGACCATAGAGTTGAGGGTCCATTTCTGGGCTCTCTATTCTGTTCCATTGATCTATGTGTCTGTTTTTGTGCCAGTACCATACTGTCTTGATGATGACAGCTTTGTAATAGACCTTGAGGTCCAGAATTGTGATGCCGCCAGCTTTGCTTTTCTTTTTCAACATTCCTCTGGCTATTTGGGGTCTTTTCTGGTTCCATATAAATTTTAGGATGATTTGTTCCATTTCTTTGAAAAAAGTGGATGGTATTTTGATGGGGATTGCATTGAATGTGTAGATTGCTCTAGGTAACATTGACATCTTCACAATATTTGTTCTTCCAATCCATGAGCATGGAACGTTTTTCCATTTCTTTGTGTCTTCCTCAATTTCCTTCATGAGTATTTTATAGTTTTCTGAGTACAGACCCTTTGCCTCTTTGGTTAGATTTATTCCTAGGTATCATATGGTTTTGGGTGCAATTGTAAATGGGATCAACTCCTTAATTTCTCTTTCTTCTGTCTTGTTGTTGGTGTATAGGAATGCCACTGATTTCTGTGCATTGATTTTATATCCTGCCACTTTACTGAATTCCTGTATGAGTTCCAGAAGTTTTGGGGTGGAGTCTTTTGGGTTTTCCACATAAAGTATCATATCATCTGCAAAGAGTGAGAGTTTGACTTCTTCTTTGCCAATTTGGTTGCCTTTTATTTCTTTTTGTTGTCTGATTGCTGTGGCTAGGACTTCTAATACTATGTTGTATAGCAGTGGTGATAGTGGACATCCCTGTCGTGTTCCTGACCTTAGGGGGAAAGCTCTCAGTTTTTCCCATTGAGAATGATATTTGCTGTGGGTTTTTTAAGATGGCTTTTGTGATATTGAGGTATGTACCCTCTATCCCTATACTCTGAAGAGTTTTGATCAAGAAAGGATGCTGTACTTTGTCAAATGCTTTTTCTGCATCTATTGAGAAGATCATATTGTTCTTGTTCTTTCTTTTGTTAATGTATTGTATCACCTTGATTGATTTGCGGATGTTGAACCAACCTTGCAGCCCAGGGATAAATCCCACTTGGTTGTGGTGAATACTCCTTTTAATGTTCTGTTGGATCCTATTGGCTAGTATTTTGGTGAGAATTTTTGCATCCGTATTCATCAAGGATATTGGTCTGTAATTCTCCTTTTTGATGGGGTCTTTGTCTGGATTTGGGATCAAGGTAATGCTGGCCTCATAAAATGAGTTTGGAAGTTTTCCTTCCATTTCTATTTTTTGGAACAGTTTCAGAAGAATAGGTTTCTTCTTGAAATGTTTGGTAGAATTCCCCTGGGAAGCCATCTGGCCCTGGGCTTTTGTTTGTTGGGAGATTTTTGATGACTCCTTCAATCCTTAGTGGTTATAGGTCTGTTCAGGTTTTCTATTTCTTCCTGGTTCAGTTTTGGTAGTTGACACATCTCTAGAAATGCATCCATTTCTTCCAGGTTATCTAATTTGCTGGCATAGAGTTGCTCATAATATGTTCTTATAATTGTTTGTATTTCTTTGGTGCTGGTTGTGATCTCTCCTCTTTCATTCATGATTTTGTTGATTTAGGTCATTTCTCTTTTCTTTGTGATAAGTCTGGCCAGGGGTTTATCAATCTTGTTAATTCTTTCAGAGAACCAGCTCCTCATTTCGTTGACCTGTTCTACTGTTCTTTTGGTTTCTATTTCATTGATTTCTGCTCTGATCTTTATTATTTCTCTTCTCCTGCTGGGTTTAGGCTTTATTTACTGTTCTTTCTCCAGCTCCTTTAGGTGTAGGGTTAGGTTGTGTACTTGAGAGCTTTCTTGTTTCTTGAGAAAGGCTTGTATTGCTATATACTTTCCTCTTAGGACTGCCTTTGCTGCATCCCAAAGATTTTGAACAGTTGTGTTTTCATTTTCATTTGTTTCCATGAATTTTTTTAATCCTTCTTTAATTTCCTGGTTGACCCATTCATTCTTTAGTAGGGTGCTCCTTAGCCTCCATGTATTTGAGTTATTTCCAACTTTCCTCTTGTGATTGAGTTCTAGTTTCAAAGCATTGTGGTCTGAAAATATGCAGGGAATGATCCCAATCTTTGGTACTGGTTGAGACCTGATTTGTGACCTAGGATGTGATCGATTCTGGAGAATGTTCCATGGGCACTAGAGAAGAATGTGTATTCTGTTGCTTTGGGATGGAATGTTCTGAATATATCTGTGAAGTCCATTTGGTCCAGTGTGTCATTTAAAGTTTTTATTTCCTTGTTGATCTTTTGCTTAGATGATCTGTCCATTTCAGTGAGGGGGGTGTCAAAGTCCCCCATTATTGTATTGTTGTCTATGTGTTTCTTTGCTTTTGTTATTAATTGGCTGCTCCCATGTTAGGGGCATAGATATTTACAATTGTTAGATTTTCTTGTTGGATAGACCCTTTAAATAGGATATAGTGTCCTTCCTCATCTCTTATTACAGTCTTTGGTTTAAAATCTAATTTGTCTGATATAAGGATTGCCACTCCAGCTTTCTTTTGGTGTCCATTAGCATGGTAAATGGTTTTCCACCCCCCTCACTTTCAATCTGGGGGTGTCTTTGGGTCTAAAATGAGTCTCTTGCAGACAGCATATTGATGGGTCTTATTTTTTAATCCAATCTGATAGCCTGTGTCTTTTGATTGGGGCATTTAGCCCATTTACATTCAGGGTAACTATTGAAAGATAGGAATTTAGTGCCATTGTATTGCCTGTAAGGTGACTGTTACTGTATATTGTCTGTGTTCCTTTCTGGTCTATGTTGCTTTTAGGCTCTCTCTTTGCTTAGGGGACCTCTTTCAATATTTGTTGTAGGGCTGGTTTCGTGTTTGCAAATTCCTTTAGTTTTTGTTTGTCATGGAAGTTTTTAATCTCTCCTTCTATGTTCAATGACAGCCTAGCTGGATATAGTATTCTTGGCTGCATATTTTTCTCATTTAGTGCTCTGAATATATCATGGCAGTCCTTTCTGGCCTGCCAGGTCTCTGTGGATAGGTCTGTTGTCAATCTAATGTTTCTACCATTGTAGGTTACAGACCTCTTGTCCCGAGCTGCTTTCAGAATTTTCCCCTTGTCTCTGAGACTCGTAAGTTTTACTATTAGATGTCGGGGTGTTGACCTATTTTTATTGATTTTGAGGGGGGTTCTCTGTGCCTCCTGGATTTTGATGCCTGTTTCCTTCCCCAAATTAGGGAAGTTCTCTGCTATCATTTGTTCCAATATACCTTCTGCCCCTCTCTCTCTTTCTTCTTCTGGGATCCCAATTATTCTGATGTTGTTTTGTCTTATGGTATTGCTTATCTCTCGAATTCTGCCCTCACGATCCAGTAGTTGTTTATCCCTCTTTTTCTCAGCTTCTTTATTTTCCATCATTTGGTCTTCTATATTGCTAGTTCTCTCTTCTGCCTCATTTATCCTAGCAGTTAGTGACCCCATTTTTGATTGCACCTCATTAATAGCCTTTTTTATTTTGACTTAGTTAGATTTTAGTTCTTTTATTTCTCCAGAAAGGGTTTCTGTAATAACTTCCATGCTTTTTTCAAGCACAGCTAGTATCTTTAAAATCATCATTCTGAACTCTAGTTCCAACATCGTACTAATGTCCATATTGATTAGGTCCCTGGCAGTCGGTACTGCCTCTTGTTCTTTTTGTTGAGGTGATTTTTTCCGTCTTGTCATTTTGTCCAGAGGAGAATGGATGAATGAGAGAACAAAATGCTAACAGGGTAACAACGTCCCCAGAAAATATACTCTAAACAAATCAGAAAAGACCTGAAACGAGGGGAAAAGAAAGGGAAAGAAAGAAAAAAAAAGAAAAAGAAAAACAAAACAAAACAAAACAAAAAAAAACAGAATATGATCAAATATGATTAGGCTGGTGCATAGATCAGTGCCACACACTAGATTTTGGGTGTATTTTGGTCTCTTAGAAGAAAGTGCCTCCCAAAATTTTAAAGAAAGAAAAACTTATATATGTACAAAAATAAGGGTTAATATGATGAAGGGATGGAATATGACTGTAAAGATGAAAATTATAAAGGATTTTATAAAAGGAATTGATAAGATAAGAAGTTGTTTGAAAAAAGAAGAGGATTTAAAAGAAAAAAATTTTAAAAAAGGGAGAGAATATGATCAGGCAGGAGACTAGAAGAAAGGCATACACTAGAGATTTAGGGTATATTTTGATCTGTTAGAAGAAACTGTATCTCAAAATTTTAAAGAGAGAACAACTTATATATGTATGCCAAAAATAAGGGTAACTACTATGGATGGATAGAATATGACTCTAAAAATGAAAAATAAAAATGTTTTTTAAAAAAGGGATTGATAAGATGTTGGTTGAAAAAGGGAAAAAGAAAAATTCAAAAAAAAAAAAAGTTAAAAAAAAATTAACTTTGAAAGACTAAAGAATCATGGTAAAAAAGCCATGAATTCTATGTGCAGTATTCCCCTAGCGCTGGAGTTCCGCCGTTCTCACTGATCGGTAAACCTGGTCTTGGCTGGCTGTTCTCGCTGATCTTCTGGGGGAGGGGCCTGTTGCCGTGGTTCCCAAATGTCTTTGCCGGAGGCGGAATTGCCCCGCCCTTGCCGGTCCGGGCTAAGTCATCTGCTCGGGTTTGCTCTCCGGAGCTTTTGTTCCCTGCAAGCTTTCCGTACAGCTTTGGAGGTCGAGAGTGAAAATGGCGGCCTCCCAGTCTCCGCCCTGGAGGAGCCGAGAACTCGGGGTCCCGCTCCTCAGTGCGCCCCCAGAGAAAAGCCGTCAGTCACTCCCGTCTCCCCGGTCTCCGGCCGCACTCCGCGCTCACCCGGCCTGTGACCGCGCCTTTCTATCTGGCACCCGACCCCGGGTGGAGTCTCCAAACCCAGCAGATCCCCGCGGTGCGCTCCCGCCGCTCCTCCCGGGGGAAGAAGGTGAGTCTCCCCGGATCTGCCGCTTGTTGGGTCCCTGCTGGAGGAGCAGTGGCCCGACTGTGCCGCGGATCACGGTTTATGACAACCCCGAGCTGAGAGCCCGCGCCTGGGCTCCGTCTCTGCAGCCGGCTTCCCCGCTCCGATCCCTGGGAGCTCTGCCGCACTCAGGCACCCCCGGTCTTCCTGTGACCCCGAGGGTCCTGAGACCACACTGTCCTGCGAGGGTTCCACCCCCCCACTTCGCCACCAGAGTGACGTCCCTCAGCGGAGCAGACTTCTACAAGTTCCGATTTTGTGCTCCGCGGCTCTATCACTTGCCAGAAGCGGCCGACGGAGGCCCCTCCCCCGCCGTCTATCCTCCCGAATATCGCCTCGGATTCACTTCTCCGCGCGTCCTACCTTCCAGAAAGTGGTCGCTTTTCTGTTCAGAGAGTTGTTGCTATTCTTTTCTTCGATCTCCTGTTGAGTTTGTAGGTGTTCAGAATGGTTTGATCCCTATCCAGCTGAATTCCTGAGACCAGACGAAATCCAGGTCTCCTGGAAAAGTTTCTGAGATTCTAACACCTTCAGATGCTGCCTTTCCTAGAAGTATCCATATCCTCTCTTTAAGAGAAGGCTCAAAAACTCTTAGAATCACAATAACTTAACTCAAGGCATTTGCTTTCTCTTGGGAGGTATGTTCTAAACAGGGTGCTTGTGTATGTTTTGGGTAGGGATGCATTTTTTTCGGCACCTCACAAAACTCACCAAATACTCAGTTATTTAATCTGCCTTTTTTATACACTTATGATAAAGCCATCATGGTACCTCACTTCAGTTAGCCTCCATTGTCCCCCATTGGCCCAGAAGAGTGCTGACATCAGGAATAATGGTCTATGTGTCTTCATCAGATTTTTGGGAAAAGTTCAATACCATGCTATGTTCCTTATTGCCTTTAGGGGATGCCTATTAATTTTCCCTTCATCTCCTGTTAGAAGAAGAATAGATACCAAATGCTTTGAGCAGTGCACACCCAAGAGGAATACTTACTCTTGATAATTGCTCTTTGTTCTTTCAATTGTGGCCCTGATTCTATTTGCCATGGAGTGGATTGCTGAAGATCTTCTATAACCCCCCCCCAAAAAAAACCAACAGAATGTCATATTCCCTTGGTTTAGTCAAACTCCCACACATGATCCCAGTTTTCCCCAGGGCAAAGTAACTTCAGTGTGCAGAATAGCATTGATTTCCTACACTGAGGTCACTTTCCTAATTTGTTCCAGCTCACAAATACTGTTTTTCAATTTTCCATATATGTTAACATGTTGTTTGTATTTTAATGTTCATTAAAATTTTTGGACTTCAGATCATACCTAAAGGTATTAAAATAAGTTGTGTTCTTGTCTGAATTAAGGGTGACGTTTTTCTCTTTTCAGTTCCTCCCAAATTTGTGGTTCAGCCACGGGACCAGGACGGGATTTATGGCAAGGCTGTCATCCTCAATTGCTCAGCGGAGGGCTATCCTGTACCCACCATAGTGTGGAAGTTCTCTAAAGGTATGACGTTACTTGATTTGCTTGTTGCCTGCCAAACATGGTAGAATCTAAAGAATTAGAGGAGCATTTTGCATCCTTCCAGACATGCTTCTGGCAAGTAGATATGTTCCCACCTCCACCAAGTCTGTCTTCTCACATTTACCTCTCTGGTCCACCTGAGTGTTTTTAATTTGAACCAGGAGTGTCTGGTCTTGTATAGCATGCCCTGGGAAAGATCATGAATGGGGCAGGGGATTCATTGGAAGTTATTTCAGCCCTGGGGAAAGCTCTGCATTGCCTACCTGTGTGGTGTAACCATGATCTGCTTGGGGAACACTGCACACCCCTCCATGTGCAGACACAAGAACGAATTGTCAGAATTGTCCATTGTTTGAAAAGAATCCCCAGGATTTATACATATGACATTAAGTGGGTGTAGACGGTTAAAAATAAAATTGATGGATTTATTTAACTAGTTATCTTAGAATATACAAATTCCATATCATTTGCCTGGTATGCTTTTTTTTTTTTTTTTTTGGTATGCTCTTTTAAAAACACACACATCCATGTCCTATGTTGAGCATCCAGTGTTCTTTGTTGGAATATGTGTGTCTAATCATGCTTTCTCTTCAAAGGCAAAGCATCTTCGCCAGTTTTAAGGTAAGACTGTAAACATTACAGGAATAGAAACATGTAACATGCAGACTAATGGGGAACATTCTAGACACCATAGAGATCATTTATATCCATCTTACAGTCTTCTCCAGGGAAGGGTGCTTAACTGTGCTCACCAACATATTGGAGTTCTCTTTCTTTTCTCATTCACTCATCTTCACTCAGTAATTTATCAAACGGTTGAAGGCCAAACGCACACGGGTGGGATAAACAAATAAATCATGGTCTCTTTTCCTAACAATCTAAGACCTACTATGTGTGTTTAATTGTTCTGAGTGTATTATTTATTTGTTTGGTTTATTATGGTTTGTATTCCAGATGTTGCTTTTTAAAGTAACATGTTGCATTTTCTTATTATGGAAATATCAGTGCAACAGAAGCAGAACAAATGGGTCTTACTTACCACCTCCTTCCAGGGGGAAAGAGAAGAGGGAGGGAAGAGTGTGCTAGAAACCACTTCATTGCAGGAGGGAATCAATTAAATTTTTAAGAATTCCTTGAGGCTCCTCCCCTATAGCCTGCCACATACATTGTCCCTGTGAAAGCATTTTATTCAAAAACCTAAGCCTGTTATTCAGAATATCTGCCCACGTGACCTTTTATTTTAGGCCATATTTGAAGCCTCATGTTGCATTACATGAAAACAAACAGCATGCATTTAACTTAGTTTATATACATGTTCATATATGATATTATGAACATTTCCCACAACACTTACCTTCTTCAAAATTATACCTAATGTTTGCCATTGTGCAAGGCTCCCTCTTTCTCCTTGAGATTGTTTTCAGTGTATCACTACTATAAACTCCACCGGATGAACATCCTTGGATGTGTAGGTGATGTGTGTCTGTGTGATTGTTTTCTTTAGGGAAATCCTTAGAAGTAAAGTAGCATGACCACATTTAAGGCTTTTGGTCTGTACTGGCCCAGGGTCCTTTGGAAAATATTGCAGCAGTTTGCACACTCACCAGCAGGGTGAGGCTCTGTGTGTCCCTGCATCCTCGCCAATTCGAAAGGATCTTTTTATTCTTAAACTTTATAATGTGATGGTTGAAATGGCTTTCTGTTTTAATTTGTATATTTGGATTACTAATGATGTTACAACATTTTTTCCTCTGTTTACTGACCACTTCTGCTTCCCTTTTGGGAAATTTCTTATTCATGTTACTTACATGCTTCTCTCCATATTTTATTTATTTGTAAGAGTGTTTCTCATAGATGAAATAGTGCTTCCTCTGTCATGGATCTGATAGACATTTTATTCCTTCCCATCATTCATGTGCGAATTAAGTTTCAGTAGCCTTTTTTATTTTTAAATTTTATGTGCAATATGAAATCATCAAAGAAACACATAGAAATTGCAACAAAAAATTTTTTATGAAGTTAAATTCCCCCCAAATAGCATCATTCAAAGATAAAGATAACTACTCTGTGTTTTTGGCTAGCCTATCAGACCTGTCCCCTAGCAAATATATATATCCGTGGATATGCATATAATTTTGCAGGCTTTTTTAATTGATCATATGATTCTTCCTAACTTATAATCTCCTTTCTTCAGTTATCAATATGCTGTGAATTTCTTTCCATGTCAATAAACATGGGTGATCACTATGACTTTTTAATACCTGTGCAGTATTCACATTAATACTTCCATAAGTCCCTCTAGCTATCTCTTTGACTTTGCTAGGATTAGGGTCAGTGACTTAAAGCCACAGGGGTTTACTCTTTCTCCTATGCGGAGTCTGGACAGATAGTTCAGGACCAGTTTGTTTTTTCCTCTAGGGTATCAGGGACCCAAACTGCTTGTACCTCTGTTCTGCCCCGTTGGCAAGCAGCTCCCATCACTGAGCTCCACGGCCACTTCCACCTTTTCCACTGAAGGGAGAGAGCTGCCACCCGACCTGAGTCATCCCCCTGCAGGGACCTCTCCAGAATGTCCATAAATCAGTTCTGCTGGTCCGCCTTTGGGGCCAGCCCCTCCCCCGCCTCTTCTCTGGTGGCTCAGTTGCATCGCTGGTCCCACCCCAATCTCATTTTTATGGTCGAACTGATTCCAAAACAATGAAACTACAAACCACGTGTGTCTTAATTCTCTCCGTGGGTTCTGTGTGCTCAGCCCTGGTGGTCTGGCGTGTGACAGTCCGGAATGCAGCCTCATCGGGCACAGAGTGCTGTCTTGGTCAAACCCAGAGCCGTGGGCACCGCTGTAACTCCAGCCACTGCTGGCCCCGGGAGCGTGGGCAGCCCCGGTCCTGGCTCCCCACCCCCACCGCCCCTCCCTTCCTTTTACCTTGAGTAGAGATTTCTCTAATAAATCTGGTAATAAGCGTCAAAACAAACCAACAAAAAACCCCTTAGGGGTCTGCAAGATGCTTTGTAACGACGCACGTGGCCGCCATGCCTACAGCTTGGGCTACTTCATGAAGTAAGAGGGGAGGATGGACCCTTGGCAGCTAGGTGCGTCCAGCGCTCTTGCTGCATAGTGTATGTTAGCATTCTTCTGAGTTTTCACTCTCCTAAAAATGTCACAGTGACTATCTCATCGATCCTTGTACGTGTCCATTTTTTCCAGGGATAAATTTCTATGAGTAGAATGGCTGGCTCAGAGTAAGCAATTTCTATCACTTTCAAGACACCTTGGCCACTGGCCAGAATTGTATTCCTGCACACAACCTTCCACAGTTTACATCATTGCCGGTTTCCTACAACGAAAGTAATACCGGTGTTATGCTTATTTTTATTATTTTTTTAAATAAGAGGTCTGCTTATTTTTAAAGATTTGAGAGAGAGAGCGCGCATATGAGTTGGGATAGGGACAGAGGAAGAGGGAGAGAGAATCCTAAGCAGACTCCCTGCTGAGCATGGATCCTGGTGCGGGGCCTGATCCCAGGACCCTGAGATCATGTCCTGAGCCTAAATCCACAGTTGGCAGCTTAACTGACTGAGCCACCGAGGTGCCCCAATGCTATTTTTAAATATCTTCCGATGGAAAAGGGGGAGATTGTATATTATCATTTTAATTATACAAGTGATAAAGGTATTTCTTAAGAAAAATTTAGCCTTGCTTATGGAATGTGTTCCCAGTAATCAAATATTCACTGAGAGCATCAGGGCGCCTTCCTTATGTGTGACCAAAAGAGATGTAAACACAATGGACTTGGGTTGTTCCTCTGAGAGCTGCAACAGTTTAATCCTGAGGCTGCAGAATTCCAGAGTCAGTGCAGTGGCCTGAGGACGTCGGGTGCAGGAAGGAAACAGTCTTTGTGGGAAGATAACGTTCTTACAGTTTTGACATTGGGTATGGATGCACCAAGTCTAAAACATCCAATTCTGTCTCCTGATTGTTTTGTCCTTTTACACAGACAAACAAAGCCTCTTGTCTGAAGAGATTTTTTTAAATCAGGGCTGAATACCATAGTGGGCCTCATCTGTGTTCCCAGAAATGTATGGTGGCGGGAACAGGTTTCAGCCACTGTCCTGGGGACCATCCCCTTGTTAGCCGCTCGGGCCCAAGGAGGGGCTGCTCCGGTAAGAACCAGCCAGTGCTCTGGCGTGTGGCCCGCTGGGGCATCCTTCACTCTCTGGCTGCTCAGGGACAGGGGTACTTCTGACTCCAGGGAAGCTTCCTTATGGAAACTTTCAAGGGCAACGGTCAGAGATGTCTTGGTGTGTGGGGGTCGGAGAGGAGTGGGGAGTAGTTTGCATTTCAGATAAGGTTGTCAGGGAAGGCCCGAGAGCAGGTAATGTTAGCGAAGCCTGAAAGAAATGGGAGACGAGCCTTGTGCACGTCTGCAGGGGAAGCGCCGAAGGTCAAGGGGCCAGCTGGTGCCAAAGTCAGGGGCAGAAGTGTGTTTGAGCCTGGAATATTCCAGAAACACTGAGGAAGACCCTGAAGCTGGGGCAGAGTGAAAGGAGATCCAAGAGGCCACAGGGGGTCAGCTCTCCCATCAGTCATTGCAAGGATGTGGTGATGCCAAAGTGGGAGTGAGTGGGGGTCACAGTAGTGACAGTGACACTCTCCCCTTTCTTCCACTGCCATGCTGACCCCTGAACCAGGAGGCTGTTGGAGCAATCCAGCAGGCGCAGTGCATCGGCCCTGTGTGTGGAGGCCGGACCTGCGGCTGGAGCCTGTTAGCGGCCCCCAAGCCATGACATGGCTTGGATCAGGGTGACAGCCCCGCAGGAGGGGAAGCAGTTCAGAATCCGCTAGGCTGATGGGCTGGCTGTGGGTGTGAGCAAAGGGGAGGCGTCTTTGACAAGAGATGGAGCACTCCCACTCCCGGAGGGCAAATTGGGCTGCGGTCAGCTCAGGAGTGCCGGCCTCTCAGTAGACACAGCCCTCAGTCCCCAGGATAAGCAATGAGGAACTTTCCAGGCATACTTTTTTTTTTTTTTTTTTTGATAAATGCTTTCCGCACTGTCAGAGCTCATACCTTCCACCTTCTGGCCTGCTGCCATACACCCCACTTTAGATTTGCCTCCGTTCTGTGACATTGACCCTGTGCTACCACCGGTCCTAAGCCATTGGTTTCCAGCGAGAACTGTTCCAAGCTCTGCTCCATCGCAATGGCGTGTCTGTTCCTTTTTCACACACAAAGCCGGTTTGGCTGGTAGGAGGCGGGTGGCTCATGTTATTTCCAGGGAGGCGACAGGGGCTGCCTGACTTCCTGGTAGAATCATTTTGCTGCATGTAACCAAAAAGCTGACTTCGGAGTCCAGCAAATGTATGGTCTGTGCCTTCAGGTCATTCATCTGGGGTCCCGTTGTCCCTCAGCTGTGGTGTGCTAGTTAATATGTGGATTCTAAGCATCTTTAATTTAAGAAAACAATGCCTAAATTACACCTGTAAATATTTGTTCTCTTCCCTGCTTTTCATTTTCTGCAGGGTCCCCCTTGTGGCATCACAGGGCTCCCTTCACCTACCCACTACAGGAGCTGTTTTCTCTCGGAGTTTTTAGCCGTTGACTCAAATATGATATTTTAATGTTTATTTTCTATGCCTTTTACCTGAGCCAAGTCTGTTCTTTGCATTCTCTCCAATTTTTCCTTCACGTTTGTGATTTCATTTTTCCTCCTCCCTTCGCCATTCCCGCTGCTTCATATTTCACTCTTGCTTGAGCTCTGGCTTCCTAGACAAGTGGCTGTTTTGTTCACAGCTTTCATCTAACTCACGGCAACGTGTTTCTGGTGTGATCCCATTACCTGATTGCTTTTTCTGCTTCTATCATAGCATCTTTGCTAGATGCTGGCTTCTTTTTGAGAACTCCCATTTGAGAAAATTCGTATCCCCACAAAGAGATTGCTTTGTCCACGTATCTGGTTCCTCGCCGAATCCTCCCTGTCTGATTCTAAGGGCCACAGCAGGTGTAGGGAAAGCTCCAGCCCCCCCCCCCAGCCTGGGCACACTGCGGTCCCAGGTGCCAATAGGGCCCCTCGGATGTGCCCCCACTCTGACAACACATCCCGTCCTGATGCTTGCTCAGATTCGCAGCCACGGTCCTCTGTCCTTGTCTTTCTGCACGCACCTCTGCTCAAGGTACACTTCTAGTTTGCCGCTTACCTCCTTTGTGGTTGAGGTATTCCATCCCTCTTTCTCCTATTTGTACTTGTATGGTTGGTTTCCAGGAAGAGAGGAAATGCTGGTTTTATGCTGCCATCTTTAAACCTTAAACCCCATTTTTTATACACTAAGCTGTATTAAATTTGGGCTTTCTTTCAGAAAAATAAGTGAGGTGGGAATCTAGGAGAAGTAGTTAAGAACTCCTCTGTTAAGAGAGTCAGCTGAGTTCAGACACTAGACACAACACTGTCTGACTATGTTACTATGGGAAAATTACTTAACCTGTGTGAACCACAGCTTCCTCATGTGTCTGGCGGATAAAATGAGGGGATGCATGTAATGATTTAGTAAGATGATTCATAGAAAGCATTTATCCTGGTGCCTGGCACATAGCAATTAGTCAAGAACACCAGCAGTCATCATCAACAGCTCACATGGGTACCAGGGGTCCTAAAACCATGTATTGGATAGCGCAACTTTTCCCCCACTAACATGAACTACTTTATAATCTACAAAAAAGAAAATGTGTCCACTGAAGTCTGTTTTAGATCCTTTCTTTTACTCCGATCTGGCATTGGGACCATGCATATTAGAGGGTTCTCTCTTCCAAATATATTTTAGTATCTAGTACAATGATACTCTTTACTTGTTTTCTAAAAATGTCCTGTATTTTTTTCTTTTTTTCCTCTTTTTTATTTAAATTCAATTAGCCAACATATAGTACGTCATTGGTTTTTGATGTAGAGGTCGGTGATTCATTAGTTGCTTATAACACCCAGTGCTCGTCACATCCTGTGCCCTCCTCAATACCCATCCCCCAGTTACCCCATCCCCCCACCCACCTAAAAATGTCCTGTCTTTCTCACGTGGAGTTTTGTTTGTTTATTTCTTCTAGATGAATGTCAGAATAATTTTATCAAATTCTAGAAAAATTTATTCTGAAAACTTTGGGAGATTGTAATAAATTTAAAGGTTAACATGGAGAACAGGGACCTCATTAAAATATTGAGCTTTCCCAGCCAATATCATGGACACTCTATTTATTCAAATCTTTTTTTTTAAGATTTTATTTATTTATTTGAGAGAGAGAGAGATAGTAAAAGGGAGCAAAAGCGGGGGTGGGGGGTAGAGAGAGAAGCAGGCTCCCCGCAGAGCAGGGAGCCTGATGCAGGGCTCAATCCCAGAACCCTGGGATCATGACCTGAGCTGAAGGCAGACGCTTCATCAACTGAGCCACCCAGGTGCCCTATTTAAATCTTTTTAAAATGTCCATTATAATTTAATTGCTTTCTTTCTGTGTACCTGAGGCAGTATTTGTAAACTTCTGCCTGCAAGTGTGTTTGGTCCTCTTCAGTTTTCTGGGTGGAAAGGCGGCCCATCGATAACCAGGCTTTGTTGGCCCTCTGAGGTCACCTGTGTCTCTCCCCCCAGTGAGGGAGAGGTTGCCCTTAATTTGGGAGAGTTCCTGTGTTCTTCTGCTCTCTAGGACCCACAGTGGCCTGCAGTTGGTGTGGGGCCCTCCTTGTCCTGCCTGTTTCTCTCAGATTGCCTTTCTCCCAGCCTCTGCCTGTATCCTTCCCTCCTCAGCAGAGCCTTCGCTCCCCCAGCTCCGGTTTTCCTAAGAGGTGTCCGAGCATCTGCTGCTGTTTAGTGCAAGGTGGTTTTGCTTGTGTTCAGGCATCTCCCACGGTCCCCAGAAAGCCATTCACGGTGGTCATTTTTGCATCCACAGGTGCAGTCTGTCAGAGGTCCTGGATGTCCCTTACCACCGAGGTCCCAGAGGTGTCCAAGTGTTGCTTGGCATCAGCCCCTACTACCCAAACCCTCTTCGCTTATTGTCGACTTGGTATAGGGGACAACAGGGACTTGACTCTTTTGTTTAGAAATCTATAGAAATAGAAGCAGACACTTGCAACAGTTCCCTGGATGTTTCCATGCATCATGCTCAATGTCAGACTGAGACACAAACACTGTGCTCAGTACCTGGTCCAACTGCTCAGGTAACCCCTTGGGAGCCTCCTCCTACTTCAGGGGCTTGCCCTAGAATGCCTCACCTTGGTCCTGCTCACCCCTTCTCTCCCAAGGTCAAGGTGACATCCCAGGGCCATCCACAGTCCCCAAGACCTGTGTTTTGGAATGACAGGAAGAACATGCAGCATGGGACAAGCCCTCAGGTACTCCTGGGCTCACCACTTACCCTGTTCTCTGTGTGGGCAGAGTTCCCTGAGTCTCTAACCCCATGGTTCAACCTCTTCTGAGCCATCAGTTTGCTGGACCTACAGCGAACCTCCTAGGTCTTTCTAGCAACACTTGCTTCAAGCTCATACACTGGGCTCATCGAGGCTGTTGGGCCCAATTGTTATCCAGTGTCCCTGTCCCCACTAGCACAAGAATCTGGAATTAATACAGGGAAAGAGCTCAAAGAATCTAAAAAAGGAGAAGACAACACCTCTCTGTGACATAGTGGTGAAAATAAACCCAACTTCAAAGTGGAATGTGGCTCCCTGTGTACAACAAAAACAGTCCACTTATATGGTCCCCACATGGGGACAATGGGTCTCACAAACATCATGAGTTCTTGGAAAAGGATTGTGAGCAGAACAGTAGGGGATGGATACTCAACATATTGTTTTATTTTCTTCCTTTGATGGTAGAATAAAACTCAGCGTGGGTGAAAATCTTCTGCCTTCCTCTGGGCTAAAATAAGTGGAGTTTAGTGGCCCTGAGAGGTGCTCCAAGATACTCCCCCACCCCTACCCAAAGAAGCTGCAATTTCCCTGAGCCTTGATAGGGTCACCAGGACCATAGGCCCCAGGCCCATCTTTCCCTCCCTGCCCTTCTTTTTCTCCACTCCTCCATCTGCCCTTTCCCTCGTTGTTCTTATAGACAGAGGCAGCCACCCTGAGGGCAAATGTTTGGGGATCTCTTGCTCCAGGGAAGAGGTGGCTGAAGGCCCTGTGTGGTGGATGCAGCTGCAGGGGCTCCTGACAGCCCACAATCCCAACGCAAAATGATGGTGGCATCAGCGTAATGGAGTCACTTAAACTCCCTGATGACTTGTGTCAGTTCATGGTTCTATTTTCTGATGAGTGAGTGAGGGGCCAGTGTTCCACCTTAATGATAAAAAGGAATCCTTGCCAATTAGGTATAAAGTCATGCAGTTGGCGTGCTGAGCTAGTGAACTACCAAATGGTAGCTAGTACCGGGCAGGCATGAAGCTAGTCGACCTAAGTGAGGTGGTTTTCCCTGGGGTGGGGTCTTCAGGACAGACATAAAGGAATGAAGGGAAGGAAACTGAATTGCACAGTGAGCATAATTATATGCAGATCTACAAAATAAGTAACTTTGATGCTGTCCCAGTTAAGGTGTGGTGTTTTATGAAAAAAAGACTTAATACCGGGAATTAGATGCATGCAAAATCTTGGGAAGGGTGGGAGAAACCCAGCTACCTCTCAGGAGCTCGAGAAACACGGGAATTGTAAGAAGCTCCTCCCGTCTGTGGCTACAGCCGCCCCTGGCTCCAGAGCAGTGATGTGTTCTCCCGGAAGTGACGTTCTCCCGGAAGTGACGTTCTTCAGGAAGGGACGTTCTCCCGGAAGTGACATTCATCATCTGCCTCTTCCCCAGCTTGTTGCTTCTGAAGGAGAATGGTGGTTTTTCCTTCCCTGAACCCTCCAAACTGTATTCAAGTGCCTCTCACTGGTAAAATATAAACCAGGGCCTGGTGACAATTCAGAAGGAAATGGGTTTTCTCAAGCTTCCAATCCCTGTAATTTAGGGAAGAGATCAGAAGAGTCCCAGGAGGCTGAGGATGGACACAGAATATCCGAACCAAGCATGTGGACAAGTGTCACATGCACGTGCTGTACAGCCTGGAAGCTTCTCCCTTTGGACCTGGACCTGGACCAGGGCCTCCGGACCCTGCCTCTGTGCACTTCTGGGCTCTTCTCCAGAACGAGACACCAGAAGTCAGCACGTGGTCACTGAGCAATGGTTCCTTTTGCAGCTGCTCACCCTGGAGCAGGTGCCTCGCTGCCGCTCCTGTTGCTACTTGCTCTCCCCCTCCCATATCTGCTTCTGTTTTTCTAGCTACTCACTCCCTGCAACCCACCAACTCTTCCAGGACAAGGAAAACCACCTCCCTGAGCAAGCAAAACAAACTCATTCCTCAGGGAAATACCTGCTCCTTAAGGATAAAAGGGACTGTGTTTTCGATTCCTTGGTGGGGAGAGGGATGTGCTCTCAGCCTTATCATTTGGGTGCAGCCCAGGGAGCATAGAGAGAGATCTCCTTTCCACTGTTCTGTTTGACTTCAAACCAACGTTATTCCAGCCTGCTAGGGAGACTCTGCATGTGGTCATTGGCCCACTTTTTCAGTTCTTATGTAGGCGTTTACGCTCACATCCACACAGTCTTGCTGCCTTTGGTGAACAACAATCTGCCAAGCATAGAAGAAATGCGTTGTTCTTCCTGTTGCATGTCCAATGAAATTAAGTGCAGAGAAAATAAGCCATTTGCTCAGGGGCACAGTTCGTAAGTTTCCAATTCTTCTGACTCAGCCAAGTGCTCTCACTACAGACCAGTAATGACTCGAGAGTGGAAGAAAAGATGAATCAATCACCATCTTCACTGCTGCCTTCCAAGTGGATTCTCTTGGTGACCCTTGGCTGTTCTCTTCCCCCTGTGCCCACTCCCTCAGTCTTTGGAAACACTGCCAAACATATCTTTCCATAAATAAGAAAGGTCACACAGCATTAACACACCCAGTAATTCAGTATGTGCCTTACATAATGCTTTAACATTTTCTTTTCGTGTAATAGAGCATTAAAGTTGTCCCCACTTGACCCCAGCTGGCCACAGAAAATCGACAGCTTTTTAATTAATGACTTCTGGCTGCTGTAGTGTATCCTCTAGCTAATTACCCAGAGTGCTTACCTCATGGCAACAAGATTACAGAATTTTGAATATTGTTGCCACTGTGTTAAATTTTGCTCTTTACAATAATGATGAACCTTAAGTGGATGACTGATAATTGTATCAAACTGTGACGAAGTCTACTTCCCTTAAATTAAACAAATACTAATCCTTGGGACTGCTGTTCTTATGGTAGATGAATTGGTTCACTATTACTCTGTTTAGCAACTATGATTAGATTTATAAATTGTGTGACCCTTCAAGTTAGGTTCATTTCCTCATGAAAAAAACATTTAATGTTTTTTCAAATGCGTTTATGCTTTATTTCTGTCTTTGTTCAGACCTTTTAGTAATGAAGAGGCTTCTCTCAATCTAGATAGGAATTAATAGCTAATCCTTTTCTGCTATTTAATTGAGACAGCTTAGCAACATAGTTAAATTCTCTGTTGTAATTCTTTGGTATCCATGTGTCAAATATTACAAGTATTTTTCTGGTGAAAAGTCTTTAAGAAAAGGAAGACATACATGTTTTTGACATGAAATATCCTATAACTGGCTCATACTGTATCAGCATTTCATTAGATTTTTTAGTGTTTTGTACACAGTTTTACATAATTTACAAATCCCATTGCATCTTCAGATTTCCTGGTTTTCTGCCATGTGGATATACTCTTTAAATCCTACATTTGGCTGAATTTTTAGGTTGTGTGCTTTGGACTAGATCTGGCTCCTTTCTTGCAGTTAACTTTGAGAAGGGCATCAATAGCCTTTACAGGTTTTCAAAATGTGGACCAAATTTAAGCACTTAAATAAAAATTAAAGGCTTTTGCTTTGATTTTAAGTCCTAATAATATCCCCTTATCCTTATCCTAAAGAACATGTGATCCATAAAAAGGAATTTTACTATTTATAAAACCAAATTTTTAAAACATACAGTCAACTTTTATAGGAGAAAAGGCATATGATCATTTCAATAGTTGCTAATGAAAAGTAGTTGCTAATATTTGACATCCAATCCTGATTTTTAAAAAGAAAAAGAACAAAAATAAATTTGTGCAAAATAGGGATACAGAAATGCTTAAGACCCAAAGTGCTTTGGCAAATGAAGAAGAAAAAGACAGAAAGTCCAATAGATACATAGGCCAAAGTTATGGATGGACTGTTCACCAAAAAAATATTTGCAAATTGCCAATACGTTCATGAAAAGATGCTCAAAAACAAAGAAAAATACAAAAAATAGTCAAAATGTGCAAATTAAAATAATGAGATCTAGATTTTATTGATGAAGATCAAAAAGATCAATCATGTACATGTGTGAGGAAGAAATGAACCCTCAGCCAGCACTGATGGAAATGAAATTGATGTGTCCTTCAGTAAGCATGTTAGCCATGTATTTCAACACTAAATGTGCAGATTTCCACTCCAAGCATTAACCTGAGAGATCACCTTCCACTCTGTTATTGGATTGATTGATAAATGGAGAGGCTCCTTGCAACATGGTCCTCATTCTTGTGGAGTAAGAAAGATAGACAGTCAACTAATCATAAAATAATTATAAGCAGAAATCTTTTAAAAAGCAATATTGTGGGCTCACTATATGCTATACCATAGTTTAAGAACTTCAATGCCTGCACCACCTTATGAAGGAGATTCTGTATTATTTCCACTTTTACAGGTGAGAACACTGAGGAAGCAAAAGTTTACCTCATTACCTAGTTTCTCAGTGTATGGGTGATCTGTTGCTCTGTAACAAATTATCCCCCAAATTAGTGGCTTGAAATAATGCATACTTATTCTCTCCTTGTGTCCATGGGTCTGGAATCCAGGTATGGCTTAGCTGAGTCCTCTGTTTCAAGGTCTCTCCCAGCACTGCAATTAAGGTGTTGGTCAGGGATGCAGTCATGTCAAGGTTCAACCTGGGAAGAGTCTCCTCTTCCAAGCCCACTGTTGTGTGGCAGGATTCAGGTCCTCACAGACTACTGGTTGGAGGACACCCTCACGGGAGCCTCTCCATAGGGCAGCTCACATTCCCCACAGTGAGGCCACTAGCCTCAGAGAAGGATTGAAGGAGAGGCCACAGTCTTTTCTGACCCTAGCTATGTGCGGGATCTGCCACCCCAGTGGGTGCTCAGTACTTGAGCAATAAATCCCATTGAGGTAAAAACAGAGCACACTTTTATTTGGGCTTATAAAATATTAGGAAGAGAAATTATGGGATTGGGGTCTTAAGAAAAAGAGGACATTTACTTTTTTACTGTTTGAATTTTTGACCAAAAATTCTCAGATCCCTAATCTGGGATTCTCAAATTTTGCACCATAATAGGTAAGCTGATAGCTTTCATTAAATATTTTTCAAAACCAATCACTCACTTACTGGCATGTTCATAATTCATCAAACATTTGTTAAAATCTTCTGGGAATTTCATGTGAATTAAGTTTTAAAGGATCCATATTACACATATTTCTGAGTTTAAGCATTTTCTACATTTTGACAACTTCTCTATTCCCAAAGAGTGAACAGATTTAGGGATAAGTTTGGTTTCGTTCATTCTGTCTCCCTTTAGAAAATAGTCAATAGCTGATATGTGGAAAGCAATGTGTTGCAAAAGCTTTTATTTATTTGAGAGAGAGAGAAAGCATGAGCGGAGAGAGGGGGGTAGAGGGAGAGGGAGAAGCAAACTCCCCACTGAGTGGGGGGCCCGACATGGGGCTCGATTCCAGGACCCTGAGATCATGACCTGAGCCGAAGACAGACGCTTAACCGACTGAGCCACCCAGGCACCCCAATGTGTTGCAATTATAAAAGCAAAACACTATTATGTCTTTAAAACTTTTCACCCCTGATCTTGAATTCTTTATGAATAAGATAAATTTAAATTTTTTTCTACTTAAAATGTTATGATATTTAATACATCAGATATGTGACACAAAACTAATCCAAATGTGTATTATTTGTATATGTTCCACCTTCCAACTTTACAATTATCTTATAGCAGTGTACTTTCTTCCATTCCTTTAAACCAGATGTCAGCCAGATGTGGGGCACGAGTCAAATCCTGCCCACAAGCAGTCTTTCTAAATAGATGTTACTGGAGCCCAATCATGCTGCTTTGTTTGTACATTTTCTATGGCCACTCTTGTGCCCCAGTGACAGAAGTACATAGTGGTAACAGTGTGGCCTGCAAAGCCTAAAATATTTACTATTTGGCCTTTTATGGAAAAAGATTTCCCCCTACTATCTGAAAATATTGAGAATTTTTATCCATGAGCATGGTGTCATGCTCCATTTATTTTGGTCTTCATTAATTGTTAGCAAGAACTTTTGTAGTCCTCAATGGGCCAGTCATGCACATATCTTTTCAAATGAATTCCTAAACATTTCATGTTTTGATGCAAATATATTGTTTTTTAATTTCAATTTCCAGGGGCGCCTGGGTGGCTCAGTCATTAAGCATCTGCCTTCGGCTCGGGTCATGATCCCAGGCTCCTGGGATCGAGCCCCACATCGGGCTCCCTGTTCAGCAGGAAGCCTGCTTCTCCCTCTCCCACTGCCCCTGCTTGTGTCCCCGCTCTTGCTGTGTCTTTCTCTGTCAAATAAATAAATAAAATCTTTAAAAAAAAATTCAATTTCCAATTGTTTGTAACTAATATATGTATAAATAAAATTAATTTTGAATTGTTTATATTGATATATCCCATGACTTTGCTAAGCTCACTATGATTCTAGCAATATTTTGGAGGTTCTTTTTGATTATGTATGATTTAGTTATGAGTTTTCTGTAGAAACCTTTTATCAGGTAAGTTCATTCTCTTCCTAGTTTGCTATGAGATTTTATCAGGATGTTGAATTCTGTAAAAAAAAAAAAAAAAAATGTATCTATTCAATTGTCATATTGTATTTCTTTTTTTGGTCTGTTGATATAGTGAGTTTCATTGACTAGTTTCTGAATTTAAACCAACCTTGCATTCCTGGGGTAAATCTCATTTGGCCGTGATGCATTGTTGTGTGCATGTTGATACACCCGATTTGGTAATGTTAAGGATTTATATCTGTGTTCATTATGAATATTGGCCTGTAGTTCTCTTTTCTCATAAGGTTTTCATCTGACTTTAATATCAAGATAATGCTGTCCTCATAAAATCAATTGTAAAGTGATTTTGTATTTTCTGTAAGAGTTTGTGTAAAATTGATTTTATTCTTCTTTAAGTATTAGGTAATATTTACTGGTGAGTCTGGTGTTATTCATGGAAGGTTTCTTCATTGTTTTTTTTTTTTATTTAATTTTATTATGTTATGTAGTCACCATACAATACCTCATTAGTTTTTTGATGTGTGTGATGTGGTGAAGGTTTTTAACTATAAATTAATTTGTAGATATAGGACTATTAACTTCATCCACTTTTTCTTGAGTGATCTTTGATAGTTTTGTTTTTCAAGAAATGTATCTATTCAATTTAAGTTGTCAAATTCATTGGCACGAAGTTATTCCTGATATGATGCTATCATCCTTTCAGTCCAAGTAGGGGCTGTAGTGATGGCCACTTTCATTATGGTTATTTGTAACTTGTATCTTCTCTCTTCTTCATCAATCCAGTGAGTGGCTCACTTGCTGTATTGTTTTTTTCTTTTTTTTCAAAGAACTGGCTTTTGGTTTTTATTTTCTCTATCGTTTTTCTGTTTTGTATTTCACTGATTTCAGTTTTCCTCTTTATTATTTTCTTCCTTTTCCTTACTTTGGGTTTTCCTTACCCTTCTTGGAATAGCTTCTTCCAAGTGGATGCTTAGATATCTGATTTGTGATCTCCTTCCTTTTTCTAATACAATAATTAAATGCTACAAACTTCCATCTAATTACGGCTTTTAGCTGCATCCCCAAAATATTGTTATGGAGTTTTTATATCCTTGTTCAACTCAAAATATATGTATCTTTCTAATTACTCCGGTCATTTCTTCTTTGACTCATGAGTTATTGAGAAATGTGTTGTTTAATTTTCAAATATTTGGGTGTTTTTCCAGACATATTTGTGTTACTGGTTTCAATTTTAGTTTTGCTGTGGAAATAGAACATAACGTGTATTATTTTTATTTCATAATGTCTACTGACATTTGTATTATGACTAATAATATCATCTTTTTTGACAAGTGTCAAATGTGCCCTCAAAACCAGTATGTCTTCTGCTATTGTGGGGTGCAGAGTTCTGTAAATGTCAGTTAAATCAAATTGATTAATAGTGGTATTCAAGTCTTCTGCATTTGAAATCTTATTTCTCCTGCCCCTTTTTTTCTTTTCTTTTGAGACTCTAATTCTCAATGTTAGAACATTTTATATAGTTTCAGAACTCCAGGACAATCCATTTTGCATTTGTCACTCTTTTATGCTTTTTCTTTAAATTTGGATATTTTCCATTGACCTAGCTTCAAATTCACCATTTTTTTCCTCTGCTGTGTCTAACCTGGTGACTAGCTTATTTAAGGATTTCTTCATACTAATATTGTGGTTCTCTCTTTTTTTTTTATCATTCTGTCTCTTATATATATAGCTTAACAGTTTTAGGATTCTTTCTGAACCTCCCACCTATTTATGGATATTAATCGCAATTATTATAAAGGCCCTGTCTGAGAGAGCTCCAAGCCAAATTCTGTTGATACTTTTTTCTCTGGACCATTTTTCTTGCTTTTTTGTGTGTCTCAATATTTTATTGAATTCTGGCCCTGGGTGTGTAAAAGAAAAGTAGAGATTGTGGTAGGTCTAACTTATTTCCAGTTCTTCACTTCTCGTCCTCTTTTATGCCGAGGTCCTTGGCCTCCCATCCTGTGCCAAAGGTGCAACTCTTTATATACCCACATCTCCTTGCAGGGCTTTTAACTCTGCAACTGAGTTTACCTAGTCACCTATGACTTCAGCTTTCTGAATTACTCAAAGAGAAGAATGATTTTGTGGATTAACAGCCTCTCTTTTTTGTTGTTAGAATGAAAGGGACATTCTTTTGTGTCTTCCTCCATCCTTAGCCATAGCAGAACTCTATTTTTTTAAATTTTATTTTATTATGTTATGTTAATCACCATAAATTACATCATTAGCTTTTGATGTAGTGTTCCATGATTCATTGTTTGCGTATAACACCCAGTGCTCCATGCAGAACGTGCCCTCTTTAATACCCATCACCAGGCTAACCCGTCCCCCCACCCCCCTCCCCTGGAACTCTATTTTTTTTTAATTCAAGTTTTCATATTCCCTCTGTAGCAGTTCTGTTTTGATAAAAACCACCTGTTGTAGGGATTCTGCTTGTCCTTCTTATTCAGTGTGAAATGTCCCCTTGACATACTATTAATTTCCCTTGTCCCTTTGGTGGGGCTGATACCTGGTATAGAAGTGAAGGAAGGGAAGGCACAGCCACCGTCTCTGTCACTGTGAGCTGAGAGGGACCAACACGTAAGTGATCAGTTTGGCATAGAGACAGCAGGAGGAAGTCTCCCTTCTCCTGCCTCTGGATGTAAAGTCTGAAGTTTCCTGCATGAGGAGTATGGTGACAGTGCACATGCTCAGCTCCCGTGCAGGATCTGGGGCCATGGAGACCAGCAGGCCCTCTCTAGAGCACACACTTGGCTCATGCTGTGAGCTTTCTCCAGGAAGATGGAATTGGCCCTCACCCCTGAGCCCTCTCCCTAAGTCCTCAGACTCCAGTCACAAAATAGAGATGCTCTTTCAGCCCTTCAAGGCTTGGATCATACCCTCCTAGTCCCACCCAAAGCCCCTCACACAGGGGCAAGCAATGTAGCAGGTTAATCCAAACCATCATCTTCCCAGAACTCTCCAGAGACCATAGTCCTGCTTTTCATTATTTCTAAAAGATTAGTTTCATACGGATCTCCCATGTGAGTCCTATCACATCGGTGACCACAGCATATCTCGTCCGTGGCATTATCTCCTTGAACGCAATACTCTGAGGAGAGTAGTGTTTGAATACTGTGCTATCTTAGTGGCATGATCTGACTTATTTATTTAAATAACATTAAACGATATTGACATGCATGTGTTTCTAGACTGGGATATGACCGTGCTTAGAAGAGAAACCTGCAATACTTGTATCCTCTCTGTAGACTCAGGTGTGTGCTGCAAGCAGAGTCTTCCAGGGCCCTGTCCCTAGGGCATTCCTTGTTTACCTTCGTGTGAGTTCCCTGGGGACACAAGGCTTCTATTTCATCTCAGGGTAGACATCCACTCCTGTGCTTGTTCCACAGCAATGTCTTTGAATAATCTGTCAGCTACTTAACACTCATCAAATTTGTTTTGTGTGTGTGTGTGTGTGTGTGTGTGTGTAGAAACAACCTGTAAGATCTCTTACTCTTTATCCCAGAGTTCCAATAGTTGGAAATAGTGCCATTTGAAGTAAATGTATTTCTCTCCAAACAGGAATGTCCACATTGGGAAAAAAAAATGGTGGCTCCCATGACTGCCCTCTGTATGTGAAATACCCTTCCCTTCTCTTTACTAGTCTGGGTGAACTTGAGCTCACTGTCTCCCCATATTTGCTCACATTGCATCATTTTCCCTCCTTTCTCTTCTCCTCCAGGTGCTGGGGTTCCCCAGTTCCAACCCATTGCCCTCAATGGCCGAATTCAGGTCCTGAGCAACGGGTCCTTGTTGATCAAGCACGTCGTGGAGGAAGACAGCGGCTACTACCTGTGCAAGGTCAGCAACGATGTGGGCGCGGACGTCAGCAAGTCCATGTACCTCACGGTCAAAAGTAAGGAAGAAGAATGCTTTGTTTTACCTAAATAGGTCTTTCTGTGATTCAATTTGCCATTGTCTCCATACAGACTTGTTTAAAAACAAAAAAAACATTGGTTCGCTAAGGCTGAGGCTTAAGGTTTTGCTCTCCTGGGAACACAACTGAAAATGAGGGCAAAAATCCAACCAGTTGCAATAGCCTGACCGTGTGCCCTGGTGTCTGGGGCCACATGCTTCTCTCCCTTTGGTTCCCGTGGCCACGGGTACAGGCTCTGGGCAACCCATCAGGTGAGTGGGCCTCTGCCTTTAGCACCCGCATTCCTACTCTGTTGATTTTATTGCAGAAGAGCCTAATGCATGGTCTCATATGTGCTCTTTTCAGAGGTCTGAATCTATGCATTTTATTATTTGCAAACTGGCTTGGCCATAGGTTTCCTTTTAAAGATCCTTATGAAATCAAGCAGAAACCTCATTACCAAAGACACACAACTACAACAAGACGGAAACATGTAGCACCATGCCTAGGGTCCATGTCGTTGACCCATTTCATAGGAGAGGGCAACATATAATGAAATTATTTTGTACTTTGGTAACTAAAGCACCAAAGAAAGGGCATGAAATGGGCCAATTTTCACTTAGTGCTGCTTCTTAGCAAATGGCTGTGCATCTAGTTTACAGCCAATGACATGTCTTTGTCCATGTGTATAATTTTCTGTTGGATAAATTGTGATTTCTTTCAAAAAGGCTTTGATCAGCCTTTCTCTTTTTTATTTTAGTTGTATTATTGATAGGCTGGAAAGGACCTCTACCATATCACTTATTAGGGGGATTGAATTTAAAAGTGAAACTCAGTGGTGTGTGTGTGTGTGTGTGTGTGTGTGTGTGTGTGTGTGTGTGAGATAGAGAGATATTTAAGCTCGCTGCACAAAGACTGGTCTCTGTTTTATTTCACTAAGAATTTATTCTAGTTAGTCCATTATTTCCAACATAACAATGAAAATATCAAACTATTTATTTGCTATACTTTTATATCATGAAAAAATTACAGTTCTGAAATATGGTTGTTTTAAAATATGTTTTGTAGATGTCCAATACATAAATTTGACTCCTAAATTTCATACTCTGGAGGGACTGATTTGCAAAAGTCTGAAGACAAATTGTCAGATCATTTAAGTCCAGAATTGAAATGGTAATTAAAAAATAATAAATTGATGAAATATTAAGGAAACACAAGAGCTGAGGACCAATGTGAACCAATATTGATCCATTTTTCCCCAGTAAAAGAAATATATTTTGTAATTTGGTTATATTTAATCAAATATGTTTGATTTATAAATTTGATTATATTTTGTAACTTTGATATATTTTAAAATCATAAAAATCTTTCCATTCCACAAGTACATATTTGTGCTCTAATAGATACAAGGCCCTATAAAGGATGTAAATACATCATCTATCAGCTTTACCTCATGAATGAAAGAGCTTAGGTTTTGGAAGAGGAGATAACAAGGAAGAATGTAGAGCTTACTAATACTAATGCAAGATGGAGAATAATATAATATGTGTTATAGATGTGCCTTTCAGAAGAGGATAGAACTGTCATGTTGAGGGGATTAAGGAGAGCTTCATGGGGAAAAGTATCTTTACAAGTGAGTGAAATTTTAAAATGCAGAAGCTGGTTTTCCCCATATTTCCTCTCTCCACGCCTTTGGTGCTGGTAGTGGAGCATGGCAGAGGACCACAAAGATGTCTCTCTGCCCTTAGTGAACTTTCTTTCTCGTAGGATGATCAGGAATGGGTGTGTACAGCTCCTGTCTAGTAGAATGCACTAGAAAAAAGTGCAGAACATGAAGGCGCACAGACAAGGGTGTGATTTACGTTTGTGTATAGGATCAGAGACTGCAGAATGAAAACACATGGCATTTAAGTTCAGTCTTAGGGGCGCCTGGGTGGCTCAGTTGGTTAAGCGACTGCCTTCGGCTCAGGTCATGGTCCTGGAGTCCCGGGATCGAGTCCCGCATCGGGCTCCCTGCTCAGCGGGGAGTCTGCTTCTCCCTCTGACCCTCCTCCCTCTCATGCTCTCTGTCTCTCGTTCTCTCTCTCTCAAATAAATAAATAAAATCTTTAAAAAAAAAAAAAAAAAGTTCAGTCTTAGAGGATGCAGTGGATTTCAACAGGTACAGGCTCTGAGGGTACATACAGGCGCATAAGGGAGCGGGAACTGAGAGGAGGTAGAAGAAATTAAAGTTCCCAAGACAGGACACCTGGGTGGCACAGTTGGTGAAGCATCCAACTCTTGGTCTCAGCTCAGGTCTCGGTCTCAGGGTCATGAGTTCAAGCCCCGTGTTGGGCTCCACACTGGGCATGGAGCCTACTTAAAATACATACATTCATATGTACATAAAAACGAAACTCCCAAGGCTGTTTACCTATTGGAACTCTGTCTGGATGTTGTACCTCATACATGGAGGGGGTTAGACAGGAAAATGTTTAAAGTGAGCACTTATCGAAGGGAAATTGTTCTTAGAGTCGGCCAATTTCAGATTCTCTCAAACCATACCATCTATTAGCAGAGAGGTGCATTTATGTAACAGTTAATTTTACCAGTTTTTAGTAACCCTTGGTGCTTTTGTAAATTAGTTCAGCTTCAAGTGCCTGGTATTTTTAACCCTTTAAAATCACAATATTTGGGGCACCTGAGTGGCTCAATCGTTAAGCATCTGCCTTCGGCTCAGGTCATGATCCCAGGGTCCTGGGATCGAGCCCCGCATCGGGCTCCCTGCTCAGCGGGAAGCCTGCTTCTCCCTCTCTCACTCCCCCTGCTTGTGTTCCCTCTCTCACTATGTCTCTCTCTGTCAAATAAATAAATAAAAAATCTTTAAAAAAATAAAAAAATAAAATCACAATATTTAAATTCTGAAAAGTTAAAAAAATGATTTAAGAAAGAGATATAGAGGGGCGCCTGGGTGGCTCAGTTGTTAAGCGTCTGCCTTCGGCTCAGGTCATGGTCCCAGGGTCCTGGGATTGAGCCCCGCATCGGGCTCCCCGCTCAGCGGGGAGTCTCCTTCTCCCTCTCCCACTCCCCCTGCTTGTGTTCCCTCTCTGGCTGTCTTTCTCTCTAGCAAATAAATAAAATCTTAAAAAAAAAAAAAAAAAGAAAGAGATATAGAAGCACAAAGACAGGAGATGTACAGTAAATAGGTCTGTTTCTCAAATGATACCATGAAAACAACAAACAGGGATGAGTAGGCTTTTTGTGTGTGTATTTGTCTGAGCAGGCTACTAAGTGGATTAAAACGGATGCATGAAGGCAGCACACATAGCAATGGGAGGCATGCTTCTTGGTGTACAGCTGGTTTACTAAGAAAACAGGGAGGATGTTGGACCACAGCCGGCTGATTTTATGTCCCTATGAGTGGGAACAGGATTATACCTGGCAGCAAGGCAGGTTCTGGACCCTTCTTATCTGACATTAACCAGGCTTTCATCGGGTGCATTCTTTAATATTTTATTGTTACTTCTATAGATGGGAGAAGGGATGTGCTAAAATGCAGACATGCATCCCCATGCACATGTGCATTTACAGTGTGCGCACACCAAACCCAGATGCCTTCCAGATAGAAGCAAGAAGAGAACCATCATCCCATTATCTTTTCTTTTAATATCTTTTTTTTTTTTGAGAGAGAGAGAGAGAGCATGAGTGAGGGGAGGGGCAGAGGGAGAGGGAGAGAAAGAGAATCTTAAGAAGACTCCCAGCTGAGTGTGGAGCCTGATGCAGGACTAGATCTCACGACCCTGAGATCATGACCTGAGCTGAAATCAAGAGTCAGATGCTCAACTGACTGAGCCACCCAGGCATCCCTTATTTTAGTCTCTTAATATGGCCCTAAAAATGGCATGCGCCCATACTCATGTACACACACACACACACACACACACACACACACACACACTGCATTCCCTACAAACACAGAAAAATCATCCCAAATGAACTAAAACTACCCATTCAAACTGTAGCAGGACAGGAATGACAGCCTAACAGGGACACCACTATCCAACCCCTGGGAAAACCATTGCCTGAGATCCTAAAGAAGGGACAAAGTTTCCTTCCCCCTTTCCCCAAACAGTTGACTATAATCTTTCAGACACTAAAGAATTTCTCAGTATTGTTGGAATTTATTACACAAGACTGGTAACAAGTCTACTTAGGGGTGGTAATCACTATTTAGACTACCTTCAAGCAGTAGCTCCTAAATGAAAACCCTGTTGGGGAAAAACAGGGAGCCCTACATTCTGGGTCAAAATTATTAAAGTCCTTAAAGCCTGTGTGAGGTGGACATGGAAGGGTGAAGCAGTGTAATCAAGAGGGAGCCCAGGATCAGGTGAAGAGGCAGGCCCCTGGGGTTGCACCCCAAAGCAGTCTGGTTCTTCTTCTGAGTCTCCACTTCTCATTGGTGACCTTGGACAAATTGCTTTACTTCTCTGAGCCTGTAAAATAGGAAGAATCACATCTTCCTCAGGGGAGGAAAATTAAATGAGATAACATCTCTGAAGATACAGCGTAACACAGAAAGCACTCTGCCTGTGTATTCTAGCACATGCAAATAGTAGGTGATCCTGTTGTTTGGAGAGAAAGAGAAAATATAGATGCCGATGGTGTTGTGCACTGGGACGTTTCCAAAAATCACTCTGAAGAAGAAAATTAAAATGTTGTAAGGTAGGAAGAAGGTCAGGAACATGGCAGGGATGTCCACTATCACCACTGTTATTCAACATAGTATTAGAAGTCCTAGCCACAGCAATCAGACAACAAAAAGAAATAAAAGGCATCCGAATCGGCAAAGAAGAAGTCAAACTCTCACTCTTTGCAGATGATATGATACTTTATGTGGAAAACCCAAAAGACTCCACCCCAAAACTGCTAGAACTCATACAGGAATTCAGTAAAGTGGCAGAATATAAAATCAAAAAACATCAGATGTTATTAAGGACTTTGGCAGAAAAGACAGAGGGATCAGGCTCTCCTTTCTATTTGACCTTGGGTGACAACGCCGCAGCCCTCGCCCCAGGCCCACCGGGGGCTGTAGAGCCTCTTCCCTCCATTCCCAGACCATGTGAGATCTGGGGCATCTCGTCTTTGTGGTAAGAAAAGAGCTGCTCCAAACCACTGAGTCCCTCATGTTTCTCCCAGGTGCCAAAATTGCACCCTCCACTACAGCTTCTACCTCTAGGCCTGCATGCTCCCAGGAGCACTGATTTCCGTATGGATCTGAGGCCCTGATGTGTAAGCAGCTCCTCTTCTGTCTCCACATGCAGTATAAAAAGAGCATCCCTTATCAAACAGGAGCAGGAGCTTCCCTGGAGAGCTGGTTACTCTCAGAATCCAGTGAATGCCCCTGCCTCCCAGAGCCAACCCGCAGGCTCCAGTGGGGCTTTGGTCCCCAGGCCTCCCTCTGTCAGGCTCATCCCAGGCAGGTCCCTGGGTGTTGGTCCCACCTCTCTTTGCTGCCAGGATTCAGGCACACGGGCCTCGCACTGCGTGTGCACCCAGCAGCTCAAGTCAGCTCTGGTCAGTCTCCAGGAGCTTGGCCATTTCTGGACAGACCTTGGTGATGTGGTGGGACCTCAGGCCACTCAGTTCTGCCATTGCAGATGGAGATGTTGGAGATGGCATTCATTAATTTAGGCTCTGAGAATCCATATCTACCCCTCAATATTTCATTCAGCCTCCATAACTTCCTGCCTTCACACTCTGTCCCTGAGACCCACAGATCTTTACCCTACACCTAGTTATCTACATAAAAATCTCCTCTAGTCCTGGTGATTGCTCTGTGAGATGCCTAGAGGGAGGGAGTACGGCCCCAAGCTGCCCCTCCGTGAAGTTGTGATGGCCTTAATCAGTCCCACAGAATGCTTTCTGGTCTCCTCACGGTCACTCTGACAGGACGCGCTTTCCTCTAAGAACAAGATGAAGGCTTGTTTTGTCTGTTTTGTGCTTAACAGAGGAAGGGGAAGGAGAGTTTGAATATGTAGCATTACTAATTTACAATTTTTTTTGTTTCCTAAACTGACAAGATAGCTGAATGAGTCTTAGTCCAATGCTGTTTTCCCCAATATTTTAATTCAGGAGCTTCTACATCAAGCTTTGACTCACGGGCTCCTGTAGGCTATGGGGGATCCCATGATATCATGCGCAAGAATATATGCTTTTTTCTGAGAGGAAACACTGTGGCCTTCCTGATATCCTCAGAGGGATCCATACTGCAAAGAAGGTCAAGAACTACGGTTCTGGAAAATCGCACCCTGGATGGCCTTGTGTGTTCTCCTTGCAGCCCCTCTCTGAGCACTGGACCGGAAGCAACCAGGCTCATGACGAGAGATTATAAGGGGCTAAGGAGGAGTTAGCAACCACGAGTCAGGCAGCAGACTGGGTTCCACTGAAACATAGGTTTTGATATCGCACTACCTTCGCTTCATGACCACACTTACTGTGGCCTTACGCCATACGTGATGTAAGTGAATCAGAGTGATGTTAACTCTGGTTGCCAGTCAGGCTCCAGACTCACACTGCCCGGGCTCCACCCCTTCCCAGCTGCGTTACCTGGGGCAAGCGACTCACCCTCTCATCAAGCCTCCATAGACCAGAGACAGCAAAAATACCTCCCCCGTGGGGTCACTGTAAGGCTGACATGAGCCTTCACTGAAGCACTCGGCAAAATTCCTGATGTCCGGTTGATGAAGAACGATGGTGGCCACTGTTGTGGTTGATGCTAGTGCTGTTGTTACAGTTATCATCCTCATTTCTGAATTCCAGTCTATGACTTCCCCCCCAAACAAGATAAATTAGTGCTGTGATAGGATATGAGCTGTCCCTGATTCAAAAACACCCAGTTGACACATTTTCATGACTTTGGCGGTCACCGGCCCCCACTCCAATTTATCCCACACGTATGCCCACACTCGTATCCCTTGCCCTTCCCCCTCTGAAGTCAAACATATCTGCAGTTTCCATGGGAGTGTCTGGGTGCAGAACCAGAAGTTGGGAAGAAGCATAGGAAAGTAAGAATGGAAACGGAGGTGGGTGGGCAACTGTCAGCCAGTAGAAGACCCTCGATGGCTATGATGCTGATGGCGGATGGTGGCTCCTTCCAGGTAGAGCATCTTATATTCCACCTAACATTTGCATTTCACTTCTTAAATGAGCCTGATATTCTGCCAGCTGAAGATTCTTTGGGGTTAATAAGGAATTTGTAAGATGGGAAGATGAATTGAGCAGCTGTAATTTGTTGCCAACTCCAGTTTCAATCTCCCTCATCTCGTCTCTCAGTGCTAAGTGTTGCATTGTATGCCCCCAAAATTCATATATTGAAATCCTGTCCCCCAGTGTCTTAGAATGTGACCTTATTAGGAAACAGGGTCCTTGCGGATGAAATTAGTTTAGATGAGATTTTACTGGAGTAAAGTGGCCTTTATAAAAAGGGGAAATTTGGACACAGACACAGAGGGAACATGATCGTGTGAAGACAGGCAGAGACAGGAGTGCTGCCACAGGTGAAGGAAAGCTGGAAGAGTCAAGGAAGGTTACTCCCTCAGAGTCTTCAGAGAGAGAACAACCCTACCAACACCTTGATTTCAGACGTTGGGCCTCCCAATCTCTGACAGAATAAATTTCTGTCGTTTTAAGCCACCCAGTTAGTGGTGCTTTGTTAGGGCAGGCCTAGAACACTAATGCACTTGGCGATAACAGAGATCTTTTGGGGAGTCTTGTGTTTGAGGGGAGCTCATGCTCACCACACCTGCTGCAGCAGGTAAATCCTACTCTGTCAAAACCAGTGGATGTGAACTCTAGCCCGAAGAACCCGGGAGCAGTCTATTCCCTTTGAAGGTAATGGGTTTCGGGATGGGCATGAGAGCCAGTTTTGGCCAACGAAAGGTAAGAAGAGATCTTCCAGAAAAGATGTCCTTATTCTTAAGAGGTGACTCTGCAAGAGATGCTCATTTCTTTTCATTCTTAACCCTATCGGAGGTGGCACCTTGATCCGGGGCAACCATTTTGGCATCATCCTGAGGATAAAACCAGTACCTAGAGGAAGGTAGAGTCAAGCAAACTGGAAAAGCGGACTTTTACCGCTAAGGTACTGTATCTGGAATCCCCACCTCCGAATTCATAGTTGAATGAGAAGACCGATTACTTGGTTGCCTTTCGTCTAAACAGTGTGGGTCAGGGTTTTGTTATTTGCAGCTGGAGACATCCCAGCGAAATAGGTAAGAGACAGTATCATCAGCAATTCATGGGAATTAATTCGGCCTGAAATGAACACCTCTGAGGGACTGAGGAGCATTCTTGGGTTGAGGGACTTTTATAGGGATTTATAAATCATGATGCTTTAGGTTGGGGTAGGACATGTCTGGGGGAGGAATGGCGTTTGAGGGTCAATGACAACATGCAGGCCTGGGGAACACCTGGTGCCCCAGAGCTGGGAGGCCAGTGCCAGGTGGAGAGAAAATGACAAATACAAACAGCATTTTTAAAAATGTTTCTTGGGACGGTTGTTACTCCTCTGAGGAAAAGAGAGTGTATTTTTCTCTTTTACTTGCTTCTTCTTCCTCCTCCTTCTGTTTGGAGGCTCCCTTCTACCCAGCAGCTGAAAAGTTATTTTTGCCTCTTGGGGGTAATCTCAGCTATTTCAGGGTTTCTCGGTTGATTTAAGGTCCTTCCTCCTCCACGGCCTTCTATGGGTGTTGGCATCAGTGTTCTGAGTCTTCAGTTAGCTGTCACCCTCCACACTGATACCCACTGAGATCCTTGCATCCCCATCTGGTCCCTGGCCATGGGGTCACTGCCTAGCTGCCCCCTTTGGTCCTCTGGCTGTCCCTTGTCATATCTGTCTACTCGTCCAGTCAGCAGTACCCACTGAGCTCCCGCTAGCATCCAGGACTGTTCTAGACACTGAGTATTGAGTGAACATGACAGAACTAGTTTACTGTCCTGGAGCATACATTTCCATGGAGAGAACGACAGGCACATAGATATATAATATAATGCTCGGCAGAGAACAGAATGAAGGGAGGAAATAAGGTGTGCCTATGCTTGGAGAGAACATTCCAGGCAAATGGAATAGCAAGTGCAAAGGCTCGAGGTAGAACTGGTTACGCTTGAGGGACCCAAGGAGGGCATGGGCTTGGAGTGCAGGGCATAAAATGAGGCCAGGAAAGCTAGGCAGGGGCTAGATCCATAGTCAGACTTTGAACTTTATTTCAGTGATGATGAGACACCAATGGAGGATTTTGAGCAGAAGAAAAGTATTATAACAACGATAGCTGCAGTTTATTATAAACATGAGTATTGTCTGATTCTGACACACTCAAAACTCTCTATTATGTCTGACTTAATGGGAGGCACGCAGGGAGGCAGGAGAGCCAGCCAGCAGAGTGGGTGGCGGGCTTGTGGCAGTCCTAGGAGACTGGGGTGGGGGGGATTGCGTCTGCCCTTGGGGCTCTGGGATTTGCTTAGATTCTGTTCGAGGCCTGTGGTTAGAAAGACTGCCTGTTAGAAACCCAGAAGGAGGGCGCCTGGGTGGCTCAGATGGTTAAGCGTCTGCCTTCAGCTCAGGTCATGATCCCAGAGTCCTGGGATCGAGTCCCGCATCGGGCTCTCTGCTCCTTGGGAGCCTGCTTCTCCCTCTGCCTCTCTCTCTCTCTCTGTCTCTCATGAATAAATAAATAAAATCTTAAAAAAAAAAAAAACCCAGAAGGATCCCTCCAGCCCCCACGCTGAGCTGGTGGAGTCCAGGGCTCCTTGATGGGACCCCTCCTATGCTCCAACTCCACCTCCACCTCCACCCATTTCCCCCCCAGTGTGCTAATCTCTGCAGTCCTTTCAGGAATGTCATTTTGTTTTCGGCTTACTATGCTCTCCTGGCTTCCACTTGGGCTTTCCTAGCATAATAGCCTTCACTCAACAGTTTGAGAACCATGTTGGCATTCTGTTGTTACCGAGTGCCATATTCTAGAGCTGGGGAAATAACCACAGGATGGATTGGAAGACTCATTAGGTCTACTGTAAACAGGACCTAAGCCAATATGCATTGCCCCCTGACCTATAGAAGCCCCTGATTGGAGGATAGTGTTTGGTTCTCTAAGAATTAGGGTCAATTCAGGGTTACCACCCCTATGCTTGATGGGTTCTTTTTCTCTGGCCACTTTTAAGATTTTCTTTCTCTTGGGATTTCACAGAGTTTGACTGTGATGTACCTATATCTTGTTTCCTTTGTATTTATGTCGATTTGGATTGAGGAGTTGCTTGGATCTTTAAACCTTAAAAGGTTTCAACCATTATTTCTTCACATGATTTTTTGTTGTTTTATTCTCTCTTGGCTGCCCTTCTAGGATGCACATGTTATTCTACTTGGTATTGGCCCAGGACTAAGGTTTCTGATACTTAGATCATTTTTCTTCAGTCTTTTCCCTCTGTCATTACATTGCTTATTTTTTAAAAAAAGATTTATTTGTTTATTTGGGGGAGTGGAGGAGGGGCAGAGGGAGAGAGAGAATCTTAGACCCCGTGCTGAGCCTAATGCAGGACTCAGTCTCACGACCCTGATATCATGACCTGAGCTGAAACCAAAAGTTTCGTGCTTAACTGACTGTACCACCCCTGAAGGTCCCATTTGGGACCCAGACATATTTTATTATTTTTTCCCCACAGAATTTTGAAGTCCATATGCTATTTTATTTATATATATATATTTTGTCTTCCCCTATTACTTGTATAGTCAAAGCCATTGCTTAGGTTTTTCATTCATTTAACAAACATTTGCTGAGTTCCTGCCATGTGCCAGGGAGCAGTCAAGGGTCCGAGCTGGATTCCCAAACATCTGCACTCCCACCTCCTCTCTGTGGATGCCCTGCAGCCATAGCCAGGCAACCACACTGGTAGTGGAACATGTTGGGTTTATTCTTGACATAAGGGAGAACGCACACCATGGGGTGCCAGTGGGTGTCTCCATAAGAAGGTGCCGGAAAGGATATATTATATGGCTGGGTCTGTGTCTGGTGATTTGGGCGAAGGTTCAGGGAAGCAGAGCTTGTTCTAGATTGGATGCTATCGGGAATGGGGGCAGTTCCTTGATCAGGCTTTTTAATGAATCTTTTCCATAAGGGAGGGAGGGATGGGGCCAGGCCAAAGCGTAGCAAAGATGCGCAGCCACTCATATTAGTCAGAATAGTGGATGTTTAGTCGTGTTGTGGTTTATTTGGACAACATTCATGCTATTGCCTGTGTTCAGACATGATGGAGTGGGTGTGTTTTATCTTGATCCATCTCAGCCACAGAGTTGTCTGGTCTGATGTCAGTATTTTGTGAACTTGTTTACTTTCAACAAGAGAACACCAAGGTCCACCTGGGAGTTCCCAGCCAGCCCCTGGACGTCAGGGGCTACTTCTCTCTTGCTCATTTCTCTTAATCACTGCTATCACTTCATTGGTTTGAATGCAATTCATCTCAAAAAGGACGCAGAAGATAATGGATAGTTTTGTTTAGGCACACGTAAAGAAAAGCAGCTACAGATAAATGTCCTCAAGGCCACAGGCCAGTTTTTTTTGCAAGCTCAGCTGCAGCAAGCTCGGGAATCATCTGATCTGCCATGGACCTTGTGAACAGGTGCATGGAAATAAGCTTGCAGAAAGGTGATGCTTAGAGATTTCCCCCTGATAATTTATTCTATGTAGAATATGGCGTCTGGGCTGTGATGCTCACTTTTCTCTTGGGGACTCCAGGTTTGACCCTCTGCAGGGACAATCTGAACTATTCGTGTTAGGACACATCCAAAGGCAACAGCCCCAGAGAAGAGCTTGCTGATGAATGTTTGTGATGCAGTGGTGGGTCATGGCGGGATGCCCCTGGTCAGCAGGGCAGTGAACAGCCGTCTGCTCTTTGCAGATCCAGCTGTAGCCGCAGCAGAAACAAGGAGCCAGGTTGCAGGGGGTCTTCGAATATACTGTTTCCCCACCTATTCATTTAAATCCCCACACACTTTGCCAATTGATTCTAGCACCTCAAGCTAGGTATTCACATGTGTGTACCTGCCCACTTAGCTGCTGACTTTAAGGCCCATTACGGAGGAGGACAGCCCATATACACACAGGCCAAAAAGAACCTCCTCATCAGAAGAGGTCACCTGGTTTTTAGCTCATTCTGGGCCCCAGAGCATGACTGTAATTGTCAGCGTTGTATATTATACACCAAAGGACCGTACATGATTTTATACACATGGCAGATGCATTGGTTGAGAATGGCTGTCTTCATACTCTTGTTCTCCCTAAAGAGAACTATAAGATAAATGGTATTCATCTGATTCTAATTGGAATCAATTAGATTGATTGGTTGATTGATTGATTGATTGATTGAAATGGAAGGGCCAGAGGCACCACTTCCTGCTGGCGTGACCTGATTCTCATCGCTGGGTGTTACTCTGGGATCTGGTCTGTACTGGGAAGTCCGCATCTTGCTTCCTGCTTATTACTTAGCTTCTGTGTTTGCCCAGCATGGAGTCTTTACTGAATAGGGAAGAAGTTGTGTGCATTCCAGGAAGAAGGCACAGCCAGTGCAAAGGCCCTGAGGCAGGAGAAAACGTGGTGTATCCCTTCAGTGATGCTGCTGGGAGAAAGAGCAGAGTTCAAGGAAGAGGGGACAAAGTCCTTACAGAGCAGCAAGGATGTGGCCCTGCAGTCTGGGTTAGTGGCACAGCTTCTTCTGTTTTTTTCTCCTAGTGGGTGCATCTGTATGTGTCAGCTTCTCCTTTAAAAAAATGAAAGTACACAACATATGTTGGTTGATTTGCTTTTTTTAGTTGGTAACATATCCTAGGTGTCTTTCTAGATAAATACACATAGCTCCTGCTTATTCTTTCTAATGGTGCATCATGTTTCACTGTGTGGATTGGCTTATCTCTTAATGGACATTCAGTGTGGAAACAATTTCCTGGGTCCTGTGAGAATAACCTACTCCGGGCCCTGGGTCATAGGCTCTCACCACTGCTTACAGCGCGAAGTCTGCAGGACAGAGGGAGCAGGAGAGCTGAGGCCAGGCCATGGAAGACCCTAACAGGGGAGTTTCAGAATATACGTTTTTAGGTTTTCGTCCCTTCTGCACATTTTGTATACTGTTGAGTGCTACTAGAGAACAGTATTTTCCCCCAGAGATGCAGCACAAATGCCCTGTCTTCTGTGGCTCGTTTATAGATTTGATACAGAACAAGCCCTTGTTGGGAAATGGAAACAGAGTCAAGTCGGAAAGTTCCTCATGTCCTGAGTCTGTAGCCATTCATTCTGGTTGGGAGAGAGGAGAGAAAGGCACGTTTAGATAAAGCCTACTAATCAATCAGCACCAAGAGGAGGGCGCATCCCTCTGTGAAGAGAACAAGGAGAACAGGGCATTCTCTGACCTTAAATTGCATTAGTACACAATTCCCTGTCATCACACTGTGCTTCCAGTTACACCTTGCCTTGGCCATGTCGGGGACGTGCATGATCATTAAGAAAATGAATGCTTCCTGACTTGTCCCCCGGATTATTTCCCGACACCTCCTGCCTTTCTCATGTGCCATTGGAAGCTCATTCTTGCAGCTGTAAAAGCTGGTGTAATAATTACTTCACAGGGCGTCGGTGTTCGTGTGTTAGTGTTACCTAAGTGAGTCCCTTCTTCTCATGCAGTCCTGTCCCCCCAGGAGAGGCAGGGGCTGGGCAGTGATTTTGGCGTGTGTGTGTGTGTGTGCGCACCTGCGCGTGCATACAGCAAATATATACACATACATATACATCTATACATACATACACACAGCTATTGCCTTTGTTTTCTTCCCTCTCTTATCCCCTCGTCATATGACCTAAGATATATTGAGTTAACATCATAGTGTGTCATTTACAGGATAACAAAGAGAAGAGTGAACATCCCCCAGGGTCTTTGCATCCCCTTTGAGGGGAGGGATTAGTGTTTGGGGTCCTATACAGGGTAGTTGCATCATGTTAGGCTAAAGTATGACCTTGCTATCACCTGTGGGTGCCACTGACAAGGGGTAGACTTTGATGATTAATGTTACATGTCAGTTTGGCTGGGCCATGGTGCCCCATTGTGTGGTCAAACACCAGTCGAGATGTGGCTGTGAAGGTATTTCTCAGATGTGATTGACATTGAAATCCAGTCCTTGAGTAAAGTAGATTTCCCTCCATAGTTTGAGTAGACCTCACCCAATCTGTTGAAAACCTTTAGAGGAAAAGACTGAGTTTTCTGCAGGAAGAAGGGATTCTGCCTCCAGGCTGCCTTTAGACTTGAGCTACAACATTGACTCTCCCTTGGACCTCCAGCCTGCCCTGTAGATTCTGGACTTCCAGTCCCCACGATTGCATGAGCCTGTTCTTAACATAAATCTATCTATCCACGTATCTATCCCATTGGTTCTATTTCTCTGGAGGACCCTGACTGATACAGACTTTGGAGCAGGTGGTCTGGCTGCTCAGGAAAGATCATATTTCCACACACATGCCTTTTAGCGCTACAACCTAAACATCTCCCTCCACAAAATCATACATTTTAACGTGCCATGGAAATTCCACATTGTTTACTAAGAGTTGGAACTGAGAATGTTCTCTCTATAAATACTCAGGGTCTGCTGCCTTTTAATTTGGGAATACCCAGGTTTAAAAGCTCAAGTCAGAAATATCTATTGGATGCCTACTGTCTTTGTTCTCGCCAGCTGCCATGAAAATTATCAAAAACTTAGCAACTCAAAAGAAAAAAATACCTATTGATTATCTCAGGGTTTGCAGGTTTAGAAATCTGGTGGGCTCAGCTATTGCTCTGTAAAGCTCTGCTTTACATCTCACAGAGCCAAAATGAAGGTGTCGGGGTGCACTGCTTCCTGGAGGCTCTGGGGCAGAAGCTGCTTTGCTGCTCATTCAGGCTCTTGGCAGACTTCCACTCCATGTGGCTGTGGAACTCATGTCCTTGTTTCCATGTTGGCTGTCACTTGGGGTTGCCCTTAGCCCCTAGAAGCCTCTTTCTGTTCCTTGCATAGAATCACTTGTGTCTCAGAACTGGCAAGGGTAGTTTGAGTCCTTCTAACACTTCAAAACTCTCTGACTCTCTTACCTCATTCCTCCTGCCTCTTCTACAGCCGCATCTAAATAACTGACTCTTCCGGGGCGCCTGGGTGGCTCAGATGGTTAAGCCTCTGCCTTCGGCCCAGGTCATGATCCCGGGGTCCTGGGATCAAGCCCCGCATCGGGCTCCCTGCTCCGCGGGAAGCCTGCTTCTCCCCCTCCTTCCTGCTCGAGCTCTCTCTCACTATCTCTGTCTCTCTCAAATAAATAAATAAAATATTAAAAATAAATAAATAAATAAATAACTGACTCTTCCTCTTTCCTCTCCCACTTTTAAGGACCAGGGCCCCAGGGCCCATGTGATTACATTGGAACCACCTGGATAATTCAGAATAATCTCTCTGTTTTAAGGTCAGCTGATTAGCAACCTTAATTACACTTCAGAGTATCTTTGGCCATGAAATGTAACATACATGCTCCAGAGATTAGGGTGTGGACATCTTTGGGGCACCAGTATTCTGCCTCTTGCACCTGCTGTGAGCTAGGACTTTGAATGCCCCCACCCTCAGGGCCCTGACAGACCCACAGAGAAAAGAACCATGTGCTAATGACAGATGTGTCATAACACCATTGCAGACCAAAGCAGCGAGGTTCAGAGTGGCCGCTGGCTTCATAAATCACACAGCAGAAATGGAGCAGAAGCCTGGTTATTGTCACCTGACCCATAATGCCCAGCACACCGCATTGTACGCAGTAGGTGCTCAGTGGTTGAATGAATGGGTGGATAGAAAGGAATATGGGCCAAAAAACTAAATCTATTGGAATCATCTGCTTAACGTGATTTAACATCTATTATCGACATGTCCATTCCTTAATCATATGTTGAAAACGCCCTCTATACTCCATTCTGGGCAGGGCCCTACAGATGTGATGGTGAATAAACCAGGGAGCCCTCCCCCTCATGCGGGTTACAGCTTGGCACTGATAATACAACCAGATGAATACACGTGTCGTTAAAAGCAAGGATAGTGGCGTGAGGGAAATGCACTAAATGGGCTAAGGACACTCCATACATGGCATGTGCTTCATAAACGAGGAGACTCTGAGAAAACTGGCTTTTAAATGGAAAGTGAAAAAACAAAGGGTGTGTGTCATAGGGTGGCTTCCAGGGGAAACAGAAGCTGAGGTGGGGATTTGGGGGCAGGAAGCTAGTGGAGGAGTGCTTGGGATCAGCACTGATTAGCAGCCATCTAGGAGGGAGGGCAGGAAGGAGCAAGAGCAGAGGGAGAAGTTGGGGTGTGGGTGTAAGCAGGGTCTCAGCTGGTGCCACACAGTGCTCTGAAGCTGAGCTGGTGGTCCTCCAGAGTTGTCTTGAGCTGGGGCTGGAGGCCTGGGATTTACACCTGGATCAAGGATCAACTTGATCCTTGTGTTAAGTTGCAGTGTGCCTCAAATCCCTTGGAAGTAGGTACGATGTATGCCCCCAGTCATTAGAAAACTTTGTGATTATAATAATCAAATGCATTTAATATTGCTGGCTGTACATATTATAGTCATGAGCACACTGAAAAGTCTGGTCTTGATGTGGGGGGGGGGGGGACATGGGGGAAGTAGAGTGAACCAGTCATTTTCTCCCATCACGGTCTTCAACTGGGTTCTGTTGAAGCTCCTGTGACAACTTCTTGGACAGGTACCAGAGCTTTCTACTGATTCCTTTGTGCAGTAATGGCCAGTCAGGCTTAACCTATGACATTCTACCCTCCCCCTGGCTGGAGGGTCTGGTCTTTTGTTCCGGGGGTTATAGGAGGAGATAGCGAGGGACAAAGGAGCCTTTATTATCTTAGCTATGGTGATTTCTCTAATACCTGATGACCATCAATGCCTGTAGCCTACATTCCAACACCTTTCTCTGACACCAGCTGGGTGTCCTACAATTCAATTCAATTCAATTCAATTCAATTCAATTCAATTCAATTCAATTCAATTCAATTCTAATGCTAACTACCCACAGTTAGCATCTAATCCCAGAAAATAAAGGACTCCGTCCCTCAGGACAGTTCTAACTTCAGATACCAGCACTAAGTGGAGTTCCCAGGCCATCTCCTTCTGCGTGGCCAGCCATGAATTAGGGGTTTCCCATGACCGACTCACTCAGTTTTGAGAGTTCTTTGGAATGACTCACAGAACTCATGAAAGCACTATGCTTAAAAATTAATGTTTTATTAGAAAGGATAGGAATGAACAGTCAGGTGAATGGGTACATAGGCAAAATTGGGAGTAGTCCTGAGTGCAGGAGTCTCTGTCCCTGTAGAGTTGAGGTGTATTGCCAACCCAGGATACTGATACGTCCAAAACCAGGAAGTTGTCCAAGCCTTGCTGTGCAGGGTTATTATAGAAGTTTCATTGCTGAGGCATGATTGATTATATCATGATGGATCTCAGTCTCCAGTCCCCTCCCTTCTGTTGAGGTCAGGGGGTGGGACTGAAAGTTCCAACCCTCTAATCAAATGCTCTGTCCTTGTGGCATGGCCAGACCCTACTTCAAGCTACCTGAGAGCCCACCAGGGGTCACCTCATTAGCATAAACTCAGGTATGGCAGAAAGGGGCAGAAAGTAGCAACTGGGGAGTATGAATTTCATTCTCCCACTGGTTCGGCACTCCCAGCCTCTATGAGTTTCTCTAGTAGCCTCCTTTGCTTGGATTTGGGTGGGGGGCAAGTGACACAAGCTCGTAACTTGGGACAATTTCCTCTTCCTTCTCTATATCCCCCAATTTTGTTTTCTGCATTAGGAAGGAATGGGGCCCAGCGTAATGGTTGTAAGTAGCAAAGCTTAGTAAGTCCTTAGTGGGAATCTGGTCTTGGTATTCTTTTGAAAATTGAAGGACAGGACACCTTGATCCTCAACCTTGAGTCATAGAAATGAAATCTGAGATAATAGCAAAAGTCCTTCTCAGCACCCACTGGTATGTTCTTGGCCACCTAGCTGGCCCTTTTAAGTAAAAATATTTTTTTCCAATTATAATAATTGCACATATTCCCAGATCTTTTTAAAATGGAGTGATAAGTGAAAGAAAAATCTTCCCTGATCCCAGCATTCAAATCGGGTGTTTTAAAGGAGACCCCATAGAAGTATTTCTCTTTGTCCTGCCCAAGATCTGAAAAATGTGAAAGAAACAAGTAGTCAAACATCTCATCTGTTGCTGATAAAACTGATGAGATGGGGCTGTTTATATCTATGGGCAAATGACCTTCCTAACTCTAGCCCAGAGTTCAACAAACTCACCCAGGCAGTCCTAAGCATGAGTAGACTCCTGATAGCTTTTGTGCTTTACCAAAGCATAGACCCGTCATGCATACCTTAACTGCATGGAGGTGTATATTCATTTCTGTGGCTTTGTAACAAATTACCCCAGACTCAGCAACTTGAAACAGTGCACATTTATCATCTCCCAGTGTCCATGGTCAGGAAGCCAATCACAGCTAACCTGAGCCTTCTTCAGTGTCTGTCAAGGCTGCAATGAATGTGTGAGACACAGCTGAGGTCTCATCCGAAGGCTCACCTAGGGAAGGCCCTGCTTCCAAGTTCATGTAGCTCGTGTCAGGATTCATTGCTCCCCAGCTATTGGACTGAGGACATCAGTTCCTTCTTGGCTATTGGCCAGAGTCTGCCCTCAATTCCTTGCAATGAAGATGTCTCCACTATGGCTGCTTGCTTTCCCAAAACATGCAGGAGAGTTACAAGATGGGGATGTAACCTACGCACAGAAGCAACATCCCATGACATTTGCCATGCTCTGTTGGTTAGAGTCTCAGGTCCTGCCCACACCCAAGAGGGAGGGATTCCGTGGGGGTATGAGCCCCAGAGGCAGGGTCACTGGGGGCCATCACAGAATCTGTCCATCACTGGTACATGTTTCCTATGGGCTGCCAGCTCCCAAGAAAAGGCAAAGGAAAAGACAGTTAACTCTTGAATAACCTACCCAGTTCTACCTACATACTGTCAACATTTTTCTGCCATTCAGTATTCTTCTGATATGTGCTTTGTAGGGGCCGCCATCACACACTATCCCTGTGTCTGTTTGGCCCTGTCTTTGGCAGCCAGTTGTGCTTTCTTATCATTTCCAAGCTGTGTCAATAACCTGGCGTCCTGCACATATTCCACTGATAATAGAGTATAGGCAACAAACCAGGATGTGGGAGCCCAGAAATGTGCAGAAAGGCCCTCGCTGCCTTTCAGGACGTCATGAGATAGAGAGCGAGCTGGTGCTCGGTGGCCTCAGCAGCCCCTGGAACTGGCATGATGGGCGGGAAGGGCGCCAGGAAGAAGATCTCAGAGACCCTAGGCAGGTAACAATGCTCACAGCCGCACCCTCACTCTTCCACCATTCAAGTCTTAGATGTGTGGAGGTCAGAGCCCTTCACTGAAGCTGCGCCTAATTACTTCCGGCAGCCTCCATTGACATGGCATGTCAGGACTCTTTCAAATGCTCTCATTAGCAGCGAGGCTGGGCACATCGGCCGCACCCAGCGCAGACAGCAGCCATCACCGAGACGGCACTGGCACTTCAGCGGTGTCTCAATGTGCGTGTTGCCCTTTTGCTGATTAGTCACAGAGATAAAAGGAGGCCATGGCAAGGCTGTATGGGGATTAAGAAATTCTGGGTTGATCCTTCCGGAGAAAATGTAAAATAACCATGGTTTGCGCTGCATTAGCAGTCCAACCATCATGTATGTCCACTGTGAACATGGGATATTAGAACAATTTCAAACCAACTACGGAAGATGCATCAAGCTAACCTAAAATTTTCATTCCCAGCTCACCACATAGCACCATATTCCTCCCCTCACTCTAGATTGTTCATCCCTCCCCCTGACGTCTTCAAATGCAACGGCCTTTGTCCCCCTTTTTCCATGTTCCTGACCCATGCCCCTGACTTTTCCTTAAAACTCCTTACCCTTGTAGGAATATTGTGTGGATATTCCAAAATGCTGCATGGATTAAGCTCACCACAGAGTCCACGAATCCCCAGCCTTCTAGAGGGTGTTCTGCCCGCCTGAGCTCTGGAACTGCAGGATCCAGCTGAGGACAAGAGCACTCTTGAATTTAAATTCAAATGTTGTGAAGTCAAGGTCACTGTGAGCAGAACCTCTTCAAAAACAGCACAAGGTGATGGTGTGCTGGGGCTTAAAAGTCAATAAGGAGGTCACCCCATTTGTTCAAAACATTTCCACCCAGGCCTGAGACCCAGGTCAGCGTGGGGCCTCTCACCCAAGTGGCCTGGCCCAGCACAGTCTGTCTCCTAGAGGATGGTCCCTCGATGTAGCCTCCAGAGGGGGAGGAATCTCTTGCTCACCAGCCAGAGCCATCTCTGGGCTCACATACCATGGCAGACAATATGCCTCAAGGCCTCTCCCTCTCCTGGAGCTGCACGCCTCCCCTCTCCTTCATGCAGCATGGCAGGGGGTGGTTCTCCTCTTTCCTGGCTGCACAGAACCACGGTGTTTCCCCATGAGGTCATGACCACCTCAAGTCTGGGCTCCCCAAACTTAAATCCCAGTATCCAGGCTATAAAGAGAATTCTCGTCTCACCCCTATGTCTGGAAACCTGGCTCATCCTTCACAGACAACCTCCTCAAACCTTTCGGAATGTTCATATATATCCTGTTCACAGCACTGCAGACCCTCCCTCCTAGAAGTCCTGGACTCCCCAGTGGGATGGGACCTCAACTGGTCCCGTGGTCCTGCATGAGGCTTTAACTCCCTTCAGCCGCCCAGGAAGGGTCTCATCTGGCTGCAGCTTGTATGCATCTGTTGACAGAGAGCTCGAGGCATCTTATTCTAATTGAAATATCATGAATACTATTTTTATAATACTATTACTTAATCCCTAGGTTGTTCTAGGGAACATACCAGACACTTTCAGTATACTCATATGCCAATACACAGTGATGCTGCAAGTTGGGTCACTGCATTTGTCATGTTTCAGATGGTGAAACTGGTGTTCATCAACGTTAAAGTTGGACTCAAGGTCACATACAGGGTAATCAACCATCCCGGTTTGCCTGGGACTCTCAATTTGAGCATGAAATATCCAGCATCTTGGGGATTCCTCACGCAGGAGGATTAAGGAGCTGAGATGTGAACCTTTGCTCTTCCAGGCTACACACTATCAGTGTCTGCCTGTTCTTCTAATTCTGCTCTTTACTGTCTTACTCACTGTTACTGCTTTCCCTCCATCTTGGCTCTCATTGCCCTTCAGTCCTGAGTATGACACATCACCCACTGCAGAGTACTGTTCTGCTGGGACCTCCTTTTTGGCCATCTCTATCCTTGCTGGGCATTTGGGAAGTGGCCAGGCATTCTTGCTCATGCTCACGCAAGCCCCCTGGACATGCTTCTTGATGAGACCTTAAGGAACAGAAACCTGGATCTTACCAGACCTTGAAGACTGTTCTTCACGGGGCCACCCCCGTCCCTCCCCTGGCTGCACCAGCATGGCAGCTGAAAGCCTGTGGTCTGTCCAGTTTTAGAACACTGCAAAGCATAGAGCCTGCAGCACACCAGACGTGCTCTTACCCAGCCAAGAGAGCCCTACGGAATATGACTTCCTCACTTATGGCCCCCTGGGATGAAGGGAAAGGGGGAATGATGAGCTCCACTTGTTCAAGCCACCCTCCCTGCCAACACCAACTCAAAAGGGAGGGAAACAGAGCAAGGCAGCTGTTTTTCCTCTGGGAAATCTCCCTGCCTGCTCCTGTCCTGTGCCCCTTGTCCCCCAGGGCCTCCCTGCAGGAGAGGTGAAGGTGGGGGTCCACCAAGCCATGCGAATGCCCAGCAAGCTGTGGCTGATTGGGCCTGCCCCCAGCTCTCCCTTTCTCCCAGGTACTGGGGAGGAGCTCAAATAAATCTGCAAACTCCAGAAGGTTCCCAGGAGCAGAACTTGCTTTTGTTTTTTTTTTTTTTTTTTTTTTCCTAATGAGGTCCTCCCGCTCAGAGGGAGTGAGCAAGCTCCCAGGGCTGTTTGTTGCCTTTTCTGACCATCGGCACAGCTTTGATTTAAGGACGTGCATTTTAATCACCCATCATGTGTCATTAGCCCGACAGGCGGCAGCAGCTGCAAGACACAGGTGCCAGTGAATTGCACTGAAAGTCGCTGGAGCAACCCTTTGTTGATTTTCTCTCAGCTGTTCTGCAAAGCTTGGCCATTGTCAGGACCACACAGTGCCTTTTGCAGTGGGGGGGGGGGGGGGGAGTGGGCTCAAGGGAGCTGGTGGAAAGCAGGAGCATCCGTCTTCCTCTCTCTTAGTTTCCTTGCCGTGGGCTGGACTCTTGTGAGGTCAAGCTGGCAGTCAGCAGAATGAGCTCTGTTTTCTGAAATAATTGTCAGAACAGAAATTCAAGCACTTCTGCATGTAAATCATGACGGGGCTGAGCTTTCTTGCTTTTTAAGACACTGCCTTCGTCCACCCCACTGCTGGCTGCTGGAGGAAAGCTAGGTCTGTTACAAACTGCGTGTCTGGTGACAACAGGGCTTTTCTGCCTGGCACATCCCACCTCCTGCACCTGCTTCTGAGCGAGGATCCCACCTCCTGGTGCTGCTCCTTCGTAGCCCAGCTCCTGCTTATCGCGCTTTGATAGAGTGCACCTCCAACAGCTTTCCTGCAGCCCCCATTCCTTTGCAATTTATCTCTGAGACCTCTTGGGTCTGCATCATGAAACATGAGATGCAAAACAGGCCTGGGGTCTTAAGAAACTGACTAAGCAGAGAACAGCCAATGGCAGCATGGTTGTGAATTGTAACAGCAGTTCGGCTGCAGCCCGGATGATAAAAGAGGTGGGATATTAGACCACTGTGAGAGTCGTCCTTTCCCAGATGGCAGCATACCAGCTGAGAAATGGCCTCCCCCATGTGCTGTCTAAATGTGGAAAGGAGAATCCATTTGGACACAAAGGTGCATTTATTTCCTGCTTCCCTTTAGCTGTGTGTTCTGGGGTCGACAGGGCTGAAACGCACATCCCAGCCAGGAACTGCAAGGTGGACCCCTGAGAGGTCCCTCCCTCTGCTGCCCGTGTGGACCCCTGTCACGGCAGGCCTTTTTTGGGACACCGCAGGGCATGAAGGGGATGACAAGGAATGGTGGCTGCTGGACAGGGGGTTCCTCACTTTTTTTGCATCACCCCTTTCTCCTCCAGGGACGCTGGTCTAACTCAGCTGCCACAGCCCCACGCTCTCCATGGTCATGGACTATAATGCAGGAGCAAAGTGTGCAAGAGCGACATGGGCCCTAGAGTCTTGCAAGTCTTCTGTGTGACAGGCGGGGCTAGCTTCAGGGGAAGGGCCCAGTGCCCAGAAAGGCCTCATGCTTGGGTCAAAACTCTGCTGTCACTGTCTGGAATTTTTTTTTAATTTTATTTCATTTCATTTTTAAAAGAAAAATTGTAAGAGTTTATTTGAGTGAAAATTGATTCCAATGGGGGAAGTGCCAAATCAGAAGAGGTTAGGAGCGCTCTGCGGACAGGAGTCAGGGGAAACACATACAGAGAAGGTGCAGAAGCAGAGAAAGGAAGTTACCGGATTATCTACAGCTTAAAGCCTAGGTGGCTATTTGTGTTTGATTGTCCTTAGCATTTTGATTTTGTAACCTTGGGACATTTCCAGGCTCAGATTCTAGTTTGCTTCTGTAGGCACATCACACCTTTAAAGCCACATCAGTCTCATGGCCTCCTTGTTTAATGAATTTACCAGAAGCTTGTGTAAACGCGACTTTGGCGGCAGGGCAGAGGGTGTGCCCACTGTTTCATCTTGTGCACGACATTCTGCATCGATGTCTCCCTGCCCACGTGTCAGTCTTAAGCCAGGGCTTGGCTCCAACTTATTCCCACTCATTGGAGATGGGGCCTCATCCTCAACACTCCCCAAGTGCAGCGAGTTGGCGTCATATCTCTCACTGTAGTGATTTCTTGGGTGCGCTGGAGGATGATCTCATAGACCAGGCAGTTCCTTTCCTTGCTCAGCCTCCTTCTGAGCACCATTTGGGCGCTGGGAAGCTTTTGGATACTCGCGCCTGGCAATCTGGAAACCATGGAGATCCAGGGGTCAGTAGGCTCTTCTACTATGTAGATGTTCCTCTCTTCTCTGTGATTGCTGCTCCGTGAGGCTTTCGGAGCTTCTATTCCTCCTCAGCTTACACTCGACTTAAAGATCTCCACTCATGGCTCCCCAAAGTTTAAAGGAGTTCTTACATTTCCACCCATACTGAAACTCCACTTTAAGGATTCTTGTATATGCCAGGAATGCTTTTGGCTGCAAGAAACTGATAATCTGACTAACAGCAACTTAATAAGGATTTATTTTTTTCTCACAAGCCAGAGTTATACAATGACTCCATGACGTTGTTCGTGTTCTAGGGCAGTGCTGTCCAGTAGAAACATAATGTGAATCACATATGTATTTTAAACATTTCTAGTAGCAACATTAAAAAAAGTAAATAGGTACAATTAATTTTAGTAATATATATCATTTAACTCAATATATTCCAAATACTGTCCTTTCAATATGTAATCAGAAATAACATTATTTCAGAAATATTTTACATTTTGGGGGTACTAATTCTTCAAATTTGATGTGTGTTTTATACTTATGGAACATCCTCATTTGAACTAGCTGTATATCAATTGCTTAATAGCCTCATGTGGCTAGTGGCTACCGTATTGGACAGTATAGGTCTAAGGCTTTTATCTTTTTTATTTTATTATTTATTTATTTTTATTCAATTTAGTTAACATGGTGTATTATTAGTTTCAGAGGCAGAGTTCAGTGATTCATCAGTCTTATATAATCACGTGCGTATTACATCACATGTCCTCCTTAATGCCCATCACCCAGTTACCCCATCCCCCTACAACTCTCACCTCCAGCAACCCTCAGTTTATTTTCTATGATTAAGAGTCTCTTATGGTTTTTGTCCCTCTCTGATTTCATCTTGTTTTATTTTTCCTTCCCTTCTCCTATGCTCATCTGTTTTGTTTCTTAAATTCCACATATGAGTGAAATCATATGGTATGTGTCTTTCTCTGGCTGACTTAATTTCGCTTAGCATAATACCTTCTAGTTCCATCCATGTTGTTGCAAATGGTAAGTCCACAATAAACAAAATATGGAAAGAGCCCAGATATCCATCGACTGATGAATGGATAAAAAAGATGCAAGATATATATATGATGGAATATTACTCAGCCATCAAAAAGACTGTTTAGAAATTCTTAGCAATGTTTGAAAAAGGGCACCACATTTTCATTTTGCACTGAGCCCTGCAAATTATATCTCACATTTATAGGTAGTAGATATGAAACTAGCCTTTTTAAAAATTTTCGTTTCTTTATTTCTTCACTACCTTTCACTAGTTAAAAAAGAAAAATAGTCCCAGGTCTCTTTACCAGAGCAAAACGAACCAACCAACCCAGTGCCCACCACCCCTCAAAATCTCCTCCCTCAAAGATTTATTTTCTTTCTGAAAAAAACACTTTGTTACATTTTTCTCTTTCTCTATGATTTGTTCATTGCTTTAATTCTAAACTGTAAGATGTAACAAGACTCCTGCAGGAAGACCTTTCCTCCTGAGCTTCAGTGTTTCAGAGTGGGCATGGACATTCAAGAATATTAGCTGTATTCAGCACATTCAAATTAGGGGTTATCCCAGAGCTTGGGCCCACAGATGGGGCTAAGTCATTAGCTGTAAACAGAAAATAAGATGCAAAGCCTCAGACACAGGGGTGCACTGTCAGGTTACCAAACTACAATGGTGATGAAGGGTCACCACCAAGGTCAGAGGTGGAGGAGAGAGTGACGTGGTTACGGTTGGAAGGGTTGACCAGGAGAAAAAAATGAGCAGGGAGGACGAGAGGCCCAAAGGCCCATACCAGTGAGGATAGAGAGTTTATGCTCAGAAGGTAGAAGACCTGAGGCCTGTGGGGAACAGCATTCATGACCCCTGCAAAGCCTAAAATATGGTTGTTTGTACTTGAGTGTTTGGACCATCTGTCCGTCCATCCATCACTCCATCCATCCTTCCAACCCTTCTTCTGTTCTCCCATCCCTCCATCCATAACTCCAGGAATCCCTCTAACAAATAGTTATTTTCTGCGTGCAGGAGGTCATGCTAAACCTTGCTGGAGTTATCAGGATCTCTGCACCCAAAGAGTTCACCTTTGTTGGGGGAGCTACACATATAGTTCGTGAGGAAAAGAGCCATGACATGTGTCACAAATGTCATGTCTATCATGCAGGCAATTTGCTACGGGGGTTTAGAGGAGGAAGCCCAGATTCTTTTCATGGGAACATCCGTGAATGTGTCATAGAGGAGGTGGTTGGCATCACAGCTACATATTAAGAACACAGGCAGTTGCAATAAGCAGAGATGAGGAGGATGGGAAAGGCATTTCTGACGTTGGGTATAGCCTGAACAAAAACCTAGAGGATAGAAAATAAACTATTTTAGCTGGAAAAGGAGCACACATCATCTGTTAACCTTTGGAAGAGGCTGAGTACTAGTGAAAACAGAGAAGATATCAGATAAGTTCTGATGGAAACGTAGTTAACAGCTGTCTGTATGCAAGATGGTTTGGAAGAGATGGCGTGAGTGGAATAGAAGTGGAGGGGGAGCCAGTAAGGAGGCTGTTGCAGTAATCTGGACACAGGTCTGCTCCCCACAGGTAAAGTGGGAATAGGGAGGGCAGGGCAGGGTAAGAGTGTCAGGAGGGGAGGTCAACAGGAATGACAGCGACCAGACAAGAAGGGGGAAGGAGAGCAGGTAGCACCTGTGGAGGGCAGCTCTAGGTCCAGCCTGGGGCAGACTCTGAGCACCCCCTGGCCTCTTCATTTTATAAAGAGGGAGCAGTTACAGGTCATATGGAGCCTTCAAAACACAGCAATCACTAGAAAGATGATCACCTGCAAGGTGAGTCCAAGTTCCCAAGAAACCAATCCAATAGGAAATAGAGACAAGATACAACAAATGTTGGAGAGGATGTGGAGAAAGGGGAACCCTCTTACACTGTTGGTGGGAATGCAAGCTGGTACAGCCACTTTGGAAAACACTGTGGAGGTTCCTCAAAAAGTTAAAAATAGAACTACCCTATGACCCAGCAATTGTGCTACTAGGTATTTACCCCAAAGATACAGATGCAGTGAAAAGAAGGGCCATATACACCCCAATGTTCATAGCAGCAATGTCCATAATAGCCAAACTGTGGAAGGAACTGAGATGCCCTTCAACAGATGAATGGATAAAGAAGGTGTGGTCCATATATACAATGGAATATTACTCAGCCATCAGAAAGGATGAATAACCAACTTTTACATCAACGTGGATGGGACTGGAGGAGATTTTGCTAAGTGAAATAAGTCAAACAGAGAAAGTCAATTATCATATGGTTTCACTTATTTGTGGAACATAAGGAATTGCATGAAGGACATTAGGAGAAGGAAGGGAAAAATGAAGGGGGAGAAATCAGAGGGGGAGACGAACCATGAGATACTATGGACTCTGAGAAACAAACTGAGGGTTCTAGAGGGGAGCGGGGAGGGGGGATGGGTTAGCCTGGTGATGGGTATTAAAGAGGGCACGTACTGCATGGAGCACTGGGTGTTATACGAAAACAATGGATCGTGGATCACTACATCGAAAACTAATGATGTTTGTATGGTGACTAACATAACATAATAAAAAAATTATAATAAAAAAGGAAATAGAGATACAGATGTAGATGTAGATATATGGGATATCTATATCCAATAGGGTATCTGTATTGATAGATACACAGACAGACGGGTAATGCAACATTGGCTCACGTGATGGAGACTGAGAAGTCGCACTGTCTGACATCTGCCAGCTGGAGATCCAAGAAAACCAGTTCCAGCCTGAGGGGCCAAAGGGGCAGATTCCTTCTTCCTCTACCTTTTTGTTCTCTTTAGGCCATCATTGGGTTGGATGATGTCTCCTATACTAGGGAGGGCGATCTAGTTTCCTGAGTTCACTGAGTCAAATGCTGATCTCATTTGGAAACAGCCTCACTGGTATACTTAGAAGTAATGTTTCATCTGGGTGATGTTTAATATTGGCCAAGTTGACTAACCATCACAGGAGAGGAATGGCTCCCTGGGGGTGGGGGTGTCAGTGGAGACACACCCTGGGCAGTGGAGGTCCCTGTGGGATAGGCATATCCCACAGGATAAACTTTCCGCTCCTCAAGTTGAGCCTTAATGCTGATGGCTCCCTCTTATAATCATGTAAAGTGGGGTCTGGGGACCCACAGCATCAGCATCAATGGGCTTGGCAGATTCTCCTGGAGTGGGGCTCAGTAGTTTATGCTCTGTCAAGATCTCTGGGCAATTTTTGTGCGTACTGAAGTCTGGGAAGCTGTGGTGTGTTAGTGTGATGAGGACATCAGAACAAAATACCGTAGACTGGGGTTTAAACTACAGTCATTTATTTCTCTTAGTTCTGGAGGCTAGAAGTCTAAGATCAAGGTGCTCCAATTCAGTTCCTGGTAAGGGCCTTCTTCCTGGTTTGCACATAGCCATCTTGTTTTGTCCTCACATGGTGGCAGGGGCTTCTTCTTCCTCTTCTCCTCCTCCTCCTCCTCCTCCTTCTTCTTCATGCATGCATGCATAGAGAAAGAGAGAAATCTCTTCCTCTTCCTCTTCCTCTGCCTATAATGCCACCATGCTATCAGTTTGGAGACCCACCTTTATGACTGCATTTAACCTTACTTACCTGAGCCCTAATACAATCACCCTGGGGGAAGTACAACCAGGACTCTGCAGACGGACCCCTGAAATTGACAGGGATTAGACAAGTACAGAACACATTAAAAAGTGGCCAGTATAAGAGCACTTAAGGTCACTATTAAAATGTCTCAAATATCTAAGTCTTTCTCCATTTGCAATTACCGACTTTGGATGCTTTGTGGACCCTTTCAGAGCTGGATTACATAACCACCCCCATTGGCTATGCCACTTCTGATGGAAGCAGCCGTATTGAATCTCGCCTATCCTACATCAAGTGCCTTTGGAAGTTTCTGTATGATTTTAGGCACTTATGCTCAGTTAAATAACTTCTTACCAGCATAGGACAGCTACCTAATCTAAACAGTAAAATCCACCTGAGGCTGGGAAAAAAAGTGTTACATTTTGTTTCTTCTCTCCATAGTTTATTTCCTTTAAAAACTTAGATGGTGCCCCTTAGTTCAGCATTGCTTTTTGCTGGTTTCATCCTGCACAAAAGTTGACTAACTCATATTTAAGAAAGTGTGTCTCCGAAACACTTACATGAAACAGGCCCCTTCTTCATCCTGTGATCTAAAGCAAAATCATTATAGGCTCTCTTCCAGAGAGATTTGTGATATCAAAAACTCTGTTTCCAATATATACTGTTGTGATTTCTCCTCACTTTGGGAAAAAGACTAATTTCTCTCTCCTTTACTAGAGCCAAAATGATCTTTCAGTATCTTAACTATCTTGATAGCATTTAGGATTTTGACCTCTGAAATGTTGCACATTCTTCTCCGAAGAAAAGACCTTTGAAACAGACCTTCTAGAGATGGGGAAATCAGTGAAAACCCATCATAATTTCTTGATTCCCCTGTGGACACATAACTGTTCTCCATATCTGAAGTCATTCATGGGGAGAATTTAAAGGATTATAAATTAGACAGTGAATGGCACTTGTGATGAACATATTAAAACTCATTCTTTTTTGGAAAGGTACTGCTGCTCCTCCCAAATCAAGAGAGGTGGGAAAGTCACCCAGTATGGGGGCTCATATCACTGTCAGAGACTCAGGTGAGAAAGGCACAGTCATTCTTACTTGAAAGGGGTAACGTTCTATTTCTTTGGGTAAATACCCAGTAGTGTAATTACTGGATCATATGGTAGTTATGTTTTTAATCTTTTGAAGAACCTCCATACTGTTTTCCAGAGTGGCTGCACCTGTTTGCATTCCCACCCACAGTGTACTAATGTTCCTTTTTTCCCCCACATCCACCCTAACCCTTGTTATTTCTTGTGTTCTTTAGTTTAGCCATTCTGACAGGTGTGAGGTGATAGCTCATTGTGGTTTTGATTTGCATTTCCCTGATGATGAGTGATGGAGATACAGGCTTATGGAATGATGAAATCACAGGGATGACAGGTCCAGCATAGGGAATATAGTCTATGGTATTGTAATAGCGTGTTTGGTGACAGATGGTGGGTGCACTTGTGGTGAGTGTTAACATGATGTATAGACTTGTCACATCACTGGTGTACACCTGAAACTAATGTAACATTGTGTGTCAACTATACTCGAAGAGAAAAGAAAAGGAAAAGAAAAAGAAAAAAGGAAAAGAAAGAAAGGGGTAAGGTTCTAGAAAATCATGGAAGGGCTTCCAGTTCTTCCCAGACATTACACTGTCACCTCTGGTGGCTATCCTAAAAAAGAACAGCGACTCTCCATTATGTCCATGCAAAGCCAATGGTTAGATTTAGTTAAGGCACGGAAAAGGAAAGATAGGCTACCTGATGCCATTGTTTACCTAGACAACACACAAATTAGTTGATTTTCCTTTCTTCTTGATGCCATGAAAGCATCATATGGAGTGGAGGAGAGACAACTAAAGCTTCCCCACTTGAAGCACTTTGTTCATTCTTCTTCCTCCTACAGGCCAGCCAGGCCAAACCCACCTGTTTCAGGTTTATTCCAGCTGCCAGGTGGAGTTTGGGGGTCAAACACCTCTACCCTCTCCCCTGCTCACTGTTAGACCCAATGTCCTCAAAAGCTATCCAGCTCTCCCACCGACCTGGTTCCAAACCCCCGAAACTATGGATTACCACTTAAGCAGGAGGATCTCCTGAGGGTCAGGCTCTAGAAGACGGTGGTGGCAAGATACCCACAGCCCCAAACCACTGAGAGTCAGGTGTCCCTAAGGCCAAATGAACACAAAACACAAGTAAGAAGCAGTTGTCACGTCCCAACAGATCTCTAAGATGAGGCTTTATAACTGATGGCATTTTATTCTAATAATTAAAAAAAAAAATAACCCACGAGAATTGTATGATCAGCCTCATCTTGCGTGCCATACCTCTGAAACCAGGTGTCAGAGAGGTGTGTGATTTTCCCAGTCACTCAGTCTGTAAGGCAAAGTCGGTTTCCAGGCCAGGTTTGTTGAAGGCAATTGCATGGATGACCATCGTATCAACCGCTCAAAGTCCTCTTACTCCTAGAGGAGAAGCTCTGTATTTGAATCAATCTAGTACCCCTTCCAGGTCTTGCCTGCAATTCTTATGAATTATTCCTGAGCAAAAGTGCTCTTTGACATACGGGCTCCCCACCCACCATGCTCTACTATGCCAGGCTCTCGCTTCCATTTCCTTCCCATTAATCTCCAGGTTTGCTGCAGGGAGGAGCTGTAACCTCCCCTCTAGGGTGTGCCTGCCACATTTACAGCATATGAAATACATTCAAGATACCACATTATTTCATGCAAGAGGAGATATTCAAGGGGCTGTGGACCATACATGACGGATTAGGTTAATGACAGGTGCACAGATATATATTGCTTAAACAATCATGAATGTCTCCTGGGTGCTCCTTATCTCTCCTTTCTTCTCATTATTTGGCTTTTCTGTTGAACCTGACCCTTGAGGTCACTGCTGGTGTTTGCTCATTTGACCCTAGTTCTTTCATTATCTCCAATTTTTCAAGTCCTCTATTCCTAGAAAAGAAGCCTGGACCCTGGCTCTCAGTCATCATATTGGCTTTGGGTGCGCTCCTTGTGCCCATATTGACCTTTACCCGCAGATACACCGATAATTGGTGCTTTTTCTGTATGGCCATTCAACTCTGAATCAGTCCTGTCTCAAAACCTCATCTTTCCATTGTTTACTCCCACAGAGACCCACATCTGAATTGATTTTTTTTCTCTCAAACTTCCAAAACCTTGGTGGTGGACAGAATAATGGCCTGCCCAAAGATGTCTGTGCCCTAATCCATGGAACCTACGGCTGTGATTAGGTTAAGGGTCTTAATATGGAGAAATTCCTGTATTATCTGCGGGTCCCAATGGAGGGGTCTTTATATGAGAGGGGTAGAAGGGTCAAAGCCAAAGAAAGAGATGTGTCAATGGAAGCAGAGTTTGGAGTGGGGGATTTTGAAGATGGAGGAGGGGCCATGACCCAAAGATTGCAGGTACCTCTAGAACCTGGAAGAGACAAGGACACAGATTTTCCCTTAGAGCCTCTAGAAGGAAAACAGCCCTGCTGACACCCTGATTTTAGACTCTGTACCCCCAGAACCATAAGAGAATACATTTGGGTTAAGTCACTAAGTTTGTGGTAACCTGTCACAGCAGCAGTAAAAACTAATACAACCCCCTAGCATTTTTTCAACACTGTTTCTAGCAAAGTATGACGAACAGTCTTCATGCAACAGACAACATGCAAGCTCTGGGGGTAAGTGATGGGCGCTGGGGCTCCGGTGCTCCAGGCGTTGACAGGAGAGTTGGACAGGTGTCCAGTTGTTGTGAGATGTTTGATGACAGCGCTAGAACAAAGCTGCCCCATAGCTTCCCATCCAGTTCTCCCAGATGCCCAGCCCAGTGACACAAATGGCCCTTGCTTCCTCGCAGGCATTGCTAAGATGGAGCATCTGTGACTCACCGATCTGATAGTAATTCACTGGACACTTATTTAATGCCTACTGTGTACCAGTCATTCCCCCAAGCTCTTTAACAATATTAACTTGTTGAATCATTATTCCATCATGATGTTGTAGGTATAGTTATTTTTTAAAGATTTTATTAATTATTTGATGGAGAGAGAGAGAGCATGATCACGGGGAGCGGCAGGGAGAGGGAGAGGGAGAAGCAGGCTCCCCACTGAGCAAAGAGCCGGACGTGGGGATTGATGCCAGGACCTTGGGATCATGGCCAGAGCTGAAGGTAGACGCTTAACTGACTGAGCCCCCCAGGTGCCCCTGTAGGTACAGTTATCAACCCCATTTTAAAAGTGAGGTAACCGAGACCCAGAGAACTTACCTAAGACCACTGGGCTTGTATGAAGCAGTGGCAGGATGCATGTCTGAGCAGCATGTTCTCAGGGGTCCCGATCTGAACGCTCACTTGCTGCATCCCTGCTGGGCTGGGGCATTTCCTTCCTTTAGCTTCAGGGACTGAGAGGTCTAGGTTCTTGCTCCACATGTTTGTCCCACTGGAATAATACCCTATAGAACTGGAAGTTCTGCAGAAGTGTGGAATGATAAATTATCCTGCATGCATGGACAATCATCGGAATAGAAAAGGGCCAGAAAGCCATTAGCTAAGGTGACCTTCTAACATTGTGGAAAGATGCTGGAAGCTCAGGTGCTCTTCAGAGTGGGCACTTTGGGAAGCACATTTTGACTTATCCACTCCTCAGATATTGGTTGAGTCTCCACTTTGGGCCAACCCCTGGGCTCTGAGCTTGGAATACCATAGAGAAGGGGGAGCTGTTTCTATAATGTGGGCAAGAAACATGGCAGCCAAGTTCAAGGCTCAGAATGCCTTTGTCATATATGCCATTGTGTAGGGAGAAACAAGTTGTTTTCTACTTCGGTATGCAGATCAGAGCAGACATCCAGAGGAAGGGCACTGTTTCTGTTCCCAATATAGTGCTTGGTAATAGCACTATACAAGGAAGGTTGTTCTGCTCAAATAAAAATTAAATTCTGCTCAAAAAAAAAAATAGCACTATACAAGGAAGGTTATAGCACTATATTGGGAGTGGTACCTCATCACCCAGGGCTTTGGTAATTTTTATTTGAGCAGAACAACCTTCCTTGTGAGTAACGGAAAAATTATCCATGCAATAGAGAGCTTTTTTCTTTAGTCCCATTCATGATACAAACATAGGTTTACCCTATCTAAAGTGATAGAGCTCTTAATATATAATGGTGATGGCATCTAGTGTGGTGTAAATAGATCTGATTTTTTTTTTCCTGAAGAGAAATGCAAGCCTGATGCATTATCATTAGCTTTTTGGTTGCATTGTTATCCAGAGTGAAACTAAATTTACTTGCAAATGAATACATTTGAAGTGACATTTGACCACTATTCAAATGCATGAATACATTTGAGTGACAGATAAGGGTGTCCCTAAGCAGGGGAAGAAAAGATGAGATTTGAATGGAAGGCAGTGGTGGACCCTCTTGGATGTGGTACCAATTTTCTTTCCTCCAAATGGACTCGATTCTATTGCCCATATCATCGACTGAGCTCTCTTGCTGAAAGGGACAAGGCGAACAAAGAGATCAGAAGGAACCTTACATAGTTTTAAGTAGCAGCTCTTTTAGTCATAATTATTGGCATTTCTGTAACATTGTCCAAATTAAATATGAGAGAAAATATATTTGTGCAAATATGCCATTTTTCTCTCGCATCTTCCTGCTTCGTAAGTAAAATGTGTTTCTTTGTGGTGGCTCTTCCAGATGGTTACTGTGAAACATAAGGCTGCTGTTTAGGGGTTTCATGTATGTCTTGGTTCTGTGGACACTGTTGGCCCCCAAATGAGGCCTGCTCCTCAGTAGGCTGAAGGGGAATAATTCCATAGTAATAGGTCACCCCTGCCACAGAGCAATATATACCCGATATGCTGTGTGTAGTCTGTAGGGGGTTCTTCAGCCCCATAGGCACAAAAGTTTTCCCTGACATCATCACATTTCTGAAAAGGCTAGTTTCATACGGGTACAGGCAGGTGATAGTGATCTTATTAACAAAGTTTACCATTGTTGTAGACTTCAGACAATGAAGTCATGGTATCTCTGGTGTGCATATAAAGGTTTGGAGCTGGAAGGGGACTGAGAAGTTGAGAAGATTGAAGCCTCTTGCCTGAGACAGGAGGAGAAGACCCTCACTTGGGGTTCAGGACCTGCCTGCAGTCCCAGGCTTTATGGACACATTTTATTTCTGTTGCACTTTAGGAGAAACAGCTCAGGGGTGTGGTTCAGGATATGAGAGGTAGTGTCCCATAAAAATAGAAGCACGTACGCATCTGAAGTGTTGCCAGTTGAATGCTTTTAAAAGCTCTGGGAGGATGACAGGGACCATGACATCACAGAAAATTGAGAGAAGAGTGGGGCAGTGAGCCGGAGCAAGAGAAACATCATGGAATAGCAAGGAACAAAGAGAGGAAGCAGGAAACAGAGGCAACAAGGCCACAACAGACAGGAGTTAAGATAGTCACAGAATTGTTGCCTTATTATATTAAAATTCAGAAATCAACCACATCTTATACCAACATTACCAAGAATGGAAAAGCACATAACTGCTAATTGTCCACTAAGAGCCAGGTCCAGTGGGACCTGCTCTGCTCATCTAACCCATGCACCCTTTCATCAGCCTCTGGGGTGGGATGTGACCATGACCTCCATTTTACAGATGAAGAAACTGTGGCTCAGAGATGTTGAGCAACCTGCCCAAAGCCACAGAGCTGTTCTGTACTACAGACAGGATTTGACACCAAAGCCCGCCCTCTTTACCACTCACCTGGACAACTTAACTGGACTGGACTCCAATCAGCAGGATAGCTTAATTTGCCCTGACATCTAACACAAAGTCATCCAAAAAATTACTTCACGCCTAAAAGGGAAAAATAAACCAACTTGATTAAGATCGTGAGACAAGGATGAGAAGCTCAGTCACATGCAGGTCTCCTCAGCTCCACAGGCAGATTTTGTGCAAGCGCTGTTTGGCACTTCTGGATATTTAAGCATGGGCTTTCTGGTTATGGACTGTGGGTGTGTGTCACCTGGGAGCTGAGACGGGAGGCGCAAAGAGGTGCGTGGGGCAGAGTGGGTCATACAGCAGCCAGAGTGAGGTAGAGACGAGTGTGCAGTCCTTCCCCCAGCTGTCAGGTGTCGGCCCCCTGGAGGCATCTAAACCTGTAAGTAGCATTACACAGCAGTGAATAAAAGGGAATCGGAACTGTACCAGGGTACATGGAATTGCCAGGAGCTATTGCTGTGTGAGAAAAGTAATACCCGGAGAAATACGTGTAGTAGACACCCTTTCATCAAATGAACTATGACCAAAAATCTATGCACTGTGCCCATGTGTGTTGTACATGTGTTTGGGATGGGGGGTTGTATGAATACAGACAAAAATATGGAAGGACATACTTGAGGTTCTGAGTCTCCTGAGGGCAGGGGTGAGAGAGAGTGTGTCCCTGTGGAAGGGAGAGAGACAAACGAAATGCCCGTCATGAGATAAACAGCATACAGGGCGAGACTCCAATTATGCAAAGTTACATAAACGTGTGTGTGCATGTGCATGCCTGCATACATAAAGAGGGCTGTAAACATACAGTCCCCAAAACTTTGACAGTAATTGTTTCAAGGTCGCTGAATTTTATTTTATTTTAGTTAGTTTTTATTTAAATTTGTTAGTTAACATACAGCATAATATTAACTTCGGGTGTACATTCAGAGATTCATCACTTACATACATCAGCCAGTGCTCATCACAAGTGCCCTCCTTAATGCCCATCACCCATCTAGCCCATCCCCCGCTCTCCTCCCTCCATCAGCCCTCAGTCTGTTATCTATAGTTAAGAGTCTCTTACGGTTTACCTCTTTTTTTTCTTTCCCCTATGTTCATCTGTTTTGTCTCTTAAATTGCACATATGAGTGAAATCACGTGGTATTTGTCTTTCTCTGACTGACTTACTTTGCTTAGCATAATATACTCTAGTTCCATCCACATCATTGAAAATGGCAAGATTTCATTCTTTTTGATGGCTGAGTAATATTCCATTGTATATATATACCCCATCTTCCTTATCCATTCATCTGTCGATGGACATCTGGGCTCTTTCCATAATTTAGCTATTGTGGATATTGCTGCTATAAACATTGGGGTGCATGTACCCCTTTGAATTTGTATTTTTGTATCCTTTGGGTGAATACCTAGTAGTGCAATTGCTGGGTCATAGGGTAGCTCTATTTTTAACTTTTTGAGGAACTCCATACTGTTTTACAGAGTGGCTGCCCCTGTTTGCATTCCCACCAACAGCTAAAATTAACAACATGGGAAACAGCAGATGTTGGTGAGGATGTGGAGAAGGGGGAACACTCTTACACTTGAAATGGCTGAATTTTAAGTGGTCTTTATTTTCTTCTTTAAATTTAAGTGTATTTGTTTAAGTTTCTTGTAGTCTTCAGCTACTTTTTTATATCTTATTTTATTTAAATTCAATTAGTTAACATATAGTGTATCATTAGTTTTAGATGTAGTGTTCAGTAATTCATCAGTTGCATATAACACCCAATGCTCATCACATCACGTGCCCTCCTTAATGTCCATCACCCAGTTACTCCATCCCCCCACCCACCTCCCCTCCAGCAACCCTCAGTTTGTTTCCTAGAGTTCAGTGTCTCTTATGGTTTGTCTCCCTCTCTGATTTCATCTTATTTAATTTTTCCCTGCCTTCCCTATGATCCTCTGTTTCATTTCGTAAATTCCACATATGAGTGAAACCGTATGATAGACAACCTTCAATTACTTTTGAATGAAGAAAAAATTATTTAAATTATTACTTTGCTTTAAAAATTAATATGGTCATTTATTAAAGTTATAAATGCAAACCCCCCTAATTTCCTTTAATTTTAATTCAACTAAAAAATCTTGCTGTATATATATCTAGCAAATTTGAACAAGTACTTTTAAGGGACCTTTGATTAATGTTTTGTTCCATGTATAAACTTAGTTCATTTTTCATCTTTGTGGACTAAACTATATTTATAAATTAAATACATTTGATTTCCTTTTTAAGTACTCTAATTATCTGACTAACTAAAGCTTTCTGAGCATCCAAATAACTTTTATAAATCAAATAAATTAAACTTATAAGTAAATTTAGTTATTCTCATAATTGTTTAAATGTTATATTATTGTATCCAACCTCAGTAAGAGTGCTACCTACTATTACCTTTCTAAATCAAGTACTCCGTTATACATGAAAATTAGAATTACAGTTCTGATATGGAACACTAATATATCTCATAAACATTTAAACTGTACTTCTTATAAAAATAATATTTGAATTTTCTTCTCTAAAACATTACTGTACTGTATTCTAGAAGATATTTATCTGCTGAGGAAACATAACATGTCAACAATTAGAGGAAGGGGGGCAGCTTCCTCAGCATCTTCAGGGGTCTAAACTTCCTTTTTTTTAAGATTTATTTATTTATTTGAGAGAGAGACAGCATGAGCATGGGGGGAGGGGTAGAGGGAGAGGGAGAGAGAATCTCAAGCATACTCTGCACTGAGCACGGAGACCGATGCATGGCTCAGTCTCATGACCCTGAGATTATGACCTGAGCCAAAATCGAGAGTCAGATGCTCAACTGACTGTGCCACCCAGGCACCCCAGTGGACTAACCTTTCTTAATCAGGGAAACCCCTTGTAGAGACAGTGGCTGGTTCTGTTTTTGAAACTCAGTCCCACCCTGTTCTATGGTTGTTGCATCAAAGCTCCTCAAACAGGGCTTGTCATACTCCATGCTCCGTAAGTCATGTTACTCATTGTCTGACTCATGGCTCCTCAGAAAGTCTCCACTCCTTAGGTTGCTAAACCACTTGATCTGATTCAACAAATCCATTTTGGGCTCTATTTTATTTGGCTTATTTTCATATCCCTTCTGTCTTCAGGGTCATAACAACAAATATAATTCTGTGTCTTAGTACATAACACGTGACTTTGTCTGACTCCCATTAAGGGTATAGGTGTGCTGATCAACAAAGTGGGGAAATTCCATTCTGTAAACTTGTGCTATTGCCGACAATCAAAGGAAGAAAGAAAAGAAAAAGGGAAAACAATAATGCTGGTATGTCAGAGGGACACAGGAGCCAACCTAGAGAGTGCTCAGTGGCTAAATGTGGAACAATTTGAGCAAGAAATTAAAGTAGTGTTGAATTATAATCCAAAGTGCAAAATAAATATCCGTGAGTCCATACTGATATAAATAAATGACTGAATGAATAAATAAGGTAATCAGCAAATTTCCCCGGCAGACGAATTCCCAATAATTTGTGTAGACACACCACCTCAAGAACATTGCATGACTCTCGTTCCCTAGGTGTGGGCTATATGTGGTGAGTACCTCCAAAATGCATGAGATGGAAAATGGAGTGGGGACAGTGGGAAAACCCAACCCATAAGACCTCAACCAGGTGACCAAGGTCAGTACCAACAGTGATGAGTTGCGTTGACAGCATGGACACATGACACCATGTGTCTGCTGCCTCTGCTGCCCCCTGCTCCAAAAACCTCAGAATCCCAGTCTGATAAGGAAGAAAAATTAGACAAACCCCAACTGAGGGACATTCTACAAAATACCTGACCAGTACTCTTTAAAATTGTCAATCATCAAAAACAAGGAAAATCTGAGAAATTGTTAACAACCAAGAGGAGCACAAGGAGACGGGAGGTCTGGATATAATGTGGTTCCTGGATGAGATCTTGGAACAGAAAAGGTGAATTAAAATTAAGGAAATCTGAATAAAATAAGGACATTAGTTAATCATGGTTCAATAGCCATTTAATCATTGTATAATGTAAGATGTATATAACTGGAGAATCTGGGTGTGGTGTATATTATCTTCACAACTGGTCTGTAAATTTAAGTACATTCTAAAATGTAAAGTTTATTTTTTTTAAAGCCAGCAAATGGGTGCTTCAGTTGGTTGGACGTCTGACTCTTGATCTTGACTCAGGTCTTGATCTCACAGTTGTGGGTTCGAGCCCCACGTTGGGTTCTACACTAGGGGTAGAGCCTACTTGAAAAAAAAAAAAAAAAGCCAGCAAAGAAGAGGCATCCTCCCCAGATGGATGAGTCAGGTGGGAGTGGTGAGGGCAGAAGTGCTTTTAGCTACCGTCTTTAAAATACCTGTCGGATCTCAGGATAGAGCTAGGGCATTTCCTATTCTGAGAGAATGACAGAATGACCTGGCCACACATGTTGGGCATTTAGGGAACAATTTGTCCTACATGTTGTCTAGTATTGTAAAGCAGCCCCTCCCATAAGTTTCAGGTTTGCAACAAACCGCAAAGATGGCCCTTTTCCAAACACTTGGTTAAAATGATCTGAGCTGCCTTTTGCTGTCTTCTGGAAAGCAGGAGTCAGGGACTGTGATCTTACACTGTGGTTGTCAGTCTTCTCTGAAAGCTTGGAAGCCCCCACACGCTTGAGTGCTGCATTTTCAAGGATGGAGCCTCGGCATGGCCCATGACTCATCACCCCCGACTTCGTGTGAGCCCGGGTCCTTTATCCCTAAGTGATTTCTTACCTTCCAAAAAGCCTGAGAGATTGTGTAAACATCAAAAACAAAAATACCAAATTCGCCTTTTAAAATATATTGCTACACTTCACAGAGGCTTCGGGACATCTGAGTATTATTTGGGTTCACGTGTTACAACTTTGCACAGTTGGGTCTTGGTGGTTGGCTGTGTGGGTTTGGAACATTTTGTTGCCTGCGTGTTTCCTACACTCAGCAGGCAACTGTCTTTCTTTCATTTTATAGCCAAGCGGAATCATCAGTATCATTTTAATATCACATCTTTTCTACTGCTTGTTATCTCTCTCAGCAGTGAAATACGTCTCCCTAAAGAAATGTGAGACAGTGGACTGAGCTATTATAAAGTCAGAATTCAAGGCAGAAATTTCTGTCTTAGCCCAAGAAAGCATTGACAGCCCACTGAATTACACAGAATTATTTACCAAAGAGTAAACGAAATGATGTGTCCCACATTTATGTAGACATTCTGTTCCCCAGTTTCCTGTCCATCTTATCTGCATGCTTAATTTCACAGGTAGCCAGAATTTTGAGATATGATCAAGGGCATAGATTCTAGGAGCCAAACTGCCTGGGTTTGGATGCCATGTCTACCACGTATTAAATTTTCCTGCTTCAGTTTCCTCTACTCTACCACAGGGATGATGAGAACCCACCTCACTGGATTGATATGTGGATGTACAAGAGAAAATGTATGTTAAGCACTTAGTAGTAGGTTCTGCTGACATATAAGAGGTTATTATCACACCCAGGCAAGAATGGATATGTTTCCATGTTGGAATCAGCATCATTTAAAGTTGGAACATATCGATGTGGTGACTGGGCTGAGGATACATGGCTGGTGGAGGGGCACCAGCATACTCATCTCTGATTCCAAGAAGGTGTTGGCATAGGTAGAGCCTAAGGAGGTCGATGAAGGAGGCCGCTATCTCTGTCTCTCTCCATTGTCCCAGGGAAGATGAGGTGGACCCCAAAGGCCCCAGGGGCAAGGATTGGGGAGGAAGAAGAAGCTTGCTTCCTTAGCGGCAGAAATTGTACCCCCACATTCTGCACTTTATCAGAGCTGATGGGTGGCCCTTAACTGAGGGACCCAGGGGATGGCTGTCAAGCTCACACACAGAAAGGGGCAGGAAAGAAGGTGCCACGGCTTCTCTCACAGATGGTAGGTCTCAGGCATTTTGAAGATATGAGAAGGCGGTGTAAGGTGAGAAAGTGGAAGGTGGGGAAATGAGGAACTTGTAGAGTGTCGGGGAGCAACGCTGGGAGTGGCTGGGAGATGTTGAGGGGCTGTGCCTGAGGTGACTGGAGGGAAGGGGCTTGGGTGGAGATGAGCTTCCAAACCAAGGCGGGCTTCTCAGGCTTGACCTGAAAGGCCCCCAAGTGGTGGTGAAGCCCAGGTAGTCAGGGCAGTTTTTGCAAACGGGAACAAAGACAGGAAACAGGAGAGAAAAACATATATGTACATGCATGCACTTCCATTTCTTCTGGGCATGGTGGGAAGGAAGATCTGAGTCAGAGAATGGGCAGTGTCTTTCATGCAATTGGCCTGTCCAGACTGCCGTGGACTGAGAATTTGCATCATTTATCAACAAGCCAGCTGAGTGTGTCATGTATGTATGGTACATATATGTCATGCCCAGCACATGATAGCATGTACTGCACAGTATTAAAAAGGTGGTCTTTAATCCAGTCCAATTCATGTTATCAAGAGCCCATGGTCAACAATACTAGAGAGCAAATATTTAAGGGACCCACAATATATATAATATAATATAGAGAAGACCAGAAGCATTACTTATGTATCTTTTTCAAGCAGGTGGTGGTTTTAGTTTGGAAGTTCTCTCGTGTGAGTTTGTGTGTGTGGGTCTAGCCCTTTCAGAGAGCTGTCCTAATTAATGTCACTCAAAGTGATATGAAGTCTCAGATACACACTTTAGAAAATATGAAAGTCAGTTTTTGTTCTTTTTTAAGATTTTACTTATTTATTTGAGAGATATTATTGCATGAGCAGGGGGAGGGGCAGAGGGAGAGGGAGAAGCAGGCTCCTCGCTGAGCAGGGAGCCCAATGCAGGGCTCAGTCCCAGGACCCTGAGATTATGACCTGAGCTGAAGGCAAACACTTAACTGACTGAGCCACCTGGGTGCCCCGAAAGTCAATTTTTAGCTTTTTAATTTGTGACTATATAAAAACTTCCAATAAGAATTTGAGGTGTTTCTTTACTGCCAAATATGGCACTTTGCAAATGTAAGCATTAATATTTATTTATGGAGTTAAACTCACATTCATCGATGTTGTGGATAATCTTGGTGTATACAGTGGAGGCTGGGTTCCCTGGGTCATTTTTCTCAATCATAAGAGTCTTCCTGTAGATGTCATGGCCTCCGTCCTGACACCTAGCATTTTTCACAAAGTATTGTAAATGATAAACATACTTCGAAGTAACTGTAGTTGTTTTTGTAGTGGATCAAATCTATTTCTTTCCTTTCTTTTTTTTTTTTTAATTTTTTTTATTGTTATGTTAATCCCCATACATTACATCATTAGTTTTAGATATAGTGTTCCATGATTCATTGTTTGTGCATAACACCCAGTGCTCCATGCAGAACGTGCCCTCCTCAATACCCAGAAGAAGAATGTAGCAGGAGGGGAAGAATGAAGAATGGAGGGGGGGAAATCAGAGGGGGAGACAATCCATGAGAGACGATGGACTCTGAAAAACAAACTGAGGGTTCTAGAGGGGAGGAGGGTGGGAGGATGGGTTAGCCTGGTGATGGGTATTGAGGAGGGCACGTTCTGCATGGAGCACTGGGTGTTATGCACAAACAATGAATCATGGAACACTATATCTAAAACTAACGATGTAATGTATGGGGATTAACATAACAATAAAAAATTTAAAAAAAAAATAAATGTCTGGCTTACAGCTGGACAGCAAAGCTGCTTCTGCATTCAGTCTGCTGTGACATGTGATTTTGGTTGGAGTATGTGAAGAGAATACAGCCACGCAAGATGAAGCTGGAAAAGGAAGGGGCAATAATAGCCTCGTGAGATCATTGTGGCTGCACCTCATAATACTCCACCAAAATTTGATAGGTGGCAGTCTTTAACAGTTATTTGCACAGACTCAGGAACCATATCAATGGCCGGATTTGTACTGTTACATTAAAATCTCTTGGTTTACTTTGCGCTTTGAATGGATCTTTTGCACATGCGTGGTTTTGTAACACCCAGCATTGAGTTTTTTAAAAACATTGATTTAGTTGTGTGGGGATTCCAAAATGTTGTTATATTTCATTACACAATATTTTTTAAAAGCACAGTTTTTAATATGACCACTAAAATCATCCAAAAGTCTTTAAATATTAGGAAGTTGTATTATGTGCATGATGGGGACTGCAAGTTTCTCGGAATTGAATTTTGACTTGAGAGCTTAGATTTTTCTCATTGGCAACAAACACGTTCCCCGGTTTGCCTTGACATGACAGCTCACTTCATTCATTTCGAGAAAATGTTTGTCAAATACCCCAACAAAAATGGTTTGTCAGTTTTCTTTCAGTAAAAATAGTGTTGCATGAAGAAAGCAGCTAATGAGTCACACCGTGGTGCTTTCTCTTGAGCGCCCACATGTATGCACTTCATAGGTGCTTGCCTCTCTGTCACATGAAAGATGAAAGGGACGTGTCCTCCAGGGTCAAAATGGAAAGACATGCAATGGTTTTTACTGCTTTGTCAAGGACATAATTAAGTGGAGCCGGCAACTGAAGTGTTTGTTTTTGCTGTGAGTGTGTGATGGTGAGGACACGGGCCACCACCACCTGAATCACACCAACACCCCAGCAGCGTGGTCACCATCCATTTTAAAAGGCATATACTTTCTTTTTTTTTTTTAAGATTTTATTTATTTATTTGACAGAGAGAGACACAGAGAGAGAGGGAACACAAGCAGGGGGAGTGGGAGAGGGAGAAGCAGGCTTCCCGCAGAGCAGGGAGCCCGATGCGGGGCTCGATCCCAGGACCCTGGGATCATGACCTGAGCCGAAGGCAGACGCTTAACGATTGAGCCACCCAGGCGCCCCAAAAGGCATATACTTTCTTAGCATTATTCTGAAAACAGCTTTTCATCTCATAGATGCCCTGAAAGATTCTTGGGGATTTCAGGTATGTGTTGACCATACCCAAGGTCGTCCGAGAACAGTTGATAGAGAATAACCCGATGATGACTTTATGTGTGTGTGTGTTTATAGAGATATATTTAAATATTTTTTTCAGGTTATACAAATCTCAAATCTGAGTGTTCCAACCAGATTGAATTTCAGGGTTCCCTGCAGGGTGTAGGGTGGGGCTTCCATAGGCAGGTAGTGTAGTGCTGGGGGATCTACCTGTTATTCTCGTGACCCTAATGAGGCTGCAGCCTTTTGCATAATAATGAACAGAGGCCCTGGAGTCAGACAAAAGTGCATTGAAATCCTGACTTTGCTTCTCACCAGCTGTGTGATTTGTATGTCACATGTGTCTGAAGCTCTCAGTTTCTGCATCTGTGGAATAGAGATAATACAAAGTTAACTCCCAGGATTGTTTGAAGATTAATGAGATAGAAAATCGTCTGACGGAGAGGCTTCAGAAGACGCATTATAAAAATAGTCTTCTCCGGCCTCATGGTCCAGTGACCACAGAAAGGAACACAGGCAGGATGCTCCCCTTTTGGCTGGGTGGTGGGGCACGCCCCATGAGTGAGGGCTGCTCCATTTCCTCCAGCTTTTGCTCTGGGTGCAAACACCCCTGTCCACTTTGGTGTGTGAGGGAAGAATTGGGTGCTCTGCCTGTTTCCTTGGTGACAACAGTGAACTCTCATGGGGAGAACTCTCATGTCATCTTCTCGTCACTGCATGGCACCAAGATTATGGAGATTTTTCATAAATAGGATTCTGAGGTATTAGAGCTTATCACAGCAGTTTGCAAGGCATCAAGTTCTTTTATAATCAATATATATATCATGGGGAAAACTAATCTTAATTAAAAGGTAGAATTAGCTAAATTCTCTCTTGAATACCAAACACCTTAATCTCAAAACTCAGGCTCAAACTGTGCTTACAAATATACAATGTTTTTAGACAAGAGAAAATAGTGAATTCAGTTCATATTTTATTTTGCACTCAATTCAGCATCTTTATTTTACATTTTTAAAATTAAATTAATTTAGGGGCACCTGGGTGGCTCAGTTGTTAAGCGTCTGCCTTCAGCTCAGGTCAGGATCCCAGGGTCCTGGAATCAAGCCCCGCATTGGGCTCCCTGCTCCGCGGGAAGCCTGCTTCTCTCTCTCTCCCACTCCCCCTGCTTGTGTTCCCTTTCTCGCTGTCTCTCTCTCTGTCAAGTAAATAAATAAAATCTTAAAAAAAATTAAATTAAGTTAAATTCACTCTAAAATTTTCTGATTCTTGGCTTGGCTATGTTTGGAAAATAGCCACCTGAGGTCAGTTATGGAGAAAGAAGGTAGCTGGCTGCACATACATAGACATCAGTCCACTCTTGCTTGAGCACACGGTGTCCACATCTTCCAACACCTGCCCCCAGGAGTCCAATGGGGGGGGAGTAAAATAATGAGGCAAAGCTGAAAGGCAAATTAATGTCACTCAGTCTTTCATGCCAGAGTAAAAAGAAAAAAAAAAAAAGACAGAATCAACCCGCCAAACATTGTAAACAGTTTACAGATGCTGAGATCATAATGATTTAACACTATAATGACCTTACAAGAGATTTTGTTCCATAGATGCTTAAAGCTAATTTCCCCAGAACTATTCAGTATCTTTTATGGAGAGAAAGAAAATTTATGTCTGATCTGCATCCAGCATATCCAAATAAGGTTATTTGGTATATAAAACAAATGGCCAATTTCAGTATATTGACACTTGTATTAATTCACAAAAGGTATATTGTTTATGAAGTTGAATACTATTTTTTAAAATTTTTACTTAATTTTACAATTTATTAAGCATTGGCTTTATTAATAAACATGGAGGGAAACAAAAAATTGATAAAATGGAGTGCTGACAGAGATGCACAAAGATGTGCATTCTGATATACCATTTGGTAGGAAACTTTCTCTAACATATATCAAAAGCCTAAAAATGTTCATCTCTTTGAATCCACTAATTCCATCCTTAATTATCCATACCAAAATGAAGTGTGTAGACGAAGATTTATGTAAAAAGAATCAACATGACCTTTTATAATAATAAAAAATTTCTCTTTGCATACATAGCCAATTAAGTGAATGCATGTGTGAATTTTATGGTGCCTCAACCTAAGTGAATAGTATGTGACAATTTTAAATGATGCTTTTAAAAAGTTTCTTTAATGCAGGGCAAAGTCATATGATACAGCTAAATTATTAAAAAGCAGGATCTGGAATGTATAAACAGAATAATCTTGACAGTGTGAGGAAGAGCACATGAAAAAGATGAGCAGGAAATGCCAGTGTTAAAAATGGTCACTTCTATGGATTATGATTATGGATGATGTATTTTTGTGCTTCGTTGTGGACTGAACGTGTCCCCGCCAAATTCATATGTTAAAGCCCTGCACCCCCATTCTGATGGTATGTGGAGGCGGGGCCTGTGGGAGGTAATTAGGTTTAGAGGAGGTCAGGAGGGTGGGGTCCCCAAGATGGAATTTGTGTCTATAGGATGAGGAAGAGACCGGAGCGCCCCCTGTTCGCCATGGGGGGTGTGGCAAGAAGGGGTCCCTCGGCAAGTTAGGAAGGGAGTCTCACCAGAACTCAACCCTGCTGGTACCCTGATGTCAGAACTCCCAGCCTCCAGAACTATAAGAAATACATTTCTGTTGTTTAAAACACCCAGTCTTTGGTGGTTTTTTTTATGGCAGCCCAAACTAGGACATACTTCTTTATATTTTTCTGCATTTTCCAAATTTTATAAATCAAGCTTCTAGTTTGCCATCAGAGACAATTAATCAAGAAATGTAATAAAATATTATGAAATCTGCATTGTCCTCTGAGTCATTGGAAATGAAATAATTTTGAAATGATAAAAATCTTTGTCATAACATTTTTGAGAAAAGGACAAGAAACATTCTCTTGTAGAAAGTCAGGGTGTTTTTACAGTTAGATGAGAGAAATCTGTCCACTGGGCCTTTCTCCGCACGAAGGGGGGTCATTAGTTCTGTTCAATCAGTTCTGTTCAATTAGTTCAGATCCGGTGATCTTTGTTTTCCACTTATGGAAACTGACTTTGAAAAATAAGACAAATACATTAAATTCTCAGCCAGGAAGAGACATTTGTCATTTAGCCCTGCCGAGGTGTCTCGTCTCTGCCGCTCCAGGTGAGGGCAGCGGCTCCAGGTGAGACCCCAGGCGTCATGCCACCTTGTCATCCACAGGCTGCTCTGGTCATCTGTACAGGTGGGCATCAGCCATGTTGCTCCATAAGCCAAGTCCTGTCTGCCAGTGGCAAAGTTCTGCAACCCTCTGATGAGCTACTTGAATGAGTTTGCTCATGGCTACATAAACCTAGCTCTAAACGGTGTATTTGGCATTTTCCTAACCTCCTCCCCAGCAGCGCTCACTCTGGTGGTGCAACTCACTATAGATTGACAGAAAGTCTGGATTATCGATATCCACATATAGAAATCTCTGTGATTTCAAGCAACATTCTAAAGTTAGCTAACCTTGCCTCTGGACGTTTTTAAGAGCTTTTCAGGGAGCAACTGGTTTCATATAAATTTCATAAAAAATGGATCATGGGTTTGATAGGAGGCCAGAAGAAATCATGGCACACCTTGATGTTCTTCTGCTTATCACTTATTCCATAGAAGGAATATTGGAATGAAATACATTTTAATGTCTGGTTCCTTCTCTAGAAAGTCTTAAATATGAACATTTAAGTTTAAAAAAAAGAAAATGGGTAGCTTTACCCTTTTGGTAAAGCATATAAACAAATGGTTATAATTTATCATTGACTTGGTCTTTTTGCTCAGGTTTAAAGCATCTGAGTTTTTTTTTATTATGTTTTGTTGGCCAGCATGTAGTACATCATTAGTTTTTGATACAGTGTTCAAGGATACGTCTGAGTTTCTAATAGACTGCTGTTGACCAAATAAGAGAGGAGAGGAACCCCATCTAATGTCTCATAAAGAGCTGTGGACTCTTTCTTCTGAGAATAAAAGAAGCAATATTAAACTGAGCTTGTGCTCTACAGAGATTATCCCATGAGGCCAGGTCACCTTCAGTGAAATGAGTGCTGACCTCTAGTGCCTTCCTCTTCTCCAGGTGTGAGCCATCTCTGTGCCCATGTGAGGCTGGGCAGTTACCCTTCCCTTTGCTAATATGGTTGCCTTGCTTATCCCAGATATGGAACAACTCCCTCCAGAGCCCCTACTGGCAGAAGGCTCTAAGTGTCAAGTGTAGTCAGAGCATCTCATAGCTGGAAGGGCCTTAACACCATACAGTTAAGCCCCAGGTGACCAGAGAGAGGCAAAGGGGGACTTCCTGTAAGTTCTTGCCACAGCCAGAGAGGCAGCCCCAGCAGAGAGCCCAGATCTCTGGACCCCGAAGCCAATTCTGTGCTTTCGCCATAACATCCTCCTGGACTCGAGTTAATTAGCATCTCCTTACATCAATCTGTGTGTCTTAGCCTCCAGAGATTCATGCCTCACCCATGCATTCATTCATGAGCAGTGAGCTCAGGCTCTGTTCTAGATGCTGGGCCGTGGTAGAGGAGATGGGGAGCCACTCATCCTCATCCAATGTCCAATGGGGTGGACACTTATGACCAGTTTATGGGGTGTGAGTTACCCTGAGTTATCTCCCTCAGGTCAGAATTGCTGTGTTCCATGGGTGCTGTCTTTGAGCCACAGGCAGTCTGTCTTCTAAGGCTGAAAACAGCCCCTCAGCAAAGGTCACAGTGATGTTGGGGTCTGGGATGATGGATTGCACATAGCTGAGCCTCCTTTACTCTCTAAAACCATGGACGAGAAACAACAGTGCCAGTTTCTTAAGAAAGTGATATGGATGTGGACGGGGGACAGAATCATGAAGGACCAGAGCATTAGAGGTTCTGGAAGTGGGACGCTGAGACTCAAGAAAGATGGCTCAGTAAGAAAAAAAAAAATTGTAAGTCCTCATGGAAATAGGGAGCCTGTGCTCTGAGGACACTTTTGCTCCAAAAGTATGTAGGCAAGACTCAAAAGGGTGAATATGTAGATAAGATAAAAGATGAAATATAGAGTCTGGTGTATTTGAAAATCTGTAGTGAAAGACTGTGCTAAAAATATTTAAGTTAGGAGTCCCTGCAGGAGGATGGCTCTGAGGTGGCCAGGCTGGCTGACAATTGTGAGTGGCTGGGCAGAAGGCAGCATTTGTCCAGGCAAAGTGGGCTGGGCAGCAAACTACCTGAAAAGCATTATGAGCAGAAGTGGAAGGGAGGCTTGGTTTTGCAAACCCAGGTATCCCTGACTGCCCAACACCTCATCCTGTGTGTGTTGGTTATTTCATTTTCTGTCTAGGGAGGGAAGCTGCAGAGGGATCGTGACTCTAATGACCTTGACCACTGCCCAGGCACCAGCACCTCGTGGGCACAGTGGGCACTTGATAAATATTTGTAAAATTGAAGGAATGAATGAGTGAGTGAATGAAGAACTAGATGGTTGAGTTAACTAGCTAAAAAGGAGGGAGTGCATGCCTAGAAGCCCTTGCACACCAGCGCATGCCTGCTGGCGGAGGCCAAGCAATTGCCCACAGAAGCATTTGAACCCAAACCAGTCAGAAAACGAGAATGTGGACAGGGGCAGTGGGCAGAGAAGACTCAGAGCTCTGGCACACTATAAGGGAAAGACACATGCAGAGAGGCATGAGACCCCGAAGGCAGGGGTGAGGTCTTCAGAGGAGAAACTTCCCTGCTCCTACCCTGGAAAATGGGGCAAAACCAAGACAAAGACCGGTAGTGGCACAAAAATTAGAACACGGGTTTGTTAGCAATTAAAAACAATTTAAATCAATAGTGGATTAATCAAGACAAGAGTGTCTTTTTGGTTCATGTGAAATCTGCATATCTGCAATTCTGTCTCAAAGGAAGCTGCAGAGAGAGAGGAAGAGGATGTTCCTGTAATGTGGAGGGACTGCCCTGCACATTAGGGCTAATCATGGGGAAAGTAAGAGGAGGGTGAGTCCCGCATCAGGACTCAGATGAACATTGTAGCCAGGCCCGTAGGGCAAAGCAGCTGCAGGGCCAAAAAAATCAGACTAAATTCAAAAGCAAACCCGGTGTCCAAACCCTCCCCAGCCCACGCATGCTGAGTTGCAGGAAGAAAGGATTGGAGGTTTATTGGATGGAAATGTAAGAAACATGAGTTGCTTCCCTCTGTCCCCTCCACCTACATCTGCCTAAAAGTAGGTTCTGGAAAGAAAATGGAAAAGGAAGAGCACTGTGCTATTTTGTTGAAGGCTGGGTTCTGGGTGCCTGCAGTGTCAAAGTTTGCTAAGGAGACTTTGTCTTCCAACATCGCTCTCCCTTAGCTGCCAGTTGGAAGGACCACTAATGACCAGGTGAAGGCCCTAAGGTGCCACTAGAGAACAAAAACTGAAAGGTAGGGACCCAGGAGTTATCCTTTCAGGGGAGAAACCCTGAATCATTCCTGGAGCTGGCCTCCTTATCCCCCTCATCCAGGAGTCTGCTTTATCTCAGCTTGTGTTCAAGAGGAGGAACCCATCCTTCTGTGTCTTCTTTAACCAGTTCTGTCCTACCTTCTCCTCCCCTCCATCTCCAAGTCAACAAGCTACTGGTGTCTCATAGCTTCTAGAAATAATCCATACTGCCCATCTAAAATGCCTCCTACATAGAACCCAAGTAAAAACTCAATATGTTAAATGGGATTTTTATACAGACATCATATATTACTCATGTCTACACTATGTACTGAGATGAAAGAAAGAAAGAAAGAAAGAAAGAAAGAAAGAAAGAAAGAAAGAAAGAAAGAAAGAAAGAAAGAGGAAAGAAAGAAAGAAAGAGAGGAAAGAAAGAAAGAGAAAGAAAGAAAAAGAAAGAAAGAAAAAGAAAGAAAGAAAGAAAAAGGAAGGAAGAAAAGAAAAAGAGAGAGGGGAAAGGAAAGAAAAGAAAAAGAGAGAGGGGGAAAGGAAAGAAAGAGAGAGAGAAAGAAAAGAAAGAAAGAAAGAAAGAAAGAAAGAAAGAAAGAAAGAAAGAAAGAAAGAAAGAAAAAGAAAGAGAGAGAAAGAAAGAAATATATGGTGGAAACAAACGTCTTAACATGTATTTTGGTGGCAACTTAAAAGCTGTTTCTAAAGCTGCCTTGTTCATGCACCTTCATTACCCTCCTAACAGCAGTGCCTGACTCTAAACCAGGGAGGTACATGGAGAAGCAGAGGCCGTGAAGAAGCAGTAGGTCTCTTTACTTAGTTGCTGGCTCAGGGGGCACTCTTTAGCCACATCTGTTTATGCTTATGATCCTAGGATGAGAAAAATATATCTCAGAGACCTTGATTCACAAAATAAAGCAATATATACAATATGAAATAAAAAAACATGAAATAGTAAGTAAAGTTTTCATGACATGAAATTTCATGTGTTATTTAAATTATTTGGGGGATTGCATTCATCCCCTAGGGCTACCAGAATAAATTCCCACACATGGGTGGGTTAAAACAACAGAAATGTATTTATTCTCTCACAGTTCAGGGGTCCAGAAGTCTGAACTCAAGATGTCACTAGAGTTGGTTTCGTCTGGAGCTTCTGAAGGAGAATTCATTCTTACCTCTCTCCTAGCTTCTGGCATCTGCTGGCAATTCTTTGTGGTCCTTGGCCCATAGATGTGACACCCCAGTATCTGTCTCTGACCACATGTGGCTTTCTTTCCTGCATCTCTGTGTCCTTTTCCTCTTCTGTCTTTTATAAAGACACCCCTCATTGGATTTAGGACCTACCCTAATCCCAGATGCTCTCATCTGGAGAGCCTTACCTTATTTTTGGCTGCAAAGACCCTTATTCTAAATAAGGCCACATTCTGGGGATCCAAGGTTGAGGATGTAGACATATATTTTGGGGCTCACAATTCAACCCACTGCAGGGATGAAAATTAAAATGGAAAATATTGACCCTCCAAAAGAATAGTTTTCTTGCCAAGCATGTAAATGCCTCGGTGTCACGGTATCCAAGTGAGGCCTCACAAAGGAGGTGTGTGCCCTTGTGTGAGAATGGTGGGAAACGAGAGAAGCAGCTTAGGATGTGCAGAGGGATGTGTCATCCTGTTGCTGTGAGTGACACACATTCTCATGGCTCATGAAGGAAAGCAATAGTAGCTATCTTGAAAACATTTCCCAGTAAGGACGGCGTCCTAAAAACCCCACACACAATGCTGGAACGAGTGGGACATTTTCAAGCTTTATCTCCTAGTTCACTGTCTCTTCCCTTCTGGCACCGTGATGACTGTCTGAGCAATTTAACTTCATTAGGTTCATTGGAAAAATGAGCAGGATTGATTTGCCTTTAGGATACTGTTGGGAGAGAGTGACAGAAGGGCTTACAGTGCATTTATGGTGGCATCCCTGTTTTTGATCTCTAGAAATCCATTGTCATGTATTACAAGATCCCTGTGAATGTCAGGTCTATGCACAGTAATAGATTACCATCACTATATAGCACCCCTGGCTGTTGCACAGTCACTGAAGCTTCTAGACAATGTGCTCACTCCACAGTGATGCCAAGCGCTATAGATAGCGTCTCCTCACCTCCTCATCTTTCGATGCCCAGGTGAGATTGCCGTGACCCTTGTTCCTCAGCTCAGGACTGCGTTTGGGCATTGATAGTGGGTTCGTCCTCAAATCAGCCAAATACCCGAGACTAAGTACTTCATGAGAAGGGTAGCTGTCCCCCTTTCAGTAGATGGAGCCACATGAGAAGCCAGAGGACTTCCAGAGAGGGCTTGCCGTGAGAACAGAGGGCACTAGAAATAGAAACATAGTATTTAATGCCAACACGACTTCTCTGCATTGCCTTCCACTGTAGATGCTTTGCCAATCCAACCCTAATGCTTGACATTTTGGGGTCAAGATTACCTCTGTTCTGGAAGGAACATGGAAAGCTCCTCCCTGGCTTCCATTTTCTCTTTTTTTTTTTGTTTCCATAGCTGTCGACTCCCTTCATGCTGACATCTTCTTTCTCTAGATTCCCTTATAGGGTTATAGTTAGGTCATAGCCAAATCTTGCTGCTCTGGGCTAATCTGTGACTTTAAAGCAAAAATTTGGAAATTTGGGGTTCATGGACTCCTTTAAGCATCAGAGGATAGCTCTGGCTTCTTGTCATAGAAAATCACACATGTACATACAAACTGGAATTCCATTTATGATCCCCTGAGGACCCATGGAACCCTGACTAAGAATTCCTACTGTAAGTAAATATTTCTGCTCTAGGCCAGCATAGGCTGCTATACAAGTGCTTTATCTCTTTGATTCTTGGGGCCCTTTATGTTTGACCCTATATACTCCCTCTACCAGTAGACAAAGCTAAAGAACTATAAATAGTAGTTCCCCTTTAATTGTTAGAAACACAAATTAAAATAAATTACACTGAATAAATTTATTTGTGCACAGTTTACTTTTGAGTGTGGGAGATAGAAGAAAGGAAGCTTAAACTCTTTTCTGAGAGGATAGTGTAAGACCTGGGTATAATTTAAGAAAGGACATTCTGGAAACATGAGAGTTAGTAACACCTTCAACAGGGTTCTAAATGGGTAAGTGTGGACACTTCATCATTGTACTCATCATCAGGGTGCAATACATGTTCATCATATGTCTGGCCATGGCTGACTGGTCATGAGATTTGAGCATATGCCATAGAGTAGGGTCAGTTCTCTCTGCTCCTACCCACCCTAGTTTAGCTCTATCTGGACAAGCCAGATGGAATGGACTAATTCCTTGAAAGACACAATCTGCCAAAACTCACTCAAGAAGAAATAGATAATCTGAATAGACCTGTATCTATTAAAAACATTGAATCAATAATAACCTTCCAAAACAGAAAATACCAGGTCTGGAGGGATTCACTGGTGAATTACATCAAACATTTAAAGAATAAATTATACCAGTTCTCTACAGTCTCTTTCAGAGAATAGAGTCAGAGGGAATACTTCTTACCTCATTCTATGAGACCGGCATTACCCTAATACCAAAATCAGACAAAGATATTCCAGGAAAAGAAAATTGAGACCAGTATGTCTCATGAAATAAAGGCAAAAGTCATCAACAGAATATTAGCAAATTGAATCTTTAAAAGTTTAAAAGAAAATAATTATACCCCATGACCAAGTAAAATTTATCCCTGGTTCAACATTTGAAAATTAATTAATGTAATCTGTCACATCAACAGGCTAAAAAAGAAAAATCACATGATCATATCAATAGATGTAGAAAAAATTTTGACAAAATTCAACATCAAGTAATGGTAAAACTCTCAGTAAACCAATAGACCAGGAATAGAGGGGAACTTTTTCTTTTTTTTAAGATTTTATTTATTTATTTATTTGAGAGAGAGAGACTGAGAGAGAGAGAGCATGAGTGGGGGGAGGAACAGAGGGAGAGGGAGAAGCCAACTCCCCACTGAGCAGGGAGCCCAATGCATGGCTCAGTCCTGGGACTCTGGGATCATGACCTGAGCGGAAGGCAGACCCTTAACCGACTGAGCCACCCAGGTGCCCCTAGAGGGGAACTTTTTCAACTTGACAAAGACTATTTATAAAACAAACTTTCAGCTAACATCATACTTAATGGTGATAAACATGAAGCTTTCCCCCTAAGCTCAGGTACAAGGCAAGGATGGTCTTTCTCACTGCTCATTTTCAACATTGTTCTGGAAGTCCTTGATAATGCAGTAACATAAGAAAAGGAAATAAAAAGGAATATAGATTGGGAAGGAAAACAAAGTTGTCCTTGTTTGCAGGTGTCATGTTCATCTCTGTAGAAAATCTCAAAGAATGGACAAAAAGATCCCTGAAACTAATAAGTGTTTAAAGCAGGGTTTCAAAATACCAGGTTGTTATACAACAGTCATTACTTTCCCATATACAAACAATGAACAACCAGAATTTAGAATTAAAAACACAATGCCACTAAATGATGCAAAAATGAAATACTTTGTCAAAGTATGCAAAAAATGAAATACTTAAGTATAAATATCACAAAATATATACAAGATGTATAATGAGGAAAATCATAAAACTGATAAACAAAATCAAATAAATAAATGGAGAGATACTTTATGTTCATGGATAGGAAGATGCAGCGTCAGTTCTTCTCAATTTGATTTGTAGATTCAGTGCAATCCCATACAAATCTCAACAAGTTATTTTATGAATATTGACAAACTGATTCCAAAGTTTATATGGAGAGGCAAAAGACCCAGAATAGCCAACACAGTATTGTAAGAGAAGAAGAAAGTTGCAGGACTGATACTACCTGGCTTCAAGACTTACTATAAAGTTACAGTCATCAAGATAGTGTGGTAATGGCAAGAGGATAGATAAATAGATCACTGGAACAGAATAGAGAACCCAGAAATAGACCCACATAAATATAGTCAACTGATCTTTGACAAAGTAGCAAAGGCAATACAAGGGAGCAAGATAGCCTCTTTGACAAATGGTGCTGGAACAACTGTTATACATGTTACGTATGTTTACATGTTATGTATATTTACATGTAAACATGTATAAAAAATGAATCTAGAAACAAATCTTTTAATTTTTTTTGATGTAGTGTTCCATGATTCATTGTTTGCGCATAACACCCAGTGCTCCATGCAATATGTGCCCTCTTTAATACCCATCACCAGGCTAACCCATACCCCCACCCCCCTCCCCCCTAGAACTCCCAATTTGTTTCTCAGAGTCCATAGTCTCTCATGGTTCGTCTCCCCCACCGATTTCCCACCCCCTTCATTTTTCCCTTCCTACTATCTTCTTCTTTTTTTTTTTTTAAACATATAATGTATTATCTGTTTCAGAGGTACAGAACTGAGATTCAACAGTCTTGCACAATTCACAGCACTCACCATAGCACATACCCTCCCCAGTGCCTATCACCCAGCCACCCCATCCCTCCCACCTCCCACCACTCCAGCAACCCTCAGTTTGTTTCCTGAGATTAAGAATTCCTCATATCAGTGAGATCATATGATACATGTTTTTCTCTGATTGACTTATTTCGCTCAGCATAATACCCTCCAGTTCCATCCACGTCATTGCAAATGGCAAGATCTCATTCCTTTTGATGGTTGCATAATATTCCATTGTATATATATACCACACCTTCTTTATTCATTCATCTGTTGATGGACATCTAGGCTCTTTCCATAGTTTGGCTATTGTGGACATTGCTGGTATAAACATTGGGGTGCACATACCTCTTCGGATCACTCCATTTGTATCTTTGGGGTAAATACCCAGTAGTACAATTGCTGGGTCATAGGGTAGCTCTATTTTCAACTTTTTGAGGAACCTCCATCCTGTTTTCCAGAGTGGCTGCACCAGCTTGCATTCCCACCAACAGTGTAGGAGGGTTCCCCTTTCTCCACATCCTTGCCAACATCTGTCATTTCCTGACTTGTTAATTTTAGCCATTCTGACTGGTGTGAGGTGATATCTCATTGTGGTTTTGATTTGGATTTCCCTGATGCTGAGTGATGTTGAGCACTTTTTCATGTAGACACAAATCTTATACCCTTACAAAAATTAACTCAAAATGGATCATAGACCTAAATATAAAATGCAAAACTATAAAATTCCTAGAAGATAACATAGGAGAAGATCTACATGACCTTGGGTATGGTGATGACTTTTTAGATACAAGACCAAAGGCATGATACATGAAAGTGATTAATTGATAAGCTGGGCTTCATCAAAGTTAAAAACTTCTTATTTTCTGTAAACAATATAAATAAAATTAAAAGACAAGACACATACTGGGAGAAAGTATTTGCAAAAGTCACATTTGATAAAGAACTGTTATCCAAAAAAAAGAGAATTCTTTTTTTAAAAGATTTTTTTTTTTATTTGAGAGAGAGAGAAAAGGGAAAGGGAGAGATCTGAAGCAGACTCTGTGCTAAGTGCAGAGCCCGACGTGGGGCTCAATCCCACCACTGTGAGATCATGACCTGAGATGAAACCCAGAGTTGGATGCTTAACCAACTGAGCCACCCAGGCACCCTTAAAGAATTCTTAAAACCCAACAATGAGAAAACAAACCACCCAGTTTGAAAATGGGCCCAATATCTTAACAGATACCTCACCAAAGAAGATATACAGATGGTAATAAAACCTATGAAAAGATGCTCTACATTGTGTGTCATCAGGGAAATGTAAGTCAAAACAACAATGAGATACCACTACACACCCAGTAGAATGGACAAAATCCAGAAAACTGACAATACCAAATGCTGGCAAAGACGTGGAGCAACAGAAACTCTCATACATTGTATGAGATGTTCATACAAAACTAAACATACCCTTCACCATGCCATCCAGCAATATCCCTCCTTTGTATTACCCAAGGGAGCTGAAAATTTATGTCCACACAAAACCTGCGCTTGGATGTGTAGAGCAGCTTATTCATAATTGCCAAAACTTGGAAGCAACCAAGATGTCTTTCAGTAGGTGAATGGATAAATACACTGAAGCAACCAGGTAACAGAATATGATTCAGTGCTACAAAGAAATGAGCTATCAAACCCTGAAGAGACATGGAAGAATCTTAAAGTGAAAGAAGCCAATATGAGAAAGCGTCACACTATATGATTCCAACTCTATGACATTCTGAAAAAGGCAAAACTGTGGAGAGAGTAAAAAGTTCAGTGGTTGCCAGGGCTGGCAAGGGGAGAGATGAACAGGCAGAACACTGAGAATTTTTAGAGCAGTGAAAATGTTCTGTATGATGTTATAATGATGGATGGATGTCATTATGCATTTATCCAAACTCATTGAATGTACAACACCAAAAGTAAACCCTTAGGTAAACTAAGGACTTTGGGTGATTATGATGTGTCAATGTAGGTTCACCCTTGCTAAAAAATGTACCATTCTAGTGAGTAGTATTGATAATGGGGGAGACTATGCAACTGTGGGGCAAGAGGTATATGGGAAATCTCTGTACCTTGATCTCAATTATATTGTAAACCTAAAACTGCTCTAAAAAATAAAATTTATTTAAAACACTTAGCACATGAGAATATTGCAACAATAAAAAATTTTGTGGTTGCCTCTCACTGTATAGCCCCCAGACCGAATGGACCTGATGTCCCATTAAAAACTGAGCATCAGGGGAATAGAGATGAACAGTGACCTGGGGCCACGTGATGGTGATGTTTATCCATGAAAGCATATGGATGTTCATTTGTTAGTCTCTATTTCTCTTTATGGGAATGAAATATATCCTAATAAATAATAAAAGTACAGATAACTGCATTCAATATAAAAATATGACAAATTGGGTGAGTGTTCATGCTGTTACTAGAAAATGTGATCACCCACATTCCCACCGTAACTCCCAGGGAGGAAGCTATAGCTGGTCTGTAGGAAAGCTGCTGGCTTACAGATGGACATCTGGTATACCGAACACTCTGCTGACTTCACTGACAATCAGAAGGCAGGAGGTTACTTTGACCTGCTACATCAACTGCTAGGATTCAGATACATTAAAGTCTGATGGAGCACATCCACCAGAGGTCCTTCTGCACACCGGCTGAGTAGGAGAAAAGAGGTAGGTAAGTTTGATGAGGAAATAAAGCCATAGGCATCTCCAAAAGGACACTGAGTCCGTATCTGCTGACCCGATGCCCCACGGACTAGAAACAGAATCTTATGAGGCTGGAATTGTGCTGTAAGGAAAAAAATTGAAAGAGCTATTTTATCAAATCTCTAAGATCTGAGGGTGCAAGGCCGTTCGTTAATGCCCATGGTGTAGAAATGAGGCAGTCTTCACCCTTTGGTAAAGAACTGGAAGAATGTCAGTGCCTGGAAGAATCCAAAGAACAATGTCTTTCTTCTTACCTCAGAAAATCTGCCATGTCAGAAGCAGAAAGCCTTTGGGGAGAAAACAGCTTCTCAGAAATGGTGGCAAAGACATATCAGGGAAATGCACACACATAAAAGCAAACAATGCAATCTTTATCTCAAGCAAAATAGAACCCGGGAATAAGGCACTTACCCAGAAAAATAAGATGGTCCTTTATTGACCAAATGGACAGATGCTAATTCACAGAGTGTGGTAGGGAGACTTTATAAACTAACTGTTGTATCCAAACATGAAAAAGCAGCTAGAATATAGCAGGAAGTGTCAGAATCAGAATGCAGAGGGGTTTCAGCACATGCCTCTCAACAAAGGTCAAGTGGAACCAAACAAAGGGGCAGGTGGTCTATGGGGAGTCTCCATACTTTCCCCTCAGATTTGCTGTGAACCTAACTGCTCTTAAAAAAAAAAAACCTTAATATAGGGGCGCCTGGGTGTCTCAGTCGTTAAGCGTCTGCCTTCAGCTCAGGTCATGGTCCCAGGGTCCTGGGATCGAGCCCCACATCGGGCTCCTTGCTCGGCGGGGAGCCTGCTTCTCCCTCTCCCACTCCCCCTGCTTGTGTTCCCTCTCTCGCTGTGTCTCTCTCTGTCAAATAAATAAAATCTTAAAAAAAAAAAAACCTTAATATAAATAAATAAATGCACAGAGAACTTAAATAATGGAATATGCAAATTAATAACAGAATATCAAAGACTAAGGGGAAACTCCATTTCAAACCAAAAAATCAAGTAAAATGCATTATACAGTCTATGTTCTTTGACTACAGTGTGTTGACTCCTGCTTAGAATTCTTAAGGAGATCTTCACTTCCTTCATGTTAAATCCAAATTCTGTGGCCTGTCCCAGGAGGTGCTTTGTGGCCTGCCCTAGGCCTCAATCTTACCCCTTCCTGACATTTACTCTGCAGTCCAATTATAGGGAAACCCCTTCAGTGGCTCATGAGAGCCACATAATGACACCTCTGTGCCTTTGAATGCCCTGCTTTCTCTGCCTTGAACACTTTCCTTTGGATAAAAGTTCTAGTATTTTATTCTCATATGACAAATATCTGTATTTATGTAGCAGCTACTAGGTGCCAATAATTGAAGTATACATAATTAAGACACAATCTTTGACCCCAAGGAGTTTGCAGTCTGGAGGGGAGAGGTGGCAAGAAAGGAGTAAGGCACAGATAAAGTGTCTCCATTACAGAGTATGAACTGGGAGGTGTGGTGGGAGTTGCAGGGAAACCGTGGTTAATCTACAGATGTTTGGTGAGCACTATAAGCTATGAAGGACATAGTGCTGCCTTTGGGAATGTTCAGCCCATCACCTGATTTATGAGCAGATATGTCGGCACATTCATTTATAAAAGCAGCAAAAAAATAAAAAAGTTATAATACCACATGCTGGCAAAGATGTGGAGAAACTGGATCTCTCAAACATTACTGGTGGAGGCATGAAATGGTGCAGCTGCTCTGCAAAATAGTTTGGCAGTTTCTTATAAAACTAAATATGTACTTACCAGATGATCCAGCAATCACATTCTTGGGCATTTATTCTAGAGACATGAAAACTTATATTCACAAAAATCCCTGTGAACATTCATAATAGTCAAATTCTGGGAATAACCCAAATGTCCTTCACCAGGTGAATGGTTGAAAAATCTCTGGCCCAACCATACAATGGAATATCACTAAGTAAAAACCAGGAAGGAACTATGGATACACACAACAGCCTGGATGAACCTGAAGGGTAATAAGCTTAGTGAAAACAGTTGGTCTCAAAAGGTTCTGTTTATATAACATTCTCAAAGGACAAAACTGCAGAGATAAAGAATAATTTAGTGGTTATTAGGGGACAGGGAAAGAGGTTGGGGTGCGGCCAGGTGCAAATACAAAAAGGTAACGACAGGGACTTCTTTTGTGGTGAGGGGACCATTCTGTATTGTGACCATGGTGGCAGGTGTCTGGATCTATAATTAGATAAAGTTACATAGAGCTACACATGCACTCACTCACACACACACACACACACACACACACACACACACACACACAAATGTGGGTTTAACAATGGTGACAACCGAATAAGATATGTATTTCAGTTAATAGAAATGTTCCAATGCCAGTTTCCAGGTTTTGATATTGTGCCACAGTTATGTAAAAATCTCAGTATTGGTAGAAGCTGGGTGAAGGGTACATAGGACCCAACACCATTTTTGCAAATCCCTGTGAGTCTGTTTTTCAAATTAAATAGTTTTTAATAAGTAATATCCCCAAGAACATAATGCCAAATACAGAAAGACAGCAGATAGCTATGTAGAATATATAGTGATAGAGACATGATGTTGTGGGAGTTCAGAGAAGACAGATCATCTTGGAGAGGTGAGGTCCGGGCAGGTTTTGGGGGGGCTGGAATATGAGTTAACATGGAAGGATGGATGGCAGTCTGATTGGAGAGACGGAGGTGACTTTGGGAAAGGTGGAAAAGGTACAGCTGGGCCAACCAGCTGTGCTGGAAAAGGGAAAAGATGTTCCCATGTGGGTTTGGGGAGATGGAGGAGCACACAAAGTGGGTTTGAGTGCAAAAGCAGAATATTTGGTTAAAGGAGGAGTTAACTGGTGGATGGAAACACAGGCTGCAGCAGGATTCCAAATATCTTAGGCTTTGTGCTATGGAAACAGTAGATAGTGAGAAGCCACTGTCATGCTAGAAGTGACATTTGTGGAAGCTGAACCGGGCAGAGGGAACAGGATCAGAGTGGGGCAAGATAGAGCAGGGCAGGCAAAGGGATTAGAACACTGGTCCCAGCCCAGCACAGGCTTCTGGATTGAGGCTTAGACTGAGGTGAACATTGGGAGACCAACAAGGACACATCTGATGTGAAAGATGCTGTGAACATTCGCCAAACAGGACCAGATCACTGATGAGCACAAGGACCGGAAGTCAGTCCGAGGTTGAGCCCGGGATGCAGGAATAGAGAGAGGGAGGAATTTGGGGGGAGAGTTGGCACGTGGAGATGGTGCCGTGCCATCGGTTTGCAGATGTCTGGCTGACTTCCAGTGATGTGAGACGGCAGCCGAAGACAGGTGGGTCACTGCTTCCGAATAATGCATTGCAACAGTCCACGCAGATGAAATCTGCAAGGCTGACCTGGACAGGAGAGCGGGCAATGGAGGAGAGAGGGTTGGAAGCCCCTGCACGTGGAGACATCCCCCTACGGGGTCTAGGAAAAAAAAAAACCCTTCTTCCCTTTACCCTTCTTCTTCTTCTGTCATTTTGTTGAAAGCCTGACGTCATCCTAGACAGGTCCAGGCTCAGCTGCATACCCTGCAAACCTGCTCACTCGCCCCCACTGCTTCCTTAACAAGCTCCTGCCACAGGCTATTGTCAGGTGCATTTCATTAGCCATAGCAACCAGCCCTGAGTGCCCCTGACGTGAGAGATTGGGGAAAATCACTCTTTGTCCAAGTGGCTACAGGCAGCCTCTCTAAACCCACAGAACCTTATCTCCACAATTAATCCTGATTGCAAGTTCTCAGAATTGTGCCCCCTCATTTAGCTGCCAGCTCCCATGCCCTTAGAGCTTCTAGAAGGAAATCACAGAAGCTCAGACCTTATCTTGGGGGCTATTTTGAGGGCTTTTTCCTTGAAGATGGAGGGATGCATCCCATCGCCAGCAAACATTTCTTAGGTCTCCCTAGAGGATCAGATCAGCCTGTTTTATGTTGTTGTTTGGTTTTTAATAAGAGGGTGAGAAGAGGAGGGAGGAAGGGGACAGATGGGGAAGTTTCCAGATGGGAGGCTGCAGCTGCCTCCCTGTATCTGGGCTGTGCGACCCAAGAGAATTTCATCTGGTGCCAAATTGGACCTTCCTATAGAGAGTGGTCATCTAAGGATAACATTCTGCATGTTCTCACCATGCTCGAAATGTTCCTTCACAAGTAAGATGGACAGGAAATGTTGCCACTTTTTCCCAGCCAGATGAGAACCCCTGACCATTTAGGAACATGAGGGCACGCAGCAATTTGAGCTCCTTGAAAAAAAGACACAAAGCACCAGCTCCGTGGGAGAGTCTGTGTGTCCAGCCGGAGACCTCTTGAGATTTTCTGCCATTTGTTTGACAATGGAACGTGGCCTGATTCAGCCCAGCAGTGCCACCTCTGGAAGAGTCTTCAGCCAGGGCTTAAAGGCATTTTGACGCACCTTTTTTTTCAGGTGATCATTGTGCTGCTCACATTTGAATCTGGGATATTTTAATGGGACCTTGAGCTCAAGCCATTAAGCTCATATTATGTCAAAAACAGAAAAAAAAATATTTTCTGCTCATAAAAGTAGATATGTTTATTGAAAAAGATTCAGACAAGTCAAAGAACTAAATGAATAATGAAATAATAAAGAAATAAATGTAGTGAATATACTGATCATTCCTCTTGTTAATATATTTACTGTCTTTTAGGGCATTTAAATTTTTATTCCTATGTATAGATATATAGATTTGTTTGTATACAAAGAGGGAGAGGAGAGAGTGAGAAAGAGAGAGAGGTTCTTAAATACATTTTTTAAAGATTTTATTTATTTATTTGAGAGAGACAGAGAGCATGCAAGCAGGGTGAGTGGCAGATGAAGAGGGAGAGAGAATCTCAAGCAGAAAAGAGGGAGAGAGAATCTCAAGCAGAATCCCCTCTGAGCACGGAGCCCCACATGGCGCTCAGTCTCACAACCCTGAGATCATGACCAGAGCCAAAATCAAGAGTCAGATGCCTGATTGAGCCACCCATTCCCCTAAATACATGTTTAAGAACAAAAAATAATTATGCCTTATAGGCTTTTTTATTCAATAGATAATGTACTGTTATGGACTGAATTGTGCCCCCCCCCCCAAAAAAATAATTTGTATTTTGTGTTTTTTTATTAAGATTTTTAATTTATTTATTTGAGAGAGAGAGAGAGAGCACACGCAGGGGAAGGGACAGAGGGAGAGAAGCAGACTCCCCACTGATCAGGGAGCCCAATGCGGGACTCTATTATCCCAGGACCCTGAGATCATGACCTGAGCCGAAAGCAGATGCTTAACCAACTGAGCCACCCAAGCTCCCATACTTCGTGTTTTGAAGTCCTAAGCCTCCAATGTGACTGCATTTGGGATAAGGCCTTTAAAAAGGTCACTAAGGTTAAATGATGTCATAAGGGTAGGGCCCTAATCCAATAGGGCTGGTGTCATTTTAAGAAGAGGGGGAGGCCCCAGGGATGTGGCACGTGGAACAAAGGGCATGTGGAGACACAGCGAGAAGGTGGCCATTGGCAAGCCAAGAAGGGACCAAACCTGCAGGCACATTGGGCTTGGACTTCCAGCCTCTAGAGCTGTGAGAAAGTCCAGTCTGTGATTTAAGTCACCCAGTCTGTGGTATGCTGTAACAGTAGTCCAAACAAACTAACACAGGTATCTCTTCACTGTTTTAATGGCTGGATCACATGCCATTCTATGACTATGTAATCAGTTATTTAAACAATCATGAATATTTATGTTGTGCCTGAAGGTTTTTATCATAAGCAAGGTTGCAAGAAGCATCCCTATATGTATATGTATATCAAATCATTTTTCAGGGTAAAATATGAGAAGTGGAATTGCAGGGCCAAAAGATGTGTTCATGCAAAATTGGGTCACACATGGCCAAACTGGCTTCCCAAAAGGCGGCACAAGCTGGCATTTCCATTTGCAGGATTTAAGTACCAGCACCACCACCTCCTTTTTATTATTATTATTATGTTATGTTGATCACCGTACATTACATCATTAGTTTTTGATGTAGTGTTCCATGATTCATTGTTTGCGTATAACACCCAGTGCTCCATGCAGAACGTGCCCTCTTTAATACCCATCACCAGGCTAACCCATCCTCCCACCCCCTCCCCTCTAGAACCCTCAGTTTGTTTCTCAGAGTCCATAGTCTCTCATGGTTCGTCTCCCCCTCCGATTTTCCCCCCTTCTTTCCTCCCTACCTGCTATCTTCTTCTTCTTCTTTTTTCTTAACATATAATGTATTATTATTTGTTTCAGAAGTACAGGTCTGTGATTCAACAGTCTTACACAATTCACAGCGCTCACCATAGCACATACCCTCCCCAATGTCTATCACCCAGTCACCCCATCCCTCCCACCCCCCACCACTCCAGCAACCCTCCATTTGTTTCCTGAGGTTAAGAATTCCTCATATCAGTGAAGTCTATGATACATGTCTTTCTCTGATTGACTTATTTCACTCAGCATAATACCCTCCAGTTCCATCCACGTCATTGCAAATGGCAAGATTTCATTCCTAGCACCCCCAGCTCCTAATCAGCCAGACACTTTCAGTCTTTAACCTGCTCTATATTTGTCAGCAAAAATGATCACTTAATTTCATAGCAAAAGAAGTTGAGTATCTTGATAGTTGCTTCCTGAAATTTTCATTTCTTTTTTTATTTTTTTAATTTAAATTCAATTAATTAACATATAATGTATTACTGGTTTCAGAGGCAGAGGTCAGTGATTCATCAGTCTTAAATAATACCAGTGCTCATTATGTCACGTGTCCTCCGTAATGTCCATTACCCAGTTACCCCATACCCTCTGTTTCCTTTTTCACATGTTTTTTTCTCTTGATATTTATCACATGATGATCCTTTCTCTGGTATATGTTACGGTATCTCTTCCCATTTGCCATTTTTCTTTTCATCTTGTTTCGTTTTGTGGTTTGCTTGTTTATCGGTAGAAAGAATTCTTAAATTGTTATGTCATGGGATCTACTAAGCTTTACTGCACAGTTTCTGGCTTGGATTTCATGCACACAATGTTTTTTCTTCTTCTCAAAATACTCACCTAAATTTCTTTTGAGGAAATATTTAGGGGAAAGCGGAGGTTAAGGATGTCTGCTACACTATTATGTAGAATTAAAAACAACAACGGTGTTATACTTTTTGATGGAACATATCCAATTAGCCATGTCGAAGTGGGTAGGACATATTTGGAGCTAGTTACCCATTCCTCTGGGCCAGTGGGTCTCAACGTGTGGCCACTGGGAACTTGTAGGACATGCAGACTCTGGGGTCCCTCCCTAGACCTGCAGGATCAGACACTCAGTGAGGCCAGGTCATCTGTGCTAAGCGCCCGCCATTGACTCGGAGGCAGGCTCCAGTCTGAACACTGCTGCTTCAGCTGCTGCAGATAGAGCTGGCCCCGGGTCTTCGTGGGCATTTCCCCCGAGCAGCTTCCAGCGGTTTAAACCTTACCTTCTGTCCCTGTCATTAGGGAGACATCCACTCGGATGAGGGCATTTTCCTTACAGCTCATTTGCTATTGACACGTGCACACACAAACACACACATGTTTGAAAGCCCTCATTACATACATGCACTGACATTACTTGTTCTTAGAACTGAGCGGGTTTCAGAAAGGCACGGGCTGAATGTTCAGCCAGCACTCACGATCCCTCCTCTTTGGGCATCCAAGGCTCTCCGGGAAAGAAGCAGGTGCCTCTGCCAGACATGATGCTTCCATGTTAAATATTAAAGGTCAAATGAGGTAAAACCCCAGCGCCTTGTTGCATAAAGACTCCCCTCGAGGGATGGAGAGAATACTGCCACAATCTTTCTTCATGGGAAGCTATTAAATGTTCTTTAATATGCCTGAATATCTTGTGACAGGCTTAAATATTTCCTATACCTGTTTTCTATAGGAATTAGGGGAAATACACAAGATAAATATTCATCTGTACAGACAACAAATTGGGGAAATCCTAAAGGAGAGGTTTGATAGATTTTTTTTTCTTTAAAGGACATTCTTAATACCTTGATTTTTCGAGGCTTTGTAGCACGAAAGGTTGTGTGCTGCAAGAGACCAGGGCTCCGTGCTTAAGCGCACACTTACTTGCATGAACGAGCAGTGAATGAAAACCGCTAATGTCCCGGCATGCACCACTGGCAGCACTCATTTCGCCTGAGCTGAGTCTTCCTAGCAGGTTTCTGCTTCATTTAGAGCCGTCAATACCTCAATTAGTGCCTGCTCGCCTGCCCTGGGAGGGACGGTTACACATTTCACTTCACAAGCCTCTGAAATCTCAAAGCCGCGTGAGAGGCGCTCGGTCATAAAATATCTCCTGATGAACAGTGCTGTTTGCCAAGAATCCCTTGCTCCTTTCTGTTTCTTCCTTTGTAAGATTTACCAGCTGCCATAAACAGGAGATACCGAGAGCTGCCGCCTGCAGCTACCCAGAAAATATCCCCCAAGCACGCGCCGTGAGGGTTCGCTGATCTTACGCCTGGATCGGACTCACAGGTCCACAGCACAAAGCAAGGAAAAGCACTGATCTGAGCCGGACGGGTGTGCGTGCGTGCGAGTGCTTGTGTGTGTGCGTGTGCGTGTGCTGGTGCTCACACATATCCCGGCATTTACCCGTGAGCTAGGACGTGACCTCCACCCTTCAGTGTCATTAACCCTACAGTTCAGTACGGGAAGAGAGTTTTCCCCGCCTTGTGCTAGGAAAGGAAAGGCAGCTGGTTCAGGCTCCCAAGGGCTGTGTTTAACGGTGCGGCTTGTTCCTTCAGAAAAGGGGGGTTTCTGTCTGCAGAGTCACTGTATCTCTGATGCTACTTTGTATCTCCATAAGCCCAGAGGTGGCTTTAGCAAACCCAAAAAATAGGACAAGAGACCATCCGAGCGCTTTACTTTTTTTTTTCGTTTTGAGAGAGAAAGCTCTTAAAAAAGAAACATACAATGCCATACTTATCTTCTAATATACATTGTGAAAAATGCCTGTCACTTTGGCTTTCATGTAAAATTTGGGAGAAAGAATTTAAGAGAATTATTCAAACACTCCGGTGGTTCAGGGATTGCCCTGTATGCCTCCCACACACACGTAGAGGTGTGCTCACACCTGTGTGCGCATGTAGAATACATACATACACATCACACAGTCACTCACAGGCACGCCCAAGTACACAGGCATGCACACTCGTACACAAATACAGGCCCTTCTAGGGACCTATGGCAATCATCCCTTTGAGAGTAGCATTCAAAACCTTCTTGGAAAGTGAGCAAGCCGTCAACCCATTCTCTTCATATCAAGAGACCAGAATTTAGCATTTAGAAAACACTCTCTTTTTCCTTTTTTTTTAACCTATGCTGTCAATTTTCTAGGTGATGTGACGGATACAGCCATTATATTATTTACCAAATCCATTAATATTTCATTTAAAACCTACAAATGTGAAATTTACTTTTAATCATGTTTTATTTATTGCTCAAACCTTATGAAAACCACACGACATGGTTAGATCTTTAAAATCTCTATAATCCTGGGCGCCTGGGTGGCTCAGTTGGTTAAGCGACTGCCTTCAGCTCAGGTCATGATCCTGGAGTCCCGGGATCGAGTCCCGCATCGGGCTCCTCTCCCTCTGATCCTCCCCCCTCTCATGCTCTCTGTCTCTCATTCTCTCTCTCTCTCAAATATATAAAATCTTTAAAAATAAATAAATAAATAAATAAAATAAAATCTCTATAATCCCATCACCGTAATGCTGACTTTTTTTTTTTTTTTCCTTCTGGTCCTTGCCTATATACGTATATATGAAAAGCTCTTCAGCCTTGGTGGAATGTAAATCTAGCCGGGAAAACAATTCATGGATGCAAATATTAGCTAGAGAAAAAAATAACTAACATTATAAGCCCTCACAGTCTAGAAAGGACTTCCCGTGTGTTTGATCTTTGCGGCTGCTCTGTACTGAGGAGTTATCACCATGGTACCCACTGAGGAATCAGGCACAGAGTATAAACACTTATTGAAGTTTATAGTTCACAAATTGGCAGAGCCAGAACTCAGTCAGCTCTTCTGATTCCAAGCTCTGCGCTGTTTCTGCACGACACTCTCATAAGACCTTAGAGTAAGGCTCGAGGTGACTGGGAGTGGGGGGCCATACCCAAGACAGCTCTAAAGCCATGGTTCTCACGCTCTGGCCTGCACCAGGATCTCATGGACGGTTGTTCAGGCTGCCAGCCCCAGGGTTGCATTTCTAGCAAGTTCCCACGTGCCGCTCCTGCAGCTGGTTCAGGAGCCACTCTTGAAGAACCACTGTTGTCGACAAATTGATCACAAAGATTGATGGTGAGACTGTAAACTCGTACAACTCTTTTTGAGAGATGCTTGGTATTGTCTCATAAATCTAAAGAAATGCACATACCTTAGCTCTCTGTATATGTTCCCTGAAGAAATACATGCATAAGTTTCCAGGGTCCACATACAGAAATGTTCATAGTCGTGTGGAATCTGAAACTTCTGAAATAAATAAACCATGGGAAATGCATGCAAAGAAATATTATACAGCAGTGAAAACACCTGCGGACTCTGTATATATGTTACAGATATCATGTAAACCAACACAGAATAAAAGAAGGGAGACACCAAACTGTACGGAGGGTATGATTCAATTCAATTCAAAAACAGGCAAGATTAACTCCGTTGTTCATGAATGCAGAACCAGGTGGGAATAGTCTAGGCTGCCTACGTTGTGATTCTGGCTCTACTGCTTACTACCTGTGTGACCTTGAATGAGTCATTCAGTCTGTCTCTGCCTCAATTTCTGCACACCTAAAATTGGGGTAAAAATAGCACCTACCTCCTAGGGCTGCTGTAAAAGTGAAAAGCAGATAAAATTCTCAACATAGGACGTAATACATGTTAGCTATAATTATCATCTTTATTACACCAGGTGTTTTTCAAAGGGCATTTTACGTCCTTGATACCAGCACAAACAAATGAAAAAGAAACGCAGGGAAAAAATGATAACCCAATAAAATTAACCAACTATTATAACCAAATCCAGGTAACCAAATTAACAAAAACACATATGCATTTATGCAAGCAAATGGAAACATACATTAGGGGCCAAAGAAAGAGGGTTCGGTGGGAATGGATATTGACACAGGATGAAAACCAGGTGGTCGGGAAGGCTTCAAGGAAAAGGCAACACATCAGAAATTAAAGGTAGGGTGGGGACTGCAGGGTGGAAGGCAGGATCAAGGTCCTGGGCACTGGCCTGTCTTGGGCAAGAATCTTCAGGTGGAAGAAGCCCCTGGGGTGCCCTAGAGAGGAAGGTGGTGTGATCTCAGCTGCCAGGGGACACATCCCTGCATTCCAGGGAGCCACAGGGCAATACGCATTGCAGCTGAAGCAGCAGAATGTGGCTGAGTCCACCACCACGAGCGTCAGTGCGGACAGTGGCTTATCTCCTCTCTCTGTGCTTCTCCATGAAAAACAGCTGGATGTAAAGATTTTGCTCAAAAGTTTGACCATGGCTTTGGACCCAGCCGTTCTGTGTATCCATCCCCAAGCCACCAGAAGCTGCTGGTTCTGTTTCCATGGAAACTTCTTGCCTTCCAAGAACTGTATCCGAATATGTAAGAAGAGGGGATGCTTGACTGGGGGAGAATCTGTTTCTCAGCTCCCACATGGGTTGTTGGCCAGCTTGGGATCTGCACAGGCTGCTGGCCAGAAACTTCCAGTCCTCATGGTCCTCTCCAGCCACCTATGTGTCCTGGTGACACGATGGCAGACTTCCCTGGAGCAAGTGATCACACACATACACACACACACAGAGATGCTCCAGTGCCCAGGATGATAGCTGCAGTCTATAATCTGAGTGATTTACCACCTCTTCTGTCAGATGTTATTGGTCACAAGGACCAAGGACTCTGGTAAAATGTGGGAGGGGCTATTCAAGTGTTTGCAAACCAGGATGTGAGGACCATTGGGAATCACCCCGGGGGATGGCCAACACCACTGATTTTTTTTTTCTGATGAATATTCTAGACGTCATCCAATTTTTCATGATGACATTTTAAAATTTATTTTTTACCAGCACTGTCAGCAGGAAATCAAATTCTATTTACTATTTTTCTTTCTTTCTACCTTAATTGCTAGGAAGTCTCATTAGACAGAATGTGGCATCTGTGTACATGGCCAGATTGGGGGTGGAGGAGGGAGAAATGTCCTGCCTGTCTCTCTGTGAATTGGGGGGAAATACCATTTTTAATATCTTTTGGTTAATATTCACACTTGTCATGCAAAATAAACCAGCTTTCTTCTAATAATGTCACTTGAAACAAGTTCAGAGTGAATATAATTGAATCCTAAATGTTTTCAGCTGTTGCCACTCTTGTCAAAGTTTAACCTCAAATACAGCCCACTGTAGCTTGGAAACACGGATTTGATTAATGGTTATAATCAAAGTAACTTCATTATGTAAGCGTCATAACCCAGCCAAGAAGATATTTTAGTATGTGCTAAGAACTTATTAATTCCTGGCTGGAGAAATCATTCTCTTTATGGGGATTAGAGCTGCCCAGTAGGTAGCCTCACTTGCTAAAACTTTTATGAACAATAAGTATTTGGACAGGAGGAATTTTTGATTCTACAGCAGTGATAATAGCACTTTGTGTTTCTGCGGGGCCTTTCTTCCGACACACTCAGTGGGTTCCACTAGCATAATCTCATTAATCCTGATCACAGCCTCAGGAGGCTGGAGGTCTCATTGTTCTTACAGATGAAGAAATAGAGATGAAGCCGAGAGGCAGGGACCCCAGACGGAGAAAAAGCCAGTCAGCCTTTGAATCCCTGGGGAAGAAGGGGGCCCAGAATTGGAAACCATTTTCTCTAGCAAAGCGCTGTAGGCATTTTCAAGAGTAATGACCATAGTAGCATTATTCACAGTGGCCCAAAGGTGAAAGCCATGCAAGGGTCCGTGGATGGAGGAATGGATAAACAAAAGGTGGTGTATGCACACAAGAGAATGTTACCAGGCTCTAAAAGGAAGGACGTTCTGACACACAGTACAGCATGGATAAGCCATGATGACTTTATGCTAGGTGAAATAAGCCTGTCCCAGAGGGACACATACTGCAGTATTCCTCTTCTCTGAAGTCCCTAACGGAGTCAAATGCATGGAAATGGAAAGTAGAATGGTGGCTGGGAGAGAGGGAATAGGAGTTGGGTTTTAATGGGGACACACTTTTAGTTTGGGAAGATGAAAAAGTTCTGGAGACGGATGGTGGGGAAGGTTGCACAACAGTGTGAGTGTACTTAATGTCACTGACCTGTACACTTTAAAGTGGTTAAGATGGTAAATTTGGTGTTAGGTGTGTTGGGGAGAACATGTGTTCGCTGTGACTGGGAAATGTGACTGTGGGTTCCTTGATGGCCCCAGGTGATGCTGGGACAGTAACCACAATTACAATGAAAGATAATGTTGATGGGTTGTACTGTATTAGAAAGGAGACCAACCACTTTTCTCATTAGGGTTTGCCCTGTGTGCATGGCCTTCATCGTGGCAATAGAGAAAAAGAAGGCCGCTGGCTTCCCATTCTGTCTTCCAGACTGTGGTTGGTCATGCCCAAGTCTTGCCCGAGAGACTGCCTCCTCCCAGCTCCTGTGCCCCCTTCAGGTGACTAGGTAACAGCAGCAGCTGCCTAGGAGACCAAGTATTTATCAGGTTCCAGGGCCAGCATCCTGGGTATGTGACCAGTGCAGTGGCATGGGCCCCTGAGCTCTCAAGAGCCCTGTGCTTAGGGTTTAACATTCTTCAGCCACCATCTTGAAATTCTTAATAATCTTGTCTCTAAGTTTGTGTTTGTAAGCGAAGTCTGATGGAACAGTGGAGCTTGAGCTGGGGACTTGGGGCCTCAGCCCCGCTATCATCCACCTCCCACTGCCACCTGTCTCCCCGTTCTCCTACTCCCGGAGCCCCAGGCTCCCCTTTTCTGCAGTCACCCACTCAACAATCCCTGAGGTTGTCCTCACCTGCGGACCCAAGTTATGTTGGAAGATCAAGGTCAGGCGCCTCACAGCATCTCCATGCCCTCCCTGCCGGGAGGTGGCAACACCAGGAGCTTTTAGAAGGTGACTCAGAATACCGTTGGGGTTACCTTCTAAGCCCCGGGTATGGTGGTCATTCTGGTGGAAGGGGGACCTGGCAGGTGGTTAGGGGCACACATATGCATGCCAAGTCCCAGGCCTTGTCCTGATGCTTGGGAAGGCTGGCACTTGGCCAGCCCCAAGCTCGAGAGAACATAAGACTATCCGTTGGCTAATTGAGTTTAAATTTAAAAAAAGAAAAAAATATTAAAATTATAAACCATTATGACATGTGGGGAGAGAGAGAGACCACAGAAGAATTAAAAAAGCTTTATATTTTAGAACTTCAATGGCACATTTTTCCTGCTTTTTGAACAAAGGGCCCACGTTTTTGTTTTTGCTCTGGGTCCAGAAATCATGTAGCCAGTCCTGCCGAGCAGTCTCAAATATGCAGTAGGTTTACAGGAGGGATGTGATTTTGCAGCTGAGGAACTGGAGCCAGCAAACACGTCATGGGGAGTCTCCCCTGAATGGACCCAGCCCTAGGTCCAGGGGCATCCAAGGATGCTCTGGCTGCCCCAGGCCCTGTGTTCTGAGGTGGACCAGCATCTGGTCCTCCACTATGGTTGGGCAAAGAGGCTTTGCACTTGGATTCAGGAGATCTAGGGCCTCCTTCCTTCTAGATTTTCCATTTACTTCCTAGTTGCATGACTCTAGGCTTATTACTTCCCTTCCCCGGTCCTCTTTTAGTATGGGTAAATGGAATTAAGAATTCCAGGGAGGGCAAGGTAGGGAAAATTGTTCATATTAGGGATTAAAGAAGATAACTTTGCTGCAGTACTTTTATGGTGAAATCGATGTTTTAAAAATCTTACAAGATGTGGACATTGCTGCTATAAACATTGAGTGCATGTATGTTAATTGAATTTAAATTAAAAAAAATTATAAAAAGATGCTTTCTAAGGAAAAAAATCCTACAAGATGAATTAGATCTTTGGATTAGGGGTAGGAAAGGGGCGCAAAGGGCATGTGTTCCAGTGTAGCCAGTCTTAAACCCCCTAGTTCCCTGGGTCCTTGCATATAAATAAAGGGAAAGGGGAAAGGATGCCAGTTATTAAATGAACCTGAGCATTCACTTACACTCTATTCTTTATTTTTCCCCACTTCAAGATAGGTATTTAGTGCCTGGTTCTCTTGGATCATCTGCATAGGCATCTGTTAATATAAATTTAAATCCAATGAATCTGCTAAAAATATTATTTCTACATCTCTCACACGTATTTATAGCAAAACTTAGAACCTACTTAAAGTGGGACTTATCAATAGGTCTTGGGTCATCTCTACAGTCAAAACGTCTATCCCATCAGATTGTTATATGGGCTATATATATGTGGGGCATATGAGAAAGTTTCCAGAACAGAGTCAGCTCTGTAACTCAAGCAAGTTAGCTATTGTTGTTGTTGTTGTTGTTATTGAATTGTGAGAGAAAGAGAGAGAGAGAAGAAGAAGGGGAGGAAATTAAGGAAGAACAGAGGGAAGGGTAATAAGGGGGCAGAGTGGGAAGGAAAGGGACAGAGAAAGTAGAGGAGCATTAGAGCTATCAATGGCCCAGGAGATCACCCCTTAGAATTGTTGCAGCCCAGGCTGTATATTAGGATCACTTGGAGAGCTTCAAATAAGGCCATTCCTGAGCTCCACCCCTGAGACTCTGACTCAGTTGGTCTGGGGTAGGGCCTGGGCACTAGTCTATTTTAAAAACCACCCAGGTGATTCCAACTTCTGAGATGCAGCCCAGGTTGAGAGTGTCTGGTCCCATTCAGCCCCCCTAGGAATCAGGCCAGTGGTCTTGCCCACTCCTAGCATGTCGTGGATGCTGTGAGGTTGGGGTCCAGGCTCCTTGCTCCTAGTCTCCTTCACACTTCGCCCTCTGATATGACATGTGTGAGAGTGGCACCAGACCCCAAGTCATATCTGCAGAGTCCAGAGTAAGGCACGTGCAGTGGATCCCCACCTGGAGCAGCAGAATTCAGGAAGAGAGCTGCCATCTTAGTGCCTTAGTGTCTTAGTGATCTTTGAGATGTTCACTGATTCATGTTTTCACCTAGTCTATTTTAAAATAAAATAATGAAAATTCTGTATTCAGTAAATTTTGATTGGCTGATGAGATAACACTGAAATAAATTTAGATTCAAATCTGTGCATGAAATATTCATTGTGGAATCCAGGCAGTGGGTATATGGCTGTTCAACTTTCCATATGCTTGAAATTTTTCCCAGTCAAATGTTGGGGGATGTGTAAAAAAAAAAGTACTTGAAGAGGCACCCGGGTGGCTTAGTTGGTTGATCATCAAACTCTTGATTTAGGCTCAGGTCATGATCTCAGGGTTGTGAGATTGAGCCCCATGTTGGGCTTCACGGTCAGCACTGAGTCTGCTTAAGATTCTCTCTCCCTCTCCCTCTGCCCCTCCCCCCAAAACTCGCTCTCTCTTAAAAAAAAAGTACTTGAATAAGTGGGTTCAAAATATGTGTTCATGTCTGAGAATATCTGCCTGCCTCCCTGGCCCTACCACCCATAAACCCTTTGTCCCTGCCTCTGTTTTCTAGCTTGGGCTCTGGGGCAGCCTTGTTGCCTCATCCTTGGACAACACCGTCTTCTGCCACCTCTGTTTGGGTAGAATGAAGGACTGAGGGACCACCCCTCCCCCAGGAGGCAGGGCTTGCCTGCTCAAGTATGGGAGTCCTAGGCACCCAGGAAGGTTGTCCACTCTCTGCTGGGGTCATTACTGACGATGGTAATGGTGGTTTTAGAATAGGACTCATTTAAGTCAGATCCTGGTTGCCTCCTCTCCAAGGCTTTGACACCCACTTCTCTATTCTGGTTTTCTCTTTCTTCTCTGTAAAATGAAGGAATTGAACCAGATGATCACAACAGGGAGGTTGTCTAGTTAGAGATTATCCAGGATGCGTAGTATTTTGTTTTGTTTCTTTTTCAGTACTAGTTTCAGCCGAGCTGGGGAGTGAGAAAAGAAATAAAAATGTATTAGAATCCGTTTTGTGCCATTAAAAGAGGAGAGTAACATTTGCAACTAACCTTGAATATTAGCAGTTTATTAACATAAATGTCCACCACCCTCCTGTATCCCTGAGTTGAGAAAGCAACATATGCATCGATTCTTCGCTGAATCACCTGTCAAAACACACAGTGATATGCTGTTCACATCCGTAGGGTTTACTGTTATGAATAAGATTGGCTATGGCTCTCGGGTGAAGCTCCTCAGTGTCCCTGTATTGTGGGAACACTCCTTAAAAGCATCAATATGGTGACACACTCCCCTACGCAGTCTTCTGGTCAGTGTTAAACAGCAAAATCTGTTGGAGGTGGAGGGAGGGGAGAGAGCCATGAGTTCTAGTGTTTGCCAATGTCCATGGTGTAAATCCTCCCACCGTTGCCAATTTCAAGCTAAACAGGTCACATCCCCTGAGTGTGAGTTGCGCTGTAGTGTGCACGGCTTTCCCTGCCTGGCTGGTGGCAGTGGGTCTGCTATATCCCTGCATCTTTCTGCTCTAAGAAAGTAGGTCAGATGGTGCTCCCTTGTGCCATAAGAGTGCAGATTTCCTGAACATTGAGATGCTGTTAGATGATACCATGGTTTATGAAGGAAACATAAACCATGGTAAAACGGCACCTTGCTTAATGGGTAATTTTGCGGGAGAAGCACACAGCATACAGTCTCTGAACAAAGCTCACTTGGTCTAGATTTCCTTTGCCCCCACAGCCTCTGTGTGGTACCAATCCCTGTTAAATTACCCCATCCATTTGTTATGCTTCAGAAATCCTTGCAAAAAGCACTCCTCTGCTGACATGTTTTCATCTCTCAGTACCCATGACCGTGACAGGTGGAAAGGTCATACCTTCACACATTAGCATTGCAAGGAGCCATGATAATGATCCATTTTTAAAAAGTCTTTTTGACCATTTCTTTACAGGGCTGCAAATACTCGGGTGGGATAGGAGAAGGTGGGCTGGGTCAGGACATTTCTGACCAAATACTGAGTTTATTCACCAGTCCTAAAATACCTATTTTGGTGGGACACTCTTCCAAAGGAGAAATGTGAGTAGGAAGAGAAGCATCTTTTGCAGAGTAAAATGGGCAAACCACGAACAAGCCAGAGGTTGATGATTTCGGTCAGGCAGGGGTCCCACGTGGAATGCAATTAAGCTTTTCCTTATTAGGACAAGGAAAGAACAGAAAACAGGTCCTCAAAGCAGCACTGCATTTTTCTTAGGAAGAAATAATATGTTCTTTCAGTGAATTGTTTTAAAGAAATAGGAAATTACCTTCTGGGCTAACAGCAACCTTCAGAGTACATTTGCTCCCCTGCATAGCAGCTCATAAGCAGGACAGAACCCATTATTTCAGAATTGGTTCACTCTCCTAAGAAGAAGAAGAAATGATCAAATACCCTGAACTTGCCATGTCCTCACGGGAAATCTCTCTGTTTTCATTCTCTGCCATTTTACAAACTTCTTCCTCCTGCCTGGCAGCAAACCCCCCCCCCCATTGTAGCGCTTACACGGCCCCAACACTGTGAGGCGCTAGCGTGGACTGGTTTCTAGAATCCAGCTTTGCCACCAGAGCTCCTCCATCCTGTGCTCTGCTCAGGAATCCCACAGGCTCCTAACTGGTGGGATCAGGGGGTCACGTTTCAAAGCTCAATCATATGTGAGTTTCACAGTTTCTGGCTCATGTTCCCCAGCTCTGAGAGGAAGAATGAGAAGTAAGTATATTCTTCTTCTGGACCCACAACAGATTTGTCACAGTTTTGCAAGGTCACGTTTGGTGGCTGTGGGATCTTTAATTATCATGTTTTAGCACTTGGTTCTTGTGAGAAGAAAATCTGGGTTAATGAATTTGAGCCCAAACCAAAAGTGTCTTTAGTAAAGAAGCTTTATGAAGGAGATGTGCCCAAAATCCTGAGCAGACCACAGACCCCAAATGAAAGTCCACATCCGTTCCTCATCTGAAGATGGCATGAAGAAATAAGTCCCTGCCATCAGAGACATGGAGATGCCATCCATGTATGCTTATATGGCGCTGACTCTGTGCTGCGGGCTGGCTTTGTTGATCCCCTCAATGATCATTATCTCCCTGTGACAAAGAACAAAACTGAGGCACAGAGCAATTAAGTGACTAGGGCCACACAGTGAGCAAGCAACACATCTAAGATTCACATTCAGGCAACTACCAAGTTGTGCAGGCTGATGATAACCCAATCTATAACAATGATTTTGCAACTGGGGATCGCTTTGGAAACTATACATGATACACATTACATCTTTCTCTGCAAAGCCATCCAATAGAATTTTTTTTTCCAAAATAGAACATCTGCCATATTCTCCCAAAGTTCCAAGACCTATGATTAAGGTCCCAGCTCAAAACAATTTTTAGTCTCCTATTATAGAAAAACCCAAAATAATAATAATAAATAAACATAATGGTTTATACTTCTTTCTCATAGAATGTTTTCTGGAGTGAGGCAGGCTGGCTTGGGCATGATAGTTTCATGGTGTCATCAAGGACCCAGGCTCCTGTCTCCAGAGTCATCTCATGATCTGAGATGACAGTTGGCACTCCAGGTATTAGATCCTGATGTCAGGCTGGAACAGGAGGAAACAGAGAAAGCCCAAAAGGATTCCAACCAGCAGAGCTCACCTCCCAGGAGACCTAGATGCATCATTGCCTTGAGCTGGCCATACCCAACTCTAAGAAAAACTTGGAAACACATTCTTTTATTCAGGTATATTTTTAATAATGTCTCTTGTTAAAAGCTGGGGAAAGAGGGAAAATGGGCTTCCAGAGGCAACTGGAAAATTCTGCTCAGTCAACAGTCCATACCTACTGTCAGTTTCAGAGGGCCTCATAAATAATACCCCTGAGTTCAGAATCGAGCAAGAGATAGACACAGGAGTAGGATGGTTTGATCTTAGCTTTCTGGAGAATGTGTGTTTGCAGATGCTACACTCTAGAATTAGGGAGACTTAGCCACCCAGTCTCTGCCAGAGCTGGAGACATACACACCTCTTGTTTGGACACATCCTCTTTCATTACAGGAAGTTTGTAGATCAGAACATGTGTCCTCTGCCAACAGATAACTGGAAGGGACTGGTCACACTTCTCAGTTCCCCCCCAACTCTCAAATCAGGTTATTCACTGCCTCTCCATTCAGGAGAGGGGTCAGGAATGTTGCTTTCATTGATGGTCCCCCCACATGGAAGCATAATGAGTAGGGGGCATTTCCTCCAACAACGACCTGCCCATTTTGGCTGCTGAGGCCTCACTTTTTTAATGATGTTCTGTTATTTTATTTCTGGTCTGCAAATTTTTCTGCATACATCCAACAGTATGCTAGGAAACGTTTAACCACCAGATCTCCAAAAACATGTACAAATACTAATAAAATATATCATACTCAGCATCATCAATTCCATAGAGCCAATTCCTTCTCATAAAATGCTTTTATTGCCTTTAAATGAGCTCTCATGTCTATAGCCACCATATGGCTGCTCTGCTGAACCAGTGTTGTTCCAACATGAAGGTCGTTCGGTGCTTCTGTTTGTAGTAATAGGGAAGACGGAAGTGAAACAGGAAGACTGATCAGGGAATGTCATTCATTTATCAAAGGTGTGAGTGAATTGTTTGCTGAAATAGATGAACCAGACTCCTTTGCTGAATCTTGCACACTGGGAGAATAGTTTCTCAATATTTGGAGCTATGTAAAATGTAATAGCTTCAGACATTTTGTCTTGTTACTAACTTTTTCTCCATCCCTTTCTTAAATCCAGACAATCAACAAGACAATAAACCAAGCCTGATGCATAGCATCTACAAAAGTGGGGCATGCGCAGACTCATTAACTCCTAGGTCCTACAGGGTCCCTGTCAGTTGGTTCCACACAAATCCACCAGTGTCTGCCTGAGTTGCTGGACAAACCCATCCAGGACCCCAAATCCCTGCAGCCCTGGGCATTTCTGGTGGGGTCTCCACCTCGCATTGGGTTTAAAATGCAGAAGCCAACAGTCAACATTACACATGGTACACCTTGGTTCACTCCCTCACCCCAGACACCCCCATTTTTCAACATCGGTTAGAGTGAGGCCCATGATCATCATCACAGACCCAGGGGAGGCAAAACAGCAGAGTGACTCCTTGCTTTAAACTCAAATAAATCCACACATCGACATACATCCAAGTGAAAACATAAATATTTTGTTCCTAGGTGTCTTCTTTAGCAATGAGTTGACAATTATGGGTTAAACATAACAGAAACTGCCCCGATCTTGGATACTTGAATTATTTTTCCTATTTTCATCCACATTTTTTGCCCTCAGTTTTATCCAATGAATCTTAAAATAGGCAACCAATTCCTGTCTTTAAGAGATCAAGTAATTGTAGGAGCAAAAGAAAGCATCTTGGGAGATTCTCAAATAATTTGGCTCCTTAAAACATACTTTTTTTAAAATTTTTTTTATTGTTATGTTAATCCCCATACATTACATCATTAGTTTTAGATGTAGTGTTCCATGATTCATTGTTTGTGCATAACACCCAGTGCTCCATGCAGAACGTGCCCTCCTCAATACCCATCACCAGGCTAACCCATCCTCCCATCCCCCTCCCCTCTAAACCCTCAGTTTGTTTTTCAGAGTCCATTGTCTCTCGTGGTTCATCTACCCCTCCGATTTCCCCCCCTTCATTCTTCCCCTCCTGCTACATTCTTCTTTTTTTTTTTTTCCTTAACATATATTGCATTATTTGTTTCAGAGGTACAGATCTGAGATTCAACAGTCTTGCACAATTCACAGCGCTTACCAGAGCACATGCCCTCCCCAGTGTCCATCACCCAGTCACCCATCCCTCCCACCCCACCCCCCACTCCAGCAACCCTCAGTTTGTTTCCTGAGATTAAGAATTCCTCATATCAGTGAGGTCATATGATACATGTCTTTCTCTGTTTGACTTATTTCGCTCAACGTAATACCCTCCAGTTCCATCCACGTCGTTGCAAATGGCAAGATTTCATTCCTTTTGATGGCTGCATAATATTCCATTGTATATATGCACCACATCTTCTTTATCCATTCATCTGTCGATGGACATCTTGGCTCTTTCCACAGTTTGGCTATTGTGGACATTGCTGCTATAAACATCAGGGTGCACGTACCCTTTCGGATCCCTACTTTTGTATCTTTGGGGTAAATACCCAGTAGTGCAATTGCTGGATCATATGGTAGCTCTATTTTCAACTTTTTGAGGAACCTCCATACTGTTTTCCAGAGTGGTTGCACCAGCTTGCATTCCCACCAACAGTGTAGGAGGGTTCCCCTTTCTCCGCATCCCTGCCAACATCTGTCATTTCCTGACTTGTTAATTTTAGCCATTCTGACTGGTGTGAGGTGGTATCTCATTGAGGTTTTGATTTGGATTTCCCTGATGCCGAGCGATGTTGAGCACTTTTTCATGTGTCTGTTGGCCATTTGGATATCTTCTTTGGAAAAATGTCTGTTCATGTCTTCTGCCCATTTCTTGATTGGATTCTTTGTTCTTTGGGTGTTGAGTTTGATGAGTTCTTTATAGATTTTGGATACTAGCCCTTTATCTGATATGTCATTTGCAAATATCTTCTCCCATTCTGTCGGTTGTCTTTTGGTTTTGTTGACTGTTTCCTTTGCTTTGCAAAAGCTTTTTATCTTGATGAAGTCCCAATAGTTCATTTTTGCCCTTGCTTCCCTTGCCTTTGGTGATGTTTCTAGGAAGAAGTTGCTGTGGCTGAGGTTGAAGAGGTTGCTGCCTGTGTTCTCCTTTAGGATTTTGATGGACTCCTGTCTCACTTTGAGGTCTTTCAACCATTTGGAGTGTATTTTTGTGTGTGGTGTAAGGAAATGGTCCAGTTTCATTCTTCTGCATGTGGCTGTCCAATTTTCCCAACACCATTTGTTGAAGAGACTGTCTTTTTTCCATTGGACATTCTTTCCTGCTTTGTCAAAGATTAGTTGACCATAGAGTTGAGGGTCCATTTCTGGGCTCTCTATTCTGTTCCATTGATCTATGTGTCTATTTTTGTGCCAGTACCATACTGTCTTGATGATGACAGCTTTGTAATAGAGCTAGAAGTCCGGAATTGTGATGCCGCCAGCTTTGCTTTTCTTTTTCAACATTCCTCTGGCTATGTGGGGTCTTTTCTGGTTCCATACAAATTTTAGGATTATTTGTTCCATTTCTTTGAAGAAAGTGGATGGTATTTTGATGGGGATTGCATTGAATGTGTAGATTGCTCTAGGTAGGATTGACATCTTCACAATATTTGTTCTTCCAATCCATGAGCATGGAACGTTTTTCCATTTCTTTGTGTCTTCCTCAATTTCTTTCATGAGTATTTTATAGTTTTCTGAGTACAGATCCTTTGCCTCTTTGGTTAGATTTATTCCTAGGTATCTTATGGTTTTGGGTGCAATTGTAAATGGGATCGACTCCTTAATTTCTCTTTCTTCTGACTTGTTGTTGGTGTATAGGAATGCCACTGACTTCTGTGCATTGATTTTATATCCTGCCACTTGACTGAATTCCTGTATGAGTTCTAGCAGTTTTGGGGTGGAGTCTTTGGGATTTTCCACATAAAGTATCATATCATCTGCAAAGAGTGAGAGTTTGACTTCTTCTTTGCCAATTTGGATGCCTTTGATTTCTTTTTGTTGTCTGATTGCTGTGGCTAGGACTTCCAATACTATGTTGAATAGCAGTGGTGATAGTGGACATCCCTGCCGCGTTCCTGACCTTAGGGGGAAAGCTCTCAGTTTTTCCCCATTGAGAATGATATTCGCTGTAGGTTTTTCATAGATGGCTTTTATGATATTGAGGTATGTACCCTCTATCCCTACACTCTGAAGAGTTTTGATCAAGAAAGGATGCTGTACTTTGTCAAATGCTTTTTCTGCATCTATTGAGAGGATCATGTGATTCTTGTTTTTTCTTTTGTTAATGTATTGTATCACGTTGATTGATTTGCGGATGTTGAACCAACCTTGCAGCCCAGGGATAAATCCCACTTGGTCGTGGTGAATAATCCTTTTAATGTACTGTTGGATCCTATTGGCTAGTATTTTGGTGAGAATTTTTGCATCCATGTTCATCAGGGATATTGGTCTGTAGTTCTCCTTTTTGATGGGGTCTTTGTCTGGTTTTGGGATCAAGGTAATGGTGGCCTCATAAAATGAGTTCGGAAGTTTTCCTTCCATTTCTATTTTTTGGAACAGTTTCAGAAGAATAGGTATTAATTCTTCTTTAAATGTTTGGTAGAATTCCCCTGGGAAGCCATCTGGCCCTGGGCTTTTGTTTTTTGGGAGATTTTTGATGACTGCTTCAATTTCCTTAGTGGTTATAGGTCTGTTCAGGTTTTCTATTTCTTCCTGGTTCAGTTTTGGTAGTTGATACATCTCTAGGAATGCATCCATTTCTTCCAGGTTATCTAATTTGCTGGCATAGAGTTGCTCATAATATGTTCTTATAATTGTTTGTATTTCTTTGGTGTTGGTTGTGATCTCTCCTCTTTCATTCATGATTTTGTTGATTTGGGTCATTTCTCTTTTCTTTTTGATAAGTCTGGCCGGGGGTTTATCAATCTTGTTCATTCTTTCAAAGAACCAGCTCCTAGTTTCGTTGATCTGTTCTACTGTTCTTTTAGTTTCTATTTCATTGATTTCTGCTCTGATCTTTATTATTTCTCTTCTCCTGCTGGGTTTAGGCTTTATTTGCTGTTCTTTCTCCAGCTCCTTTAGGTGTAGGGTTAGGTTGTGTACTTGAAACCTTTCTTGTTTCTTGAGAAAGGCTTGTATTGCTATATACTTTCCTCTTAGGACTGCCTTTGCTGCATCCCAAAGATTTTGAATAGTTGTGTTTTCATTTTCATTGGTTTCCATGAATTTTTTTAATTCTTCTTTAATTTCCTGGTTGACCCATTCATTTTTTAGTAGGATGCTCTTTAGCCTCCATGTATTTGAGTTCTTTCTGACTTTCCTCTTGTGATTGAGTTCTAGTTTCAAAGCATTGTGGTCTGAAAATAGGCAGGGAATGATCCCAATCTTTTGGTACCGGTTGAGACCTGATTTATGACCTAGGATGTGATCGATTCTGGAGAATGTTCCATGGGCACTAGAGAAGAATGTGTATTCCGTTGCTTTGGGGTGGAATGTTCTGAATATGTCTGTGAAGTCCATTTGATCCAGTGTGTCATTTAAAGTCTTTATTTCCTTGTTGATCTTTTGCTTATACGATCTGTCCATTTCAGTGAGGGGGGTGTTAAAGTCCCCCACTATTATTGTATGGTTGTCGATGTGTTTCTTTGCTTTTGTTATTAAAACATACTTTTTAAAAATAAAAACTCCACTGCATTTCAGATTTCTAAGTAATTTTATAGCATACACAAATACAGAGTTTATAATTATCATGGAAAAAAATTTTTCACCCGTAACAAAGACCCCGACTTAATGCATTCAACATACCTGAATAGATCCTAAGTAGCCAGTCCCGCACCACTGAGGACATTGTGGCAAGAGTCCACGCACTGCTAGCACCACCAGGATTCAACAGGTGCCCCTGATTCTTTCTCTGAATCTCTTGGGGAAAAGTGGCACTACCGCTTCCTACTGGTATATTTTCAAGGGAAGACATCAAGGGATGCTTACAGAGAGATGTTGAGTTCATCCCACACCATCCCATGAATAAAATGTCCACACAACTGACTTCTCCTACCTTCTTGGACATATAAAATATTTTTTATTAGCCATTTTGGAAGGAAATCTTCTCAAAGAATAATAAGAAAAAAAGAAATAGTTCTGTCTCTTATTAAACAAACCACACCAGACCAATTTAACACTTTTTCAGTGGCTGAGGATCATCATTTGAAAACCCATGATGCCAGTCTTCTGGGTGTGGGGAATGCTGAGTGCAGGGTGAGGGGAGGAGGGACACTGTGTTTGCCAGCCCCAGGTGGTCGTGGCCACCGTGATCTTGAGGTGTGTGTTGTTCTGCCATCTTCTCTCACATCAGCTCTCTGGCAGTTCTGGTTCTCTTGGTGGCTCAACCAGGACAGCCTGCTGCTCTTTCCAAGGGTAGGTTTTAATCTGCTATAGGTGGGAAAGTCATTTAACCATGCTCCTCTGTCCTGCATATAAACATGAAGAGACTTCAAGAGAGCATCTAGAGCTTTCTCCTACTGCTAGAATGTTTGCATTTTGTAGCTATCTTAGGGCTATTTAGGAGTTCTTAGACACTATTTATGATTGCTTCATTTTTCCCATAGAGAGATTCCCATAAATATTTCCTATGGTTGAGGTTTGTTGAAATCATGCCACTCTAAAGACAATTCTGACTTTATGTTTCAAGGGACAGTGATAAGGAGACATATCAGAAGAGTCTCACAGGCTGGTTTGACCTCTCCCCATAACTGTGTTCAGGAAAGTGGTCCCCAGCACCATAATGAGCATGCATCACAGTGCACTGGACAGGGAGGGATCACACACAAGGCTCTATGCAAGAAAGCAGATGTGCCCCCACTGGTCTGGGGCACATGTATTCAGTGCTCCTGTCCACTTGCCCCTTGGTCCTTCCACACACCGGATGTTCAAATTCCACACCTGCTGTTCAAAAGTTTTTGGTAGCATTCAGAACCCTTTGATGGTAGACGGTGCAAAGTTGCAGGCAAGAGTATCAGATGAGGGGGGATGGTCCACTCTGCTCCCTGTTCCCCCAGAGCCTCCCCCTCGCCTCCTCTCCTGCAGAGGACACCCTTGGACAGGGACGCCATGTCTCCCTTTAGCCCCTCCCAATGGAGTGCCCATTCAGCCTCCTCTCTTGGTAGGGTCCCTCAGTTGGTGACTGTCAGGACCAGCTAATGGGGCCATTGAACTCCTGGGGCTTTAATCCCTTCCCCCAGTGGGGTCGAGAATTAGAATATGTTGCAAAGGCTCCCATCTGGTGTCCCAGACTCACAGCTCAGTGGCCCTTTCTTGTGCTGCTGCACAGGCTGCCACAGGAAGCCTTCTGCCTTCTGCCTGATCTCAGAGAAGGAGGGGCTTCAGCCCCTGTGTTTGCTTAATTCTCTAAGGTGGCATTTGTAGACCTCTCCTGGGAGCTTCCTCACCACCCTCAGCTCCTCTGCAGTGGCGGCACTGTGGTGGCCATGGGGTTTCTACAGTCAGTGGGCATCAAGCTGGCGCTCACCTTACAGCTTTGCCCTCACATGGTTGAAGGGGAACATTCCTGTCCTGTGTCATAAACTCTGAATCCTAACCACTCCTCCCCCTTTCCTCTTCTGTGCTCAGTCTTCTGACACAGAGATTGGAAAAATGGTGAAGCCATTTGGAAATACAGTGTGGCAGTTTCTCAAAATGTTAAACAGAATTTCCATGTGACACAGCGGTTCCTCCTAGGGATCTACCTGGGAAAAGTGGAACCATAGGTCCTCATAAGAACCTGCACCCTAATGTTGATAGCAGCATTATCCATAATATCCCCAAAATGGAAACAATGCCAATGTGCATCAATGGATGGGTGAGTGAACAGAATGTGGAAATCCCATGTAATGCAATATTATTCAACAACAAAAAGGAACGAAGAGCTGATACACACTATAGAATGGATGAACCTGGAAAATATGCTCACTGAGAAAAAACCATAAAGTTAGATAAGAAAGAATACCTACTGTGGGATCCTATTTGTAGGAAATGTCCAGAAAAGGCAAATCTAGAAGGATGAATGTCAACTAGTGATTGCCTGGGACTGGGGTGGAGGGGTATCTTTTCAGGGTAATAGAAATGTTCTAAAACTTGCTATGGTGATAATTATACAACTCTATATACTTGTGTTGGGTTGTAATGGTGTGTGTGTGTGTGTGTGTGTGTGTGTGTGTGTGTGTTGGATTATGTAAATATACTTGTGTTGCCCCTCCCACAATGCATGCCCACCTGAGCCTCAGAACATGACTTCATGTAGAAATATGTTATTTGCAGATATAATTAGTTAAGATGAAGTCATAATGCATGAGGGTGGGTCCTAAATCCAATGACTGGTGTCCTTATAAGAAATCCACATGAAGACACGGCAAAACCCTCAAGGAAGAACATGATAGGAAATGGGGGCAGAGATGGGAGTGATGTGGACACAAACCAAGGAGCGGCGGGGCCACCAACAGCCAGAAGAGGCAAGGAATGATTCTTCCCTAGAACTGGGGAAGGAGTATAGCCCTGCCAGCATCTTGATCTTGGACTGACTTCCAGACCTGTGAAAGAACAGATTTCTGCTGTTGAAAGCCACCCAGCTCATGGTGGTCGGTTACAGCCATCCTAGGAAACGAATACTATAGGAAACCCCATTCAGCTGTATACTTAATGCAGGTGGTTTTTATGGTATGTAAATTAGACCTCAATAAAGCTGTTGAGAAAAATTAAATTTTTTCTCGAACCGGCTGGAGGAAGTGAGTGATCAGGACTGAAGTCAGGGGCTCACGAGCCAGGCTGGCTGCCACACAGGTGTGCTAGAAGAGGGGTCTCACCACAGCTGTAGATAAAACAAGGGACTCATGGTGCTGCTTCTTCCAGTCAGTCTGTCCCCTCCGTGCCCCCACCTCTCTGCCACACACCTGCTGACTGAGCAGGGGATCTCCTGTGGGCATCCAGGCTACAGAGCTTGGAGATTTTTTACGCGTTGTGGTGTGTCTCACATCACTCCGGTATGCTGTGGGGAAGACGAGACTCAGTACCTGCCGGTCTGAAAAGAAGGCACGGTATTTCTCTGGTCACCTGCCCAAGGAGCAGTGGAGGGCTTCTGAGGTGGCCAAGAAAGTACACAGGTGTGAGCTTGACCTTAGAAATGAGGAAGGGACTTTCTCCCCATGATGGTGGAAATGAGGCCTAAAACAGGTAAAAATATAGATTTATTTGGTTATTTTTCAAACCTCCTGGTCCTTTTTTGAGAGTGTCTTTTTCCCTTCTTGTGTTTTTTAAAAATCTTTAAACATTTTGTGTATAATTGTTTTATAGTCTGTGTCTGATCATTCTAGCATCTGAGGTGCTTGGGCTGATCCTCAGTGATGGTGGGTCATGTTCTCACATGTTTTTTACTTTTGGTTTGTTGGCTCATGTTCAGCAGAGGTTTATCTAGGAGAATTTCTATGGGCCTGGATGGAGTGTGCCTCCCTCTGGAGCGTGTTTGGGTTTCTTGTGCTAGGATCTTCAGGCCTATGGCCAAAGTAGGGTCACCAGCATCTTGACCCTTTAGCATGAATCCAACTCCAAACTGACGCAGAGTCAGACCAGCTATGGATTCTCAGGGGAGACTTGTTTTCTTCATTCATAACATGAGCCAAGGCAGTTTGCTTCTCCCTTTGCGTGTGTGGATCTTGTTGTCATTGTTGTAGGTACTTGCTCTGAAGGTGGAGCCCTTTGAGGAACCTGGTTTGAAGGGCTCGCTTTTAACTCCCTCTCTCTCAGGTAGTCAGGGCCCCAGCATCCTAATACCTCTGGTCTTTCAACATCCACTTCTGTCTCCAGGATTTCTCTTACTTTCTTATAAGCTCAGTGTGTGCTGCCCATGTACTCGTTCTGTGCTGCCCCACATTGCTAGGTGGTGTGTGGAATGGGAGCAGGGTCTTAAGTCACCAGCATAGTGCCAAGAATGAGGTCTTTAGATTAATGTTGCGGTGGGAGAGGGGGTACTAGAGAAGTTCACAAATAAAGCTTTCTGTTTTCTTGGTGAACTGGGGATGAGATTCCCTGCCATGTGATGGGAGAGGGGTGGGTCTGAAGTCTCCAGGTGACCGCGACAGTTAGTAACAACTGTGGGAGAGAAGCATAGCCAGAAGTCACCTCAAGGAGGGGTCAGCAGTGATCAACTTAGGCCCCAACCTAAGTTGATTAGTAAGGTTTCAGAGTTCCACGATTGAAAATGGTAGTTAGAAACTGTCATTTAATGAAAGCCCCCTCTCCAGTCTATTCAGAAGTAAAATCATTTCTCTATGTGTCCGAGGGGACATGGGCTATGCTCCGCGACCCATGTGTGCCCCCAGTGGGCTGGGAAGAAAGCAACACTCCCTCGAATTTGAAATCCTGCAGCACCTTCTGAATGAATGAGCTGAGGGCTCATTTCATCAGGTTTCACTTTTCTGGCACCTTCCCTCTCTTCTGTTCATGATTCTTGCTCTGCTGTTTCTTGAATACATTGTATTTCAAAGAAACCCCTCTTTAAGCATGATTTAGCCGGGTGTTACGGTGGGGAAATCAAGAATGCTGCTTTGCCAAATAAGTCGTGTCCCTCTTGGGTTTTCAGTTCCTGCGATGATAACGTCCTATCCAAACACGACCCTGGCCACTCAGGGTCAGAAGAAAGAAATGAGTTGTGCAGCCCATGGTGAGAAACCCATCATAGTCCGCTGGGAGAAGGAAGACCGGATCATTAACCCTGAGATGGCCCGTTACCTCGTGTCCACCAAGGAGGTGGGAGAGGAGGTGATCTCTACTCTGCAGGTAAAACACGGGGAACACAACAGATCAGAATCTAACTTCATCGGCAGGATAATCCTGCCCTTTCACCTAAGTGGGTGCATGTGGGTGATAAACAGCAAATAATCTTTCAGGACTTATTTATGACGCACCATTTCTCTCCCTCTCCTTACAGCGACATTACTGAGTCACCTACAAAAATAGTGCTTGATCTTAAGTGTTAGGAAGAATAAAATGATGACAGGCATGCCAGGGAACCCAACTGTAATAAAAAAAAAAAATGGGAGAAATCGAGTCTCTTAATGACAGATAATCCTGGAGAAATGACCTCCTATGCTGTGCACCTGTTTTAACATCCTGCAGAAACAGAAATTAGATAGGCTTTATAAGGAAACATGTTTTGCTTTTTTGGGAAAAATCCAATATAAAACCTTCTGTCCTTCATAGAGGATCACAAAAGCTAGCAAAAAGTATTATAGTCCCTTATATTTTTTTAGTACTGTTGGTAATTAACTGAGTGGTGTTTTTAGTAGGGGGAGAAGTGACGCTGTAGTGTCACATCTGGGAAAAAAGAAAGCCCTGTGTTTGACACGCTGAGATTGAGTCATGCGCAGGTCCAATCCTGGGGTCCTTCTAGAGAGAACTCTAATGAGGGTCCTGCAGGACCAAGCATTTACTGCAGGATTTATAGATCTGCTTCTCCGGGCACTAAAGGCACACCACGAGAAAAATAAATGCATATGTGGAATATACATCCACCTGACCATGGCATCCTACATAAATGACACATCCAATTTAATGAGCTGGAAGCTAGCATTGACGAGGTACATTGAACCTGTCCATCTACACCATCACAAGTGCAAGGAGATAATTTGCTCTCAGGGGCGTGTGTGTGTGTGTGTGTGTGCGCAGGAGCGCATGTTGGGGATGCAGGAAGGGTGGGAGTGGAGAGATTTTTACAGCCAAAAGCCGTTTTAGTTGTCCTCACTCCATGCTACTGGATAAGATGGATTTCTTTCTGCTTTACACATAGATTTTGCCAACTGTTAGAGAAGACTCTGGCTTCTTCTCCTGTCATGCTATCAATTCTTATGGGGAGGACCGTGGAATAATTCAGCTCACAGTGCAAGGTAGGAAGGAGACCAAACTGGGGGAAAACATTGCTTTTAGGACAGTAAGTGTATGCCCAGGCTCGGACCTCTGTGGTGGGCTCAGCTTTCTATGTAACACCTCCTGACTCCCAGAAAATCTTGAATATGTTCAAAGTTGGTGTTAAAACAGTATTTTGCAGTACCCATGACTGTGTCACAGTGCAGCCCCAAAACACAGGGAACAGAGTCCTGAAAGGAATTGGGCCAGATGACCCCGTAGTCCCATTGAAGGCACCGAGTGCAGGAGTGCACCTGCTTAGCCGAATGGTGGGAATCCTTGTGCTAGGCGATCCAAAGGAGAAGGAAAGTTTAACATTGGAAGCCAAAATATTTTTTGAGTTCTGGATTCCAAACCAGAAGAGTGACATTTAATCCACATCCCGCTTTGGCCCAGCCGTGCCATAAAAGCCTGCCAGATAGCCCTGCTGCAAACACCGGGCAGTTTGGGAAAGTGGAATTTCTCCTCCCCGAAATGGGATTAGGGAAAAAATGTTTCCTGGTAAACGGGTCAGCCACCGTCGAAGGCTGACAAAGCTTTTCTGAGCCGAACTCAGCATGTCCACCGTGTCTTCTGTCTGAGCCGTGTTTGAACTAAGCCCAGGTTTTCCTGTCGATTGCGCAGAGCCCCCAGACCCTCCCGAAATTGAGATCAAAGACGTGAAAGCACGCACAATCACCCTCAGGTGGACCATGGGGTTTGACGGCAACAGCCCCATTACGGGCTACGATATTGAATGCAAAAATAAATCAGGTAAGTCCTTTATTTCCTCCAGCTTTATTTCTACTTCAAAAAGCCCTTTTCTTGTTCTCCTCAGTTATTCGTGATTACCTGTACGAATAAACCCCGACTCAAGGAAACTCGGAGGGGGGCTCTTTTTACCAGTTTGTCTTTTCTTGCTCAGAGCACACCGCGTCTCCTTTGCGGGGTGGGGTCTGTGTGCAGGGGCCCGGCTCCGCCTCAGCCCTCCCTTCTTTCCCTCTGGACCCCAGGCTTGCTTCCCACCTGCCACCCTGGCGTCCTTGCCGCAGACCAGCAAGCGGCGTGTTATGTTTTCTGCCCCGCCCCCACCCCCTGCTGTCCTTCAGGTCCCATTTGCTCAGCCAGGGGGCTGCTCTAGACAGGGACTTCTGACTAGAGCCTGGGCGTCGGCTGAGCTCGGAGTCTGTAGGCCAAGTTTGTGCAGACAGGAGAGCTGCTCCATGTGGAGATGGGCACTGATCCTGCAGGGAGGTTCCAGAGGAGCCGCAGGGACAGTCCAGGGGCACTTGCCTCTGCTCGGAGCATCCCCTGTTTCCCTGGGGCCAGAGGGGCCATAAATAAAACAAACTCGGGTGTCAGGACCACGACAGGTGTGTCTGTTCTTTCCCTTAAAGTGCCGGTGCCAGCGTCACTTGGAACTCCAGGATCCATCAGGCCGAGGGTAGAAGGCCACCAGCGTGGCCTCTGTTCAGGACTTTGTGTCTCATGAAAGAGAGGAGGACTCAGAGCAGCACCAGCATGTGTAGGGTTAACAGACCTCCCACGTAGCCTTATTTTGCACTTTCTGGGCACCGTACTTGACTTTGGTTCCCCGGTGGTGACCTACTCAGTATATTTGGTTTTTGTTTTTTTTTTTTTTTTAATTTTATTTATTTATTTGAGAGAGAGAATGAGATACAGAGAGCATGAGAGGGGGGAGGGTCAGAGGGAGAAGCAGACTCCCTGCTGAGCAGGGAGCCCGATGTGGGACTCGATCCCGGGACTCCAGGATCATGACCTGAGCCGAAGGCAGTCGCTTAACCAACTGAGCCACCCAGGCGCCCAACCTACTCAGTATATTTGGGCGGAGGCGGTAGTGAGAAGGAAGCTCAGGCAGCTGGAGGCAGGCCCTGAGTGAGGGAGGTGTCAGGACCAGCATGCAAGGGAAGGGACAGGGAGTGGCAAGGGCTGGACGGCCGGCCGAGGGGGCAGTGTCCCAGCAGCGTGTGTGAACCTGCTTCACCCCCGGAACAGTGGTTTTAGCAAGAGCACTTGAGCCTTGCAGAATGCAGCTGCATTTGGAATGCACAGAGGAGCGGCTCGTTTGCCCAGAGTCACGATGGAGTCCCAGCAGTGAGGCCACACAGCCTCGGGGCCTGCAGGAGCTCAGAGAGCGGAGCGCAGGGGCGGTCAGTGGCACGGTCGCCGGGGAGTGGGCAGCCGGCGCGGGGCGGAGGCGGGGGACGCAGTGACGGCGAGCTAGTGAAGACAGTGCTGGCCTAAACGGGACTCTGCGGGAGCTTCCCCGGGGCCAAAGGGAAGAGAGGACACCTGCCTTTGTTGTAGAGACGCAGGTCAGGAAGGAGCCAAGGAATTGCAAGTTCTGAGACACTCATCTTGAAGTCAAGGAAACACTTCTTAGGTGAGGCAAGCAGGTTCTAGCAGGGAATGGCCGGGACACTGACCGTAACATGGAGAACTCCAGAGACAGGCAGACGCACATCGTGGGGACAGTCCACAGAGTCCCAGGGCGGGGAGGCCCCCACCGGTCTCTCTGGCTGAGCATAACTGCAGGGTGGCGGGCTTCTGTGCTCTTGGCAAGGGTGCCTGGGGGGTCTCTTGGGGGAGCGGTTCAGTGCCTCCCTGTCTTCGGGGGAATCGGTCGTTTCCAGGTGCTGGTTCCACAACCAGCCCTGTCTCTGGCCATCTGTGTGCCTTCACTGGCCCCTTGCTCTCAGCATTCCCCGCTGTGAAATGGGACACCACAGCATCTCCCTGGGACAGGAGTCCCTCAAAGGCCACAGGCTGCCCTTTGGCAAGACCACCCCCTTCCCTGGACCACGCGGTTCCCATGCTTACTCCCACCTGCTTCTTAGACCCCACCTCTCATGTCACCTCCACAAGGGTGCATTCCTGCCCACACCCGAGGCCAGGCCTCCCGTCACGTGCTCCTACAGCATCCTCTCCTTTCTTTCCTGGCTGGGCTGTCACAGGCGATCATATAGTTGTTTCTGTGATTATGGTTTTTTTTTTTTTTCCAAATTTATCAACATTTCCTTTTATTGCATCTGGATTTTGAGTCAAGTTAGAAAAGCTGTTCTCTACAGTTGGGCTATGAAAGAATCCACCCTGATTTCTACTTGTATGGTTTCTTTCTCTCGCTCCTACATTCAGATCTCTGATCCATTTGGACTTGATTCTTGTGTATTCTGGGAGATACGGGTCCAGTTTGATCTTTTCCCAGATGGAAATCTTGCTGCCCCAACGTGACTTATTAAAAAGCCCACCTTTCCCCAGTGGTTTCAGATGCCAACTTTGTCACCAGCTGGCTTTCCTTGTGCTCCTCCATCATTTCTGGACTTTCTAGTCTATTCCATCGTTTTATCAATCTATGACTGCATCCGCACCACACTGCGCTAATCGTGGAGGCTTCTTCTCATGTTCTAACTTCTGGCAGGGCTAGTCCGCCCTTCTGACTGCCTTTTGACGTTTTCTTAGCTTCCCATATGTGACCCTTAGGATCAACTGGTCTAGCTCCATAAAAACATTTTTGGCATTTTTTTATTGGGATTGCATCAACTTTGCTAACTAACTTAGGGAGAACTGACATTTTTATGATGCTGTCGTGGACTGAATTGTGTCCACCAAGAAGGTATGTCGAAGTTCTAACCACTGGTTCCGCAGAAGGGTACCATCTTTGGGAATAGGGCCATTGCGGTTGTGACTGCGGATCCATGGGTCCTCTCCACTGGGCTGCAAGTTCCTGTGCCATGAGGCCTAGTTTTCCCCCAACCCATTCCTCCAACATCTAGCACAGCCCAGCACACTGGGGGCCCTCAGTGCATACTTGGTGAATACTCTTTAACAAGCGAGTGGCTTTAAAGCATCTCCCCAGTGTCTGGCACATAGCCAACGTCTTCTAAATGGTGGCTTAGAGTATCAGTCTGGCATGCACACATGCTTCTAAATCAAATGCCCCTAAAACCGTCTGTGCCCTCCATTTGAGAATCCTCAGCACCCCAGCACTCCATGAAACTTCCCCAGAGGCAGGAACTCTGGTGTCTAGTGTCATATGCTCCTGGATCCCAGCACTCAGCACAATGCCTGCCACGTGAGGAGCACTCAGAAAATACTTGGGGCATTTAATTTACCTGCGATCCAAATCTAAGAATCATCTTCACAGCACTTCCAAATTCTAAATTGATCAGGTTCTACATAACCCACATCGGAGAGCTCCTTATCTATGATCTGGCTGCAGTCAGAACCCATCCATGCTTCACACTGTCCTTCCACTGCACACAGGGCCGGGGCTGAGAGGTTCACACAGCCCTGGAGCGAGTCTAACCCAGTCTGAGTTAGAATCCGTTCCAGGAGAGTCACTGGGGAAGAGCCCATGGGACAGGTGGGTCCGACTCCATGACCTCACGTCACCAGCAGGGCCCTCCTGACCCTCCACTGCGTTCAGTTTGAAAGGCCTGGGCGGCAGGCGGTAATGGTATTCACTGCCATAAAAATCACATTAGTCTTTTCATGTATTAGTTTCTTCCTCGATAAGTTTTGGGTATATAAAAAGGACAACTATAATTTAAGCTAATGCAACTTATAGGCTGAGTACATAGAAAACTGATCCTTGAAATCACAGCTTAAATGTCACTTCCTCCAGGAAGCCTTCCCTGATCACCCATTTTATAATGTGCCCCTTCCTCTATTCATATAGCATCCTGTCTGCCTTGGAACATTTAGTGGGCTTGTGGATGCTTACTGAATACCTGGATCCTCTACTGGGAAGATGTTTAACATCTGTCTCCCCTACTGGGAAGCTGTCCCTCTGAGGGTTCTTGTGACCCCTCAGGGCAGGGACGGTGTCTAAGGAGCCCTGTGCTACGACCCTGCATCCCCAACAGTGAGCAGTCCACATATGAGACTTTTCATAAACATTTGTGAACTTGTTGACTCTCATCCTCTGTGTCAAGCAATGAAATCATACCCAAGACACTTTCCTTTACTCTTCGTTAATTTGCCAAGGACGTAAGGTATTGCTGTACTTGGCATTTGTAACCGAGTGGGTCCCTGCAAGGGTCACTCGGTCTGTGCTTGAACAGCCCCAACAATGGAAACTCCCTAGCCCCAGGAAAGCAGTTCTGCCTTGGGCCAGCCATGACTGTCACAAGTTCTTACATTTCATGCACCGAAACAGACCTTCCTGAATCCAGTGGCCCTCTTCCCACCCCTAAACCCTGTGGTCAAATGAGACCCCTTGCAGGATTTGAAGACAGAGGACTCTCCTGCTTTCCTGTTTGCCAGGAAAAATAAAACATCCCAAGTCCCTTTACTTGTATCTCCTATGACCACCCCCTGACCCTCTCAATCCGGTCCTGCCCGCATCATCAACTTTGCCTTGTGTGGCGTGGCTTTGGCTGCCACGTGACTTGGTTCCTCGAGAGTACTGCTTCTCCCCTCGATGGACACAAAAACCCCTTCGCCGCCCAATCCCAGCATCTCACCCTGTGTGTGCCTCCAGCTCCTCAGGCGCTTTGCGGCATCCCCTTCTTCCCCTCTTTGGAAGGCAGCCTGCCTCGTGCCCACATCCCCCATTTTGGCCCTGTCTCCTTCCGCACAGTGCCTCACAGATCGCCCAGGGGCTCCAGTGCCTTGGGACCCGCTCTTGTCCTGGAACGTAACCATCCGGCCCAGGAAGCACACACTCTCCTATACGGCTAAGTGCCATCTTCCAGAGCCTTCTTGCTCGAGCCCCCCTTCCCCATCTCACCCTGAGAATATCTCCTCCATGGAGCAGAAGGGGCTTTCCCTGTGCCCTGTGTCTCCCTTCTAGTAACCAGTGCAATAGGAGTGGTCCTTCCCCGAGCTGCCTCATAATTTTTAAACATTTAGAATCATTTTGTCTCCAGAACATCCTTCTGGTCACCCTCACTCCTGGTCTTTGGCTTCTAACACTTCTTCAGATCAAATTTTCCCTTCTTATGTTTGTCCTTGGTGATCTGCCATCCCCCTGATTCGGGATGTCGGACCCCCAAGTGGGGGTCCCCAGTGAGCACCCAGTACAAGCACCCTGGTCCCTGTGGGCTCCCTCAGTCCTTTCCCACGGGATTGTTGGGTATCTCAGAGGCAGGAATGTGAGTCTGAACTTCCCTCATCCTCTTCCGGCACCGGTCTCTCCGGGGCATGTCAGGGAACCCCGCCCACTGGTTCAGGGAACGCCCCTGACATCTCCTTTCTAAACCAGGGTCCAAGTCTGCTCTCGCACAGCTCCCCCACTTCCGTCCCCACATACTCACAGGGTTACAGAAATTCTGTTCCCCTCCCGTGCACTTGACTAAACTCCTGGTCAGTAAGCCAAGTCAAGCCCGTGTCAGTCTGCCTCCCAACATATGAGTTGTTCAGCAGATGTCTGGAAAATTGAAATCCAGTCTCATTAGGCGTCCCGCAGGGACTATGTGGAGGTCACATGCTACCAGAAAATGACCTTGAGCTTCAGGGTAACACAGGTGAGGTCAAACCCCGGCCGCACGTCATGCCAGCCATGTGACAGGCCTTCGTTTATTGACCTTCACGAGGAAAATAAAAATCCCTACCTCACCAGGATGTTGTAATAATTCATTCAGATAGAGCGCTCCAAACTCTAGCTGTGCATCGGAATGACCCAGAGAGAGGCTTTGTGAAGCGCGGTTTTCTGGGCACCATTACGAAGTGATTGTGATTCAGTGGGTCTGAAAGCACGGGTGTCACAAAACTCGGAGGTGTTTCCAACGTGCCCACGCATTGGGGACCGCAGGAGTCATGTTTATAAAATGCCTAGCAAGGGCCAGGGGAGCAGATGCAACCCCACAAACCCATTGTCTGCCCTGCTCTGGGAGCCGAACTCCACCGGCTACGACATGCAGATTTTTTTTCCCCCTCTGAGCTCCCCTTGGGTTCGCCCGGTGGCAAGCACAAAGAATGATTCAGACAAGGATCCTGGCAGCGACTGTGTTCTGTCAGGGGCCCCTCTTCTGCGGTCCCAGCCCTGTCTGGACTCCGGCAATGCTGCCCCTTCCCATTGGCCCTCCTGACCCCAGAGGGAGTAGCTCCGCACTCTTGCTAGGTGCTGGGAATCTCTAGCCCAGCCCACACCTTGGTAAATAGTCCCCTTGTGAAGGATTTTCCAGTGTGAACTATAAGCCCTCCTCAACACTGTATTTGTTCTCTGCATCCGGAAAGCACTGTCCCCCTCCTCCACAGGGCAAGGACACCTGTGATACATTCCCCCGACAATTTCATTTCTTGCCCTTCCTGTTCATGCCCTTCCCAGCACTCTCCGTGCATCCTCCAGCTCTTGGATTCCCAAGCATGCATTTCTGTTTGGGACTTACTCCCAAGTTTCTTTATTTTGTCTGTGGTATGCCCTTCCCAGTTGTACTTGCATTTCAATCTGCATTTCCATCCTCCCAAGTGTCAAGATCGCTCTGTGGTTGTTCATAATGCCCAGTGTTACATTTTCCAGCACACTTTGCTAATAATCCACGTCCTGCCTGTCTGCACATCAGCATCTGTGATCAGAAACAGTATTTCCGATCCCTATCCTCTTTTCTTCTGGGTAGTCACCTCCTTGTTTTATTCCTCCTTTGATGCCGTATCATTTGCCAGAAGGTGTCTGGGGATTTAAGTAGACTTTCTTCTCCTTCTCCATTCAGTTACTTTCAAATCCTCCAGGATAAAGCATTCTTTCTCATCTTCTTGATCTTTAGCTCAAAATCCTTCCTGTGTTGTTCTGAACCTTATTCTAATAATCATGATCATTGACATCATCTTTTTTTATCAAAGTGCAATAACTGCAGGAAAGAAGCTAAAAACACCACCCCTTCTTCAAGCACCTTGCACGTCCTGCCCTTTACCCCTTGCCTTGGCCACGCCCCCGTGGGCTCTTCATGAGTTGATTGGCAGGAGGAGGAGGCGGTCAGTGGACATTACTACACCTCCTCGGGCCTCTTTCTGTCTCCCAGACACAACCTCGGTGAAGATGGCCATGTCTTCATGGACCTGGCAGTTCCAGAAACCTCCCTGTGGCCCGGGGCAGAGCCATCAAGCACTACAAGTACCTACTGGTTAGCCGCTTCTCTGCACCTTACAGAGCCCGAGGTTCCTCTCTTGTCCTAGATGTCTTCTCCAGAAGGTTTGGCTTTCTCCTTTTGGGACAGGGTCCATATTTATGTGTCAGTCCACTGGTCCTAAATCCCCCCCACTTCGGGGTCCTCTGTCGGATCACCTTCTTCTCCTCTTCTACTGTGTGATTTTTTTTTTGTAGCATCTTCTTTTTCTATGTCAGTGTTTATCCACCTTCAATCTTCTTGACTCAAGTGATACTTTTCCTTTTAGGTGGAAGAGTCATTGTCAGTCTTTATTATGCTCTCTTCCCCGGTTAGTTACAGCATTCCAAGGCAGCCTGGAAGAGACACATTTTTGTACAAGTCCAGAAGACCTCTTAATATTTATGGCTACCTGTAGGCAGACCAGCCCTCTGAACTTCCATACTCATCATGAACGTGGAAGGGGAAATGAACCCTCCCCAGGGCTCAGAGGTCTGTATGTTTGCCCTTTACGTATTCATCTGTTAAACATGCATTTAGGATGCGTCATCGGCTTGCATCAGGCACTGTGCAAACACCGGGGACGTGGCAGTGGACATGGCAAGCATGGTGTCTGCTGCCACGGAGCTCAGAATCCAGCAGGGAACACAGAACCTCAGTGAGGTTCCTATAGGGGTGGTGAGGGCCACCCAAGAGGACACCGGGGACTGTGGGGCTGTATAAGCCCCATCTCTGTGCACCACCTTAGGTTCTTGTTCTCCCACAACTGACAGCATCTCTTGACCCCTCAACCCCGATTAGCAACCACCCAAACTCTTTCTGAAAGGAGAACCATTTACTCCTCATTGGTCGAAGCCCCAAACCCAGCAGGTACAAATTGTCACGTATTCAATGATAACTCTTCCCATGAGGACTGTGCTCTTGTGAAAATTAGCCGTGGTTGACAATATTTCCCACGAGAAAGTATTTGAGACTAAGTGTTTATGCTGGAGACTGAGATTAGTTTTTACGTAAGTATTTCATGTTGACTGCTGTGCTTCTAGAACAGGAAGGATCTGACATGGCTAGGGTTTCGCTGGTTTTCAAATACCTTTTAGAACCAGAGTTTTTGTTTTGTTTTGTTTTTTTGTGGGTGGGGGGCAGTGTCCAAACCATAATTCCTTTTACTGTCTCATACAATGAGTGCCTTGATGTGGCCGTTTCCCAATTCACTGACGCGCGCGCCTTCCTCCTTGATACCCGCCAATGCCTCAGACGTCCCCCCAGACCTTAGCTGCCCACAGCCCTTGTCCCCCTTAACGTGGGTAATGAGTGTGCAGTGTTCCCCTCTGATGGCCAACCCGCCAGCACACTGGGAGCATTGCTTTGAGAATTCTCTTTGAGTTGTAACTATTCTTTCCTTCTTCCTTCCTGTGTGTGTGCGCGCGCGTGCGTGTGCATGTTTAATTCCTACTTGTGAACTTTCAGAGGCAGAGAAAAAAAACTCACGTCTCTATCTCTTCTTTTTTGAAAAACAAAACCCAAAAGACTCCTGGGATTCTGCTCAGAGAACCAAAGATGTTTCCCCTCAGCTGAACTCGGCCACCATCATTGATATCCACCCTTCCTCCACCTACAGCATCCGCATGTACGCCAAGAACCGGATTGGCAAGAGCGAGCCCAGCAACGAGCTCTCCATCACCGCGGATGAGGCAGGTGCGTGTGAGCGGGCGAGGCCCATGTCCCGGAGCCCCGGAGCTGGCCCCGGGGCTCACAAGGCTAACACAGAATCAGGCCGTGGGCTGCGCCTGGTGGAGGCCTTTTGAAGAGTGCCCTCCATAGCGCCACACCCTGTTAGAGACGCAGACAGCGCTCTGCCTCCTACTTTGAGGGCACTGTTCTTCCAACTTCGTTCAGGGTTCTCATATGCAAGAATTAAAACACAGACATAGGAGACTACCAGTCTGGTGATATTTTAAAGAGCTGGGCCATTTTTACATTTCCTCTGTTTGGATCATGGAATCCGGGTTGACAGGAGAACCATGAGTGTATGTCTTGCCCAAGGCCCTATGCAATCCAGGTGTGAGTGGATGGCTTAACTAGGAAATGGCAAGAATATTCTGTGTGTGAGGAGTTGGGGGGACAGCGGTAGACGATATTTTATTGACTAGAAATGTCAACATTTCTATAGTAAACTTTATTGTTCTTCCTATTCCAAAGAATTTCATATTCAGGGTTGAAAATTTAGAGGATAAAGATAAGCATTTTGAAGAAGGCCAAACCGCTTCCCTAATCCCACCACCTAGGGCTACCTGTGGGCGTGGTGCTATCACCTCCTGAATCGTTCATCACACATACGCACGTGTGCATTCTCCCTCCAACACTCGCACTTGGCTACCAGGGGTGAACTGACCAATTTGTGGGGGTCTGAGCCATTAGGCAGTGTCAGTGAAGGCTGGCTGTCAACCCACATCCTCAGCTGCCACTGAGGTGCTCTGGGGAAGGAAAGGTAAGGATCCAGGCCTGGCTCATCTCTTAGGAGCCCCAAACCTGGCTCTTCTTTCCCGGCCAGAAATCAGAGCTAATCAGCCACTACGTACCGCTGCAGTGAAACTGGAAATTTAGACTTGGATCCCTTCTTCCACACCAGGTTTAATGTGATCATCCCCGAATGAGTGAGAGTCCACGAGAGGTTTGTTTCAGCTTTCAGCTGGGGAATTAGGGTTGTTCTTGACTTCCTTCCCTCCACCCCCTTCTCTTCAACCCTCGTTAATGGCATTCCAAAAAGTCATCACTCTTATATACCCCTTAAGTACTTGCCTACAATCCATAATGATATCTTCCACCATCTATTTCACAAATCCTATATTATTAGACATGTCTGTTTTTTTCTGTTTTTTATTACTATAAATGCCACTGTGATGAACATCCTCTGCGGTCTGTCTTTTGCCACTTAAGATTATTCTTAGGTTCAATTCCAAGTAGTAGGATTGCTGGACCAAAACAAATACAAACATTTCACTCTTCTGCTATGTGTAGTCAATACCATCCACAAGGAAGTGGGTTGAAATAGACAGTTCTTCCCGCACTGGGGATGAGCACTTCATTCTCCACCTGGGAACACATTGGTCCTTGAAAATTGTTTTTACGGGCGGGTGATAGGATAGCTTTATTCATGGGTGTCTGAGGATGAGCCATTTCTATTGCTTAGAAACTCTGTGTGATTTCTCATCTGCAAAATGGACATAATGATGCCTTTCTCCTCCTCGCCACAAACATACTGGATAATTGGGGGAAAGAAATGCAAGCTCTCAGAGTACTTTGTATTTCTCAGAAACAAGTGAGAAATGAGTGTCAACTTGCTCCTGCAGAAATAGAATCGTATTTAAATATTTAAACAGCCCACGAACTTCCTGGAATTTCATCACGTTGTATATTTAGGGAGGAGATGCTGCCCCCCAAATGTAATCTTGGACTCACTCCTCAAGCTTCTCCTCCTTCTTAACCCTTGCTCTGACTGCGCTCCATCTGGACGTCCTTCTCAAGAGAACTGTATTTTCCGGCGGTGACTCTGGTGGCTGCCTTCCAGATTGCCACCATGAACCCTGCCGGGTAGCCTTTTCTCGGGCTCTCGGTGGCCCCTGCTGCGGCTGACAGCTGCCATGGCAGCGTCGCTCCCCAGCCTGGAGGCCAGGTGAAGAGCCACTCCCAGCCCCTGTGGCGCCGACCTGTGGCGCCGCTCCCTGGCCTTTCTGCAGACACCTTCTTGACTTCCAGGGCTGGCCTCTGGGATTCGACCTGCGCGCGGGCTGCTGGTGGCCCCACAGAGCCTCTCTGATTCACTCTTCAGACGAGCTAGGGGAAAATGCAAGGAGGGGAGCAGCTAGAGCAAAGCGGAGCTCCAAAACAGGATTTGTCTTTGTCTTGGTGCATTGGTTTTGTGGCTGACGTGAAGAAATCAGGTTTTCTTACTTGTGACTCACGGAGAAGGTAGGGCAACTGTCCTGGCCAAGGATCCCCTCATCAGAATTGCCTGCAGTGGCCATGGATTGCTACTAACGCTCCCCAGCAGGGATACCCAACGACACATCTTTGGGGAGCTACTGTCATCTCAAGGTGACCTTTTCCCATCCTTATTGCCCACTTTCCTTAAGGCCATCTCTCAAGCAGACTATCTCTCTCTCAGATGGAAGCTCCTGGAAGCTGTAGACCCACTCATTTTTATGGTAATACAGTGCCCAAGTCTCAGGCATGGGGGACATCTCTCAGTACCCAGCTGAAAATGTGTCTGTGAGGTGGTTAGGTCTGGGTCTTCCCCGACCCCCTCTGCTTTGAAGCTGCACTCGACTTCCTGTGGCCCCTTCCCGCCCCCTGTCCTCTGCATGTGTGCTGTGCCCTCTGTCTGGAGGGTCTCCCTGGATGACATTAGTGCCTCCTCCCCCACCGCTAAGTAGGAATCGTTCTGACAATGGCCTTTGAGGCATGTCATCCTTTCTGCACGGACCTCAGGGTCCTGGGTGAGGCTGTGGCCCCCCCCAACATGAGGGGGACAGGCTGCTCCTGTTTCCTTCCTCGTGTGTGTCCGGCACAAGGCAGACCTTTCATGGAAATCTCATGTGGGAGGAATCTTCATAAAGATGCCTCACTGCATTGTGTTAGAAGGGTGTGACAGTGATGGTGTGTGTGTGTGTGTGTGTGTGTGTGTAGAATGTATTTGCACTGAAATTTTGAAGGGTCTCGTAAAGAAAGAAAAGTAGAGGAAGGCAAAAGGGAAGGGCTTTGGAAGGTGGAGGAAGAAGAAGGCACACCCCGCCGGAGCTCTAAGCCTGCAGGAATCATCGGGGCCAGTAGCCGGAGATTCCCAGCCCCGTCCCAGTGGGCTGGGGCTGTCCCGGGTCACAAACTGCAGCCCACAGCACAGCAGGCCTGAACATCTGTTTGGCTTGGGTCTGCCCTACTGTAGTGCAAATCATTCAATTTAGGCGCCAGTTTTTGAAATTGGGAAAATTCAGATCAAAATCCACATTTTGAGTTCCTCCTGAGTGCCTGCTTGGCACCCATCAGCTGGAGCCAAGTACATAGAGGTTAGCTTGAGGCTGGCCGTAGCTCCCCTCAATTAATCATCATCCCACCCTTCTTTCATTTAAGAGTTCAGCAAATTCCAGCCCATGGGCCAAATCCCCCCTACAACCCTCAAGCAAAGAATAGGGTTTACATTTTAAAAAGAAGACTATGTAACAGAGATCTCCCGTAGCCTACAAAGCCTAAATATTCACTATTTGGCCCTTTACATAAAAATTTTACAGATCCCTAACTGAGGTCTTGCCGTGGTGGGAATTTGGGTTTTGGATTCCTGTCATATTTCCCGTCCCAGAGCTTAGTGAAGAAGGAATCGTACCATCTGCACAGCATCCTTACCTAATGTTGGAAAACATTTTCCAACGCAACCACACCCAGGGCATTTTCGTGTGAAAGTGCGCAGGGGTTTTACCATACACCCGATGCACTCGACGCGAAGCAGGGTTCTCACTGTCCAGCACTCTCCTCCCGACTCCCCTCAGCAGCCCCTAACCCCTCGAAGAGGAGCAGGTGAGGGAGGAAGTGGAGACACGGTCAGGAGTCCACGGGATTAGATCCTAACGGACCAGAAATGCACTGACTCGCCAGGTTCCTTCAACCCCCATCAGCATGTCACATCCACAGCTGACCCTCACCAAGACCAACTTCCCTATTAGCAGCTGTGCCCTGAAGGTCACATGTCGCCTAGCGCCTCGGCCCGGGTTTGGGATGGCTGATCCCTTCACTGTTTTCATTATGAATCTGCCCCTAGAACCTGGAAGTTTGGTTACGCAGGAGCTCACTGAGAAACCACTGAATTTTTTCAGATGCATCCGAGAGTGGAAAGTCAGGATTACGGAAGGGTCACCACATGGAGTCGTTGGGTTTCCCTTGGATCCAGCGCTAAATTAACAGCCCTTTGTACCAGTCCTGATCACATTCCAGAGTAGCAGCTCCAGTCTAGAGGAAGCGTTGCCTCTGTGTGCTGAGCTGGGGGCGGAGGGGGAGAGGATGTGATGAGGGCTTAAGGAATAAAAGGCATCCACATGTAACAGTAAATGTGAAGCGTGGTGCCCAGTAGGGCCCGGTGTGGCATCAACTGTGTTCCTCCAGGGGACGTCCAATGCACAGGGTCTGCCCCCCAGGAAGAACCAGGCATGCCCTGTGCCTGAGCCTGCAGCAATCTGCTTCCGTGGCCATCATTTTTCTCCAGCGTCCATTTAGAGACTTTGGAAATTAAACCAGAAAAATCACTGGATGCCTTGCCACTCCTCATTCATGCCCTATATACACTCACTGGCCAACCTAGAATGTTCTGGAATGTTTTGGAATGTTCCTCCCCCCCTCCCACAGCTCCTCAGCTGTTTGGTCAAATGGCATCTCTGTGAGTCCTACTCACTATTTAAAGTCCGACCCACGGCCCACTCTGGCACACTTGGCCCCCTCCCTCCCTCAACATTCTCCTTTGTAAAAATAGCATCACATCACCATCAACATAGCATATAATTTAAATTAAATTTAAGTTAAATTTAATTTAAATTTAAATTTTAATAAAAAATAAAAAATAATGAAAATAAATGAAAAAATAAATAATAAAACATAGCATATAATTTACCAATTTATTTTGTTTAGATCTATTTTGGGTCCCTCCCACGAGGGCAGGAATAGTTGCCTGTTTGGTTCATTGCCATATCCCAACCACCAAGAACAGTGTTTGGCACATAATAAGTGTTAAATAAATAAAGAGCTTAAATTAATAAGCTACTTACTTGATAAATAGCTATTACATGAAGTCATCTTTTTCCCGTCTAGGGGTCAACTGTTCTTTATTCAATTTGATTTTTATCAAACATCGTCTTGGTCTCCTCTGCGTAGCCAAGAGCATCATTCTCACCCCTGCTGCCTCCAGCAGAGGTAAACGTGTCTGAGAAGCCCACTTTTCTACCCTAGTCCTTGCTGACTTTTGCACCGGCACATAGGAAGCCCTCATTAAATCCGCCAGTAAGGGAACCAGAGATAGAAATTTGGGAGTGATTCCCACAGAGATGGTTCAGCCAGGCTAAATGACTGATTTGGTGCCAAGACTCTGCATTAAGCCAGGAGATGGCTTCGTGGAGGAGAGGGTATTTCGAGGGGCAGAGGGGAGTGCTGAGGCTGGAGTCTTGTGTTCACCGATTGGAAGTGAGAGAGAGGACCATCCATGGAGACCATTCATTGAGAGTGACTGTCAGGGAAGCAGGAAACAGGAGAGGAGCAGGCTCAGGAGGTGAGGTGGGGATGCAGAGAGAGGGAAGCAAGAGCAGAGGTCTACGTGTCTGGCAGTTAGGAAGGGTCTGTCATCCCTGTGTCTTGAGCCAAAAAGAATTCATAAAAGTTGCCTTGCCTAGGAAGAGCATTAGGAACTGTACACACCATCTCCAATTATTACTGTTTCGTAGATCGAGCAGTTTGGGCTCCTGTAGAAATGCAGAGATTATTTATTTTGGAAAATCACATTCATTATTAATTCTTACCTCCTAGCCTTCTCCTCTTGCAAGAAAAAGCGAAATATTCTGGTTTAAAAACAGAAGAAGAAACTATGCTTTCTATAGATAGTATAGCTTCAGTTCAAGAACATGTAAATAAATTCTTAAATGTCAGATGTCAACACAGTTTTTAAAGTTAGTTAAACAAGTGAGTACCTAATGGTTGATCTTGAATCCTTTCAGCTTTTGGGAATTCAGTCTGCCTTGGATTAAATTTTAGAGAAATTACAGAAATTGTCTGTTTGCCAGGAGATGAGGACCTGTGGACTGATTACAGCTCAGGAGCTATAAGGAAAGCATGAAATTTCTGGAAGCAGACTCATTATATATATATAAAGTTTTTCCTATAATGCTTTAGAAAAGAGTGGAAAATTCAGTTCCCCAACAAACAAAAACGCTTCCTAATTATATTGGGCATGACTCTAATGTGTGAGTATAGATTGTATTCTTTTGGCGTTTGTCTTTGACATTGTTTCTATAACTTTATTTTTGAGAGAGAGGTCTGGACCAGATTGGAAAAACAAATTCTCCCCAATTCATGACTGCATCATTGACTTCAAGGTTTCTGGTAGAATCAAGACCATTTTGTAAATGCTATCCTCCTATCTTTGTTTTTAAGCCTGACTGTATCTCATCAAGGACGTGAAGGCTATGCTTATGAGCCACCCACCACCCCCCCCGCCCAGAATGATGCCCCCAAAGGTCACAAGCCAGACACACTCAAAGGATGCAGGGTGAGGTGCTGCCCCCATCTTACCTCTCATTCCTCACCAACAGGATCTTCTTTAAGTCTGATTTAGCACAATTAAATTAAAATAATCAAGCACCAGTATAGCTGTCAGACCTCAAAATCATTTTTTCAAGAAGGATTTTCGTGGATGAACCCCGTGCTTCTCGATGACCACAGAGTTTTCAGCTGAGAGAAATCTGCTACACGGGTTTTCACTGGAGCTCATATCAAAAGGCTCCTGCGTGAAGGGCATGACCCTGTGAGCAGAAATTAGGTACAGAGCTGTAAGAACGATGATGGCGGGTGGCTGGATGCCTGTCCCTCCTCGGTCCCTGCTCTGGAGTCGGCGTCGGTGCTAACGCGGGCTTCTCACGTGGGGAACCGTGGATAGACCCAAGAGGCTGCAGCACCTCCCGCAGACCAGCGGTCCCCGTGCCCTGCCGGGTTGAGAGAGGTGTGCCCGTGTTTCAGTGTCTCACAATGCTTTACCCTTCAAGGCAGGGACTTGCTCCAGACCCAGATCGGGAGGCCGTGCAGCTCAGAGTGGGGGGAGGACAGCCTGGGGCAAAGGTGGCTCTGAGCAAGTGCCCAGCGCCACTTGTGATTGTGACGGTCCCCATGCTGAGGTGCGGGGAGACTGTGGGGGTCGCCCAGGCGTGAGCAGGCAATGCCCACGGAGGGAAACGAAAGCCCGAGGACAGAAGGTCAGATCTGCCCGGGGCAGGTGTGTTTGGGTTCCACTGAGATGTTGGCCACGGCTGGGACAGGGGGGTGCATCAGGGATGGGGGTGCAGAACAGAAGCATGCAGAGAGAGGCAGGACCCAGAACACAGGGAAGTTAGTATGATGAGTGAGTGGCTTGAAGGGTGCTCTGGGCCCATGTCCCCTTTAAAAGAGGTAACGTGGAAACCAGAATCAATGTTTAGGACCCAAATAAAAACTGGCACCAGCCACAGATGCAGGACTGGGGCAGGCTGTCCGGTGAGGCTGAGCGCCTCAGTGGGGACAGTGGCAGACCAAGCACAGAGAGGAGACATGCAGAAGAGACGCCAGGCTGGCGGTAGCAGGACGGAACGAGGTGTGGAGAAGGAAGCAGATTGCAGACCTGACTCCTCCTCTTTCTCTCCCGGCCCTTGTAAACATTTCCAGTCCTGATATCTCCAATTCCCTTCAAGTTCATATTTGTAAAACAGAATGAACCATCTTTTCCGGCAAACCGGCTTCCTCTCAGCATTCTCACTCTCTCCTGGTCCCACCAGCCCTGGCCTCTGGAGTCAGTCCCCGCCGCGCCCCCCCACCCCCACGCCTTCTTGCTCATATATGGAGCCAGAGGGTCCTGTTGCCCCTCCCCCAGTAGAAGTTGGGCACCTGCTTCTTCCTGCCCAGCGCCAATGCTCACCCAGTCCACTTGCACACTCTGTCTGCACCTGTCGATGCCCTCATGAAGGCCCACACGCAAGCTTCCCCCCGTGTTATGTTCACATGCCAAGCTGGGGCTCCGTGTCCCTCTGTGCTGTGCAGGGCACACATTTCCATCGGCCACTACCATTCCCTGAGCCCTGTGTTCCTAAAGCCACGGCCCTCCTTCCTTCTCCCATTCTGATTTGCTGACTTTGTCTATGTTTTTATTTTATTTTAATTTTTTTTAAAGATTTTGTTTATTTATTTGCAAGAGAGAGGGAAAGAGAGCATGAGCCAGGGGAGTGAGGGGCAGAGTGAGAAGCAGACTCCCCACTGAGCAGGGAGCCCGATGCGGCACTCGATCCCAGGACCCTGAGATCATGACCTGAGCCGAAGGCAGACGCTTAACTGACTGAGCCACCCAGACGCCCCTGACCTTGCCTCTTATTATTTGCTAAGAAACACGCTTTATTTGCTAACAAAACACAATCAGGTTTGAACCTGCTTCCCTCAACCAGCAAGTCCACCAAAAGCTCCCCCATTGTTTCTTCCCTTCTCCCACCGCAGAGATGGTCACTCTGATGCCCCGGGACCCCACCACCTCCATTCCTGATAGTACCCTTGCATCTGTGCTCAGACATTGTTCCTTCAAGTGTACCTTTTCTTTTCATTATATGAATTTCCCCCTTTACCTCCCCTTGTGTCAAAAACCCAATGAAAATAATTATTATTGCTTGTATTTACCGAGTACATTATTTTCATAACAATCCTATGGCATGCATTTTATTGTCCTGTTCTATAAAGAAGGAAACTGAGACACAGAGAAGTTAAGTAACCACACAGCTACTAAGTGATAACAGCCAGAATTTGAACTCAGACAGAAAGCTTGAAACACCCATCAACTTAGCAACTCCATCCGGGTATTACTCAAAACTTCTTCTCCTGAACCAAGGAGAGCATGCTTCCCTTGACCTTGCCTCTCCCCTAATCTGACCTTTATCTTTACCCTTCCACCGACTTTCAAACCCTTCAAACCAGTTCACATTCCCTACTGCTGCTTCCTCATCTGCCCTTGTGCTCCTCCCCCTTCTGCAAACGGACATCTCCACGTCCACAGAAATGGTCCCTGTGCAGCTCAGATGGTAGAGCCGTCGATCCCACAGCATGTTTTCATCAGGAGGGGTCTCTCCCTCTGAGTCCTGAGTTTCCGGTTGCTTCTATTTCTTGGAAGATGCCTGAGTGTCCACCACGCTGTAGGCTGGTCTTTCTTGCAGTGCGTGCATCTGCTATTCTGGTAACGTGTCAACTCCTGGTGGACCAGAACGTGTCCCACCTCTTAGTTCTGCACTGCGTGCCTGGTGCTAGCATGTTTCTGATACCTAGTGATGGACTGGAACTGGAAGGTAATTGGAATCTCTACAAGCATTGGAAATAGGGTGGTGTGAGTTGCACGCTTTGGCTCTTTAACTTTGCTTCTGCCTTCGGAGGCAACGGCCCCTAGGTCATGAGAGTTTTGAACCAGAAAGTGTGAAAAACCAAAGCCATCAAAGGGACTCAGAAGCAGAAGAATCCTGATTTTTTTTTTTTTTTTGCCCCAATAGCTCTGCACCACCTGAGTGATCCCAATGCCATGTCCCTAAACATGACTTCCGAGGGAAAGAGAAGGGTCTTCGACAGGTGCCACAGGGTTTCATAAAAGCCATGTTGTCTTACAACTTCCTGTCCTACCTAGAAACTTGCTCAGACTTGAGGTTTATTAATCACGGTGTCAAAGGCGTGGTGAAGAGGAACACAAGGACAGTTCCTCAAGGTTCATTTTTCCTGGGAGCGAGTACACACCAGGTGAATTCAGCACCCAGCGACTCGGCCACATTGACAAGCTTCTCTGCGCTGCCGGGGGCCTGTCTCCTGGGCCTGTGTGTTGTGTAGGTGTCAGTCTGCTCTGGAACTCAGTTCTAATCGGCCCGTGGGTTTTGGTCTTTACAGCTCCTGACGGCCCACCTCAGGAAGTTCACCTGGAACCCCTGTCATCTCAGAGCATCAGGGTCACCTGGAAGGTAAACCAAGCAAACACTTGTATTCCTGGCACTTTGTTCGCGGGGTGAGCACCTCACGCATGTTACGTGTTAGGAAGCCGAGACACTAACATTTTGTGAAACTTTGGTTTTGCAACGTTAGATTAAAAGCCCTTTTCTTAACATCCAATATGTGTATCCACATTTTGAATACTTTTGCACAGAGAGTGGAGTTGTTATGTCTTGTTTTCATTCTTTGAATTTGACTGGGTCCTAAGAGCTTGTTTCCGCACAAATAGGGGAACAGATGTGCCCGGCACTTCTAACTTGAGTCCAGGGGAAGCTTTTTCTAAGTGCTTTTCCAAAGTGGCAAAACCGAGTATGGCGGATAGTCCACGGAGCTGGCAGAAGGGACCGTCGCCCTCACTGTGCCACCAGCTAGCGGCGTCCTTGAGAACGCCCTTCGCTTCCTCCTCAGCGAGGTGGCCTGTGGAGCCAGCTGCCGTCCAAGGCAGTGGAGCCCACACGTGGCTGCAGATGTGGACTGGCCGCTGGCCGGATGAGGGCTTGCGGCCGGTCACTGGGAGAGACGCCCTGAGCTGCAGAGCAAACAACTACACACGCAGCACGGTTTTGTCTGGCCGCCATGTTTTTCATAGCAAAGGTGTTGCTGAAGGAAGCAGCGTTGGCTTACGAGCTGGAGCAAGCTGGTCATGAGGGGCGTGTGAGGTGCCACCGCCCCAGGGTTCTTGACGTCACTAACTTGGGGGGGAAACTGTCCTGGGAATTCATCATCCCTGGATGCGCTCCTGCAGGTGATGACTGTAGACTCTACCTCGAGTGCTCTTGTTGGGTCCAAACTTGTGTGAGTTGCACTGGCCCTTCCAGGTCTGAGGCTCCCTCTCCTCTGCTCTCACCCTTTCCACCTGCGTTCGCACTCAGGGCAGAGGCCAAGCCAACAACCACAGCGGGGTCCTCAAGTGGCAGGCCCCTAAAACCATTGACGACCTAACGCGTCACGCCTCTTGTTGGTGTTTTCCTCCTGGTACCAGCTCTTTCGTAAAGGGAGCTGCATCTATAACAAAAAAGGCTCCCGGTTGTCAGGGTGGCGACCCTCTTCAGTGCCGACGCCACAGCCCCTTCGTGCGAGCTCTCGTAGCCCAGCCAGTGGTTGGCTCCGGCGGGCAGCAGGCGGGGACTGCTCGGCCGCACAGCCAGCGCAGGCCGGGCAGTGTGGGAAGGGCTGGCGTTCCTCTCCCTGAGCATGTCCACCAGCAGTGAGCATCACACGCTCTACAGTCAAAGGCGCTCAGCAAGCCATAACCCCGTAGCATCCCGGCCGTTCTACAGACGGAATGCTGACTCACTCGGTCTCAAATTAAAGGCTCTGTGAGGCTTCATCCGCGGGCTCCGCACAGCCTCACGCTTTGCCACTGAGAAAGGTCAGCTGTTCCTGTGGCCCCTAAAGCTTTCTGGGTCCTGCCTGAGAAAGGTGTCTGTCCACAGAGCTCGTACGCCCCAAAATGGAAACTTTTGAGACTTTCTAGGCATGGCCTCCTTTCTGTCTCCAGAGGAGAAAAAAGGCAAAAGTCAGTAAATTGCAGTTAAATTTCTTCCTAATGTTGAAAGAATGGACACGCTGTGGGCTATGGACAGAAAGCCTTGCTTCCGTTAGATCATGAGCCGGTCGTAATGCACGGATCATGGAGCAGTGGTTTCTCTCGGAGCAGCAGGCCGATGTTGTGGGGCCTGTCAGCACGCGGACAGGTGTCCGGATGATTTTACAGACTGAACGAGGTAAGGACCCCCATTCGCTGGCTTGTCATTTCACGTCGGCCTGATTACGTAATGAAAGTGCATCACTGATTTCACTAAACTGTGTGCTTTTATCTACAATCCAAAGTATGTGTAAAGGACAATATGCTGCATGAAATACGCCTTGATTTTATGGTGTAAAAGCCCCAGATCTGCATTTTGTGTAAGGAAACTGACCAGAAAGGGAAAGAGAGAAGGAGGTTAAGAAAGAAAGAGAAATCACATTAACCCAGAGAGGGAGCCCTGCCCCAGTCAGCAGGAGAGAAATACCGGGGTCATGGGAGGAGCGAACTGGAAACTCATTCATGGTCACAGGACAACCTACAGAAGTAAAAGATGCACTCAGGGGAGAGAGGCGACAGAGGGGAGAAGGGTACCGGGGCTTTGGTGGGAAAACAGCCATTTTATTTATTTATTATTTATTTATTTTTTTTTTTTTTAAAGATTTTATTTATTTATTTGACAGAGAGAGAGACAGCGAGAGAGGGAACACAAGCAGGGGGAGTGGGAAAGGGAGAAGCAGGCTTCCTGCCGAGCCGGGAGCCCGATGTGGGACTTGATCCCGGGACTCCAGGATCATGACCTGAGTCGAAGGCAGTCGCTTAACCAACTGAGCCACCCAGGCGCCCCGAAAACAGCCATTTTAGACTCCCGACCTCTGAAAGGTCCCGGGCACTCTGGAGACTAAAGGTCACACTGGAGCTAGATATTGTTTGTCTAATTATTGTATAAGCAACACTTCCTTGACATATCCCTTCTAATGAACAAAATAAACAACACAATCCTCCCTTTTTATTTCAGCCATGTCTTTCACCAAGGAAAAGTTTCAAATTTTTAAAATTTCAAGCTTGGTGAAGGTTCCCCATGGCCCACTGAATGTCAACCGAGGCCCGTTGGACTCCCGAGGCCATTCAGCATTGGCTGCAGGCTGTCAGCACCACTTTGCCCCTGTTCCAGCAGGCCATTCATGTGCCCACAGTTGGCATCCCCCTCCTCCTTCACTGTCAATGACGACACTGTTTGTAACACCCCCCACTGCCCCCCCATCCAGTCCTGCATGACTCTGGGAGTAATTGTCTGAGCCCCTATGTGACCCTCACTCTTGGTGACAGCTCAGTGAGGCCCCCATCCCACAGGTTCTACCTTCCGTCGCTTGTACCTCCTCTGTGGTTTGGAGAGCTGCTTAAGGTCAGGGAGGACCTCTTCCTCTCTGGTCCCCATTGGCTGACACACTTGCACGAATGAATGAGTGAGTGAACAAATGATTAGATGAGGACATCTTCGAGTTGAGAATGATGAGGTCCACAGCCCAAGGGTTCCAAATCACATTCTGCCTTTCAGAAACTGCCATAGAGAAGGCGCCCAGCTCTGAGGAACTCCGAACCCCGGGCTGGAATATCGTGAGGGTCTAACTCATGCTGCAGGGAAGTTCCCCTGAGCCTACCGTGGCGGGCGCCCAAAACTGCCATCCCCGCTCCAGGGAGCGCACAGACCCACCCCTTTACGTATGGGCTCCTACTGTAATTTATTGAAAAATAAATGACAGTAATGGTTCAAAAAATTTGTGTTAAGTGTCAGAGGAAATGGCCCTCTGCACATCACATCAAATGTCAGCCTTCAGGAAGATGTCCAAGAACCAGTGCCCTATTAAATCGGGCTTTTAGTAATTTTAAGTATTTGGAGTTAAATAAAAATGCTGAGCAGTGCCTTGACAGGAACTCGAGAGATAGCATAAGAAGGGAAGAATGAAGCGGGGGAATCAGAGGGGAAGACAAACAATGAGAGACTATGGACTCTGAGAAACAAACTGAGGGTTCTAGAGGGGAGGGGGGTGGGGGGATGGGTTAGCCTGGTGATGGGTATTAAAGAGGGCACGTTCTGCATGGAGCACTGGGTGTTATATGCAAACAATGAATCATGGAACACTACATGAAAAACTAATGGTGTAATGTATGGTGATTAACATAACATAATAAAAAAAAAAGAAAAAAAGAGATAGCATAAGTGGTTCTAAATAAATAAAAAGGAAGTAAATGGTAATAAAGATTCATTTTCTAACTTTTGTTCCTCCCCTTTGGAACACAGAAGGGTTTGCATAAGCAAATACAATTTCTTGCAGTTTTTGCTGTGGTCATTCAGAATCAGAAAGAATATGGGGGCACCTGGGTGGCTCAGTCAGTTAAGCACCTGACTCTTGATTTCAGCTCAGGTCACAGTCTCAGGGTCGTGAGATCCAGCCCCACGTCGGGCTTGGAGCTCAGCTCGGAGTCAGCTTGCCCCTTTCCCTCTGCTCCTCCCCACTCCTCTCAAATAAATAAATAAATAACATCTTAAAAAATCAGAAACAATATTTAAAGTTACTGATTATTGATAATATATTTGATTAAGTACCTGAAAATCATAAACCTAAAGGAGAATTCTTTGTTTTTTCAGAAAATTATGGTTTAATCTACCTCCCTAAGTGTCAAGATACCGACAGAGCAAGTCTCCTTTGACAGTGCTTGTCACTTTCTCTTCTGGTCAGTCTCAGAATCAACTGATCCCATTTTATTGCAAATAAAGGACAGTTTGATTGCCTGCTATCTGTATGTGTTCATAACATAAAATCTTAAGTATCTGAAATATTTAACTATCACAAGTATCTCAAAACATTTCTCCAGGGATGCAATTTAAGGCAGAGATTTTTTTTCCTATTGATATAAATATTTTCTTTTGTTTTGAATGAGAAGTCTTTTTAGAGCCATACGCTATCCCAAAACTATGAAATTTTCAATTGTTTAAATATTACAGTGTTAAAAACTGTTGTCCAACTGATGACTCAGGACAAAGTCCTGAGAATGATCTTGCCACTTTCTTGCCCCTCTGTATCAAACCCTCTGGCTAGATTTTATTTGGGATGAACAATGTTGCAGAAGAGATACCTGATTTGCATAAAATTTGAACATTGCATATTTAGGGATTTGATTAAATTTCAGTAATCCGAAGAATACTTTTAACTAAAACACCACATCTGCACAATCCCCAGTAATTCCAACTAATTGAGGCATCATTGCAATATGTTATGTTTCCCAGATGAGCTCTTACAATGGGAAAATGGCTTAGCTTGTCATTTAAAAGCAGAGCTGCCTGATTGCCAGTGACCTTCATCATAATGATTTAATAAACTGCAGGCTCCACTTGACTCCTGCATCTAAGTCCCTCTACCCAGGAAATGGCATGCCACATTGGAAAAGGACTGTCTTCTGAAATGCTATTTCCTGGCTGGGGTCCCTGGGAAAGCAGTCTTTCTGAACATTTGCTCTCAGCCAGACATTGTGCTCAACTTTGCATGCATTATGCCGTTAGATCTGTGCATTGGGTATACTGGGTTTCGTACAAATTCTTGACATTGAAGGGATTTGTCCAAAACCTGAGGGCTTGGGACTGTCAGGTCGAGGACCTTCACCGAGGTTTTTCCGACTGGTTTCTAAGCAACCGATAAGCTAAGGTACACAAAGTGCCAAGATTGTGGCTTGTGCATAGTAAGGTTCAGCAAATATTAGTTTCTTGTCCTGTTCCTTCCAACTTCCTGTTATAAATTTTACTCAACTTTAATATTAGAGAAAATAGGAAAAATGTAATTTCTACCTTATCCCTCTTTCTTTCCAAATGTAAACTTAGCCTTAGCATAACTGGAGTAGTAAGTCAACACCCCTTTTTCCAACATCCATTGAAATTCAAAAGGGTTGCCTTGAAATTAATTTTACTTCATTCCTTGACTCTCACTTTAATCCTCAGGCTATGAAAAATTACAAAATTTACATTTCTTAATCAATTTGTTCTAGAGTTGGATTTACAGCAGCTTTATTAAAAATCCCAATGACCAACATGTCTTACAAATATTTAAGGAACTATCAGCCCTTCTCATATTAACAAGTCAGCCTCTTTCCCCTCTCACAAGAGAAGGAAAATCCAAACTGATTTCAAAACCTCTTGGTTGTCCACATACCCTATGATTATTTTCTCTCAACTTCTGACAGTTGACTAGCTCTGTGAGGGTAGAGGGCATATTTTATTTTGTTTGTTTTGTTTTTGTTTGTCCACTATATCCCCAGTAGAAGTATATTTAAATATTTGTTAAATGAATACATGAGCCATTCCCATTGTATACATTCATGTTAAAACATTCATATCAAGAGGGGCTACCTTTTCTTTTGGAAACCCTTGGGCTATATTCACATCTTACTTTTTTGTGCATGTATAAAATATACAAATCCCTTTAATAAAACGACTCATTGCTTATTTGCCTCACTTGTATATTTGGCATCCCTCTCCATCTATCCCTTGGATTAGCCCTCCTGGTTTAGGCGTGTGATTGGCCTTCACCAGTGACCCTCATTCTCTGTCCCAGAGAAGAGCCTCAGGCCAGCCTCCCAAAGGGTCCTGGCTGGCCTCCCAACCTAAGCAGGCAATTCTCTTGGTTCCCAACCCCCAAGTGTAGCAAAAAGATGCTGGCTACCTTTCCAAAGGCTGCTCAGCTGTCAGGAGTGTCGATCCAGGTCTGACACCAGGCATGCTGGAGAGCTTAGCTCAGACTCAGTAGAGGAGGCACGTCCCAGTGTACCGCTCCAGTTAATTGACCCTGACAGGACGCAAATTGGGCTTGGACTAAGGACTAGGACCAAGGCCATCTCCATTCATCAGGGGCAGTCCTTTCAGATGGTTTATTCTGAAAGCTTCACACTGAGTCTGGATGAACCTGACAAGGCAAGGCGTCTGTGAGCAGGCACTTCCGTGGTTCTGTTTCAGAGCTGTTAGATTATAAACTGCTAGGTTACAGTGAGTCAGGAGGCAAGGATGGTATTTTTGCCTTGACAGAGAACATATTGTCAAGATGCAAATATGAACAACGCGTAAGAATCAGAGGTCATAACTAAAAGAGCATTCTGGGCATTAATTGATGACCAGCCATAAGTCTTTCTTTGTCTGATACATCAACATCACATTTTACAAGTCAGTTAGATCCTAAACTTGGGACATGAGGCTAAAAATTGCTCGTGGTTGGATAATATTGAAAATTACTTGTTTATTAAGTACACTGTGCATAATTTTAGCTATGAAATCTTACAGGGATATATATGTATATGAATATATAATACTTTCAGTGTAAAATGAAGACTATTTACAAAAATATCACTGGACAACACTTCATTATGCATAAAGTAGGATTAACATAAGTTAAATATATCTATAACAAGTAAATTGCATATAAGAATAATAATAATATAATATAATATAAAAAGTACTGGATTAGACTTCAGGAAAATTAGATATTACTCCCATTTCTATGCCTAATAAAAATTACCTCGAGCAAGTTACTTTGTCTTTGCTGAAACTCAAACCCTTTACACTAGTTCCGTTCGGAGCGTTCTTTTCATTTTATCATAAACACGTAAACATGCTGATATTATCTTCCCTACTAGTCTCTCAGCACTGACTTATAAGAGGGAGGATGAAGGACACGAGGGCACTTTAGAATCTGTAGGTTGGGCCCTCGAATGACAGCCTTGATTCTGATCTCCACCCTGGATGCTTGCCACCTAGTGGCGCTTGATAGCACAGCCGTTTCTGCTAACAATACACCCCAGTAAATGTAAATATTGTGAAATTTGCTTGACCAATAAATAAATAAATAAATTTAAATAATCTAATAATTGACAGATAGGTAATGATTTTAAGAAGAATATTCATAAGACTGTCTCAGGTATAGTTTTACTGGTTCTCATAAAATACTAACTCCACTTTTAACAGAGCAAATCAGAAGTTCAAGTTACAGTGAATATGGAGCTAAGTATTATAAATGAGCTAGTTGGCATCCATCAAGCGAGTGAGTGAATGAATATACTCTATTTTATGTGCCTCATTTTCTTAGAGAGCACTCTTTAAGCCATCTTGCTGATAACACATTTCTCATCTTAGCAGAAAAATCAAATAGGGTAGATACATTAGTAAATGAGCACAGATGTTAGAAGGAAAAATCAAATGAATAAAGGAAAACATGCCCAACCAAGAATTCCACAGATATCAGATGACACCTGTTATGTCACGGACATGTCTCCTAAGGCAAAGGAAGAAATCTGATGTTCCTTTTATCATTTAAAACCAGGCTGGACAAAGTTCTCTGTGGTTTGTTTCAGGAAGAACTCCAGCCAGGACAGTGAGAGCCAATTGCTGTAGCAGACTTTTCTGCATCTAATTTCCACATTTTGTTTTCATAATAACATGAAACAGAACAGAAAAACACAATGTATGCTTTCAGGTTCATTTCGCCAGTACAAATACATTTAACCTAATGCACTAAGATATAACCAACTAAGTCTATCTCAAGGTAACCTCCCACAATATCTTTAAAAGCCACCTCCTCTTTGTATTAAAATCTTTGAAAACAAGTTTTACATTCTTGTAACTCTTCTGATGGATTCCTCACATTAGTACATTCTTTTGAAAATTTCAGTACATTCTTCTGAAAATTTTAACTTGAGATGTAAAATAAAAGTGCTATGTACTTTGAGTAATCATAGAAATATAGGAAGTGAAGCAATTCTACCTTTTAAAGATATATTATCATTTTTGTTTTTTCTGAAAGTTACAACCTAAAGTTGGATATAAGCCCTGTTTTTATCTAAATAACATAAGAATTCAGGAGGTGTATTCTTACTGACTTCTGGAAGTCAGAATTCCCAAGAAAGGAAAGGATGAGGCAGAGAATGGGCATTGTCACTCCCGGGGGCTCTGTACGGGACCTGTGGCTGTCTCAGCATTTGGCCATGTGTCAGGTGCATCCTCCATCTGAGAACCAGAGTGGTCCCTGAGGGATCCCACATCCAGGATAGCATGTTGCTGACAGGGGAAATGATCCTATTGGACACTTTCTCAATGCTCTTCTCCTCCATTATCCATTCATGAGTGTTCATGCCTGAAATTCCTTCAGTTGGGGCTAATGCTTTTCATTACCCAGGCACAGATAAGAGGCAAAGGTAAATAGCGCTATGGAAGCAATGCCCCTCTATGCTTCAATCATGACATAAAGTGTACATGGTAGATATTAAATCCATGACCAAAAGTCTGCTGTTGATCCAGGCATTGCTGGTCTTCTTAAGATAGGACACAGGTTAGGACTTTGCCATCCCAGCAAGAAAGGGGACTGACTCCATCAAGCCCTGGCCTCTCTTGGATCCTCCTCTCATGGAGGTGCCTCTCCTCCCACCAATGCTCACCCCAAGCCCTGGCCTCTCTTGGATCCTCCTCTCATGGAGGTGCCTCTCCTCCCACCAATGCTCACCTCCCATCCTCCCCCCACCTCCAACCCCAGCCCACCCCATGCATTCTACCCCGCACCCTGCACGCTGATTCAGTCCGCAGCGCTGTGTCCTCCAGGGGTCTGTAAACTGTTTCTGTCAAGGGCCAGAGAGTAAAGACTTCCAGCCTCGTGAGCTACATAGTCTCTGTCTTAACTCTTAGCTCTGCCTACCCTAGCAGGGAAGCAGACAGCCAGTAAAGCTTTACTCAGGCACGCTGACATTTGAAGCGCATGTAATTTTCACGTGTCACAAAATATTCTTCCTCTTTTGAATTTTGCAGCCATTTAAAAATGTAAAAAAATATATATACATTCTTAGCTAAGGGCCATATAGAAGAAATGGCCAAATAGACAGGCCCCAGGACTTGGCCCCATGTCCACCATGCTTTACCAAACATGAAGCAGTCACATGCAGCTGGAATACGTCACAAATAGTTTCCTGTTACTTGGCAGAGGGTTAAACCACCGAGGGACTCTTTCCAGGCATGAAGTGAAAGCCTTCCTTTCATTCTGCAGTTGCTTCTGAACTGCAGATCTTCTTTGGTCCTTCTGGACAGACCTTACACTAGCAGAAGTTACAAAAACTGACAGCAGCAATTCTTCGTATGGTTGAGGCAGACCATTCCTTTACGGAGAATCTAATACCTTTGAAAACGCTGTGTTTTGCACCTCTCCCTGCCATCCCCAGGGGCTTCCATTACCTACAGGGGAGCTACTCCAGGCTGGGTCTCTCCGGTCTACATGGGAGGAGCCAAGCCCTTTGAGATCACTCAGCTGCCGCTAAATAGTTGGGGTCCTCTTGGCATCCTAACCCAAACCCCTTTCTCTCTGCATCCCCCATTGTCTGTGCAATGTCTAGAAGCACAGGTGAGACCTGTCCCCCAAAGCCTCACAGTCTCCGGGTGCCTTGTTTCCTGGCTGGGCCCCGGCTGGGCCTCTTGGCCCGTGGACACATCTCATGCAGCCCCTCCCCACTGTCTCCCTGCTCTTTCCCTGGTCTGAACCTGGACACCTGCACTCTCTGTGTCATTTCTCTCCAACAGACTCCACTCCCAGACTCTGGGACACTGTGAGCCATTACCCTTCCAGGCAAGAAACATTGTTTCTCAGAAACATTAAGACATCTAAAGGCCCTGACATTAAATGTGGGATATTCTGGAGACCAGCTCTCAGAGGCAATACATATAACACCAGGTGGGGTCTGCGTACGGGCTATGAATTCCTTTGTTAGGTCTTTGTCAGAAAATACTGGATAAGCCATTAAGGCTGGTGAGAAATGCTGTGTGCGGTTACCAGACCGTGTGGGATGCAAACAACAGTGAAATTCAGAAAAAGGAGGGGGCCCAGCAAGAGTAGCTCTTCAACACATTTGTTGGTTGGATGAATGAATGAATGAATGAAATGAGAGCCACCCCCCCACACAGTTTAGAAATTAAATAAATGAAGTCCTGTTATGCAATAGTTAACCTCAATTTCATCCCATAAAACTGTAAGAGCCTGTTTCTAAAATTCTACATGTGTTTTCCAAGCCCGAGCACATGCTTGGCTGCCGCCTCCTCCCCAGCTGCCAGATCTGATGAGAACACAGTGACTACCAGCTTCAAGTCAAAGTTCTTGGCCTCTCAATATTGTGCCTAGTTCAAAGTTCTGTATTCATCTCAGACCTGAACTGAATAGCTCATGCCATCTCGACCCCCACAGTCAGCACAGAAACCTTCTGAAGGATCACTTGGAGCTGTTCCTTCCGGGGTCGTCTCTAGTTATCTCACCCGGGTGCTGTGGGGAGGCTGATTGCATTCGGGTAAGGCTGTCCCTCTTCAACAATGGCGGGTCCTCCTAGAGGCTCAGATGAAATGCCCCTTCTCTGGGAATCCTCTCCCTTTTCCCTTCCACGATACCCCATGCCAACCCTCGGCACTGCAAGGACCACGCTCTGCTCTAATCATAGGTTCACTTGCAGTTCTCCCCTTGAATAGGATAGGCACCAGTTCCTACTGTTCCATTGAATGCATCCATCCATTGCGTAAGCTTACTGAGTAGCTGCTATTTATGTTGGGGAATAGGGATGGGGACTGGAAGGAGTACATGAAGATAAGAAAGACAGTCCACAGCCCCTGGAATAAAAGGGAAATGAGGACAGGTTACATTTCAAGTGAATTTGGAAGAATCTCAAAGGAGAATGTTCAATTCATTTTTCACCTGACTTACTCAACATGCCTGAGTAATGTGGTATTCTTGGAATGCAGAAATCTGCAGCAGAGGTTTTAGCTCTCGAGGTTGGTCAGCCGGTGAATCCTGGCATTGAGCAGAGTCCGTTCACCTGCGCTGGGAAGGGGGAGGGAAGTGTGCAGAAACAGGACCTGGCTGGTGGCTTTCTAAAGAAGAGAGGCCTGCTCTAATCACTCACATCCTTGATGGTGCTGTGAGCATTTGCACATCCCTGTTCTTACCGACTTTTTAAAGACCTCTGTATCTGCCACAGGCAGCTTCAAGGCTCATTTGGACGGACACATAAAACACAGACACTTGCAAACCACAGATACACTGACGCCGTACTACTGTTGTCATGGAGATCAAAAGAGCCAGTTTCTTAAAGGAAGTGGGTGTTGGAGCAGGGACCAGAGGCTGGAGGAAGGACACCCGGAAGGATGAAAGAAGGCTGTTTAGGGAGACTACAGGAGGAGAAAAATGCCAAGGCTAGAAAGGGGAGAGAGTTCCCCAGATGGCAGATAAATGAGACAAATGGAAAGAACCCAGGCTCATTACTGGATCCACAGGTAAATGAAAGGAAGAGTAGTATTCAACACAGGAAAATAATTAACCCCTACATGAAAAGCACAACAGTGAATAGAGAAGGGCTTCTCCCAGAACTGCAGCATACTCCGAGGGGCTTGAGAGAAGGTAGAAGCAGGACACGTGTAAATCAGAGCTGTCTGTAAATAACAGCATCTTCTGGAGCAGAAAGGCGCTCAGATGGTTGAATTCTGCAATATACAGTGAGCCTTGGACTGACTTTCTTTTTTCTTTTTTTTTTTTTTTAATTTTTCCATTCACTTACTCTCCAGAGTCTTCCTTTAATATGTATTAAGAGGACTGTTTGCCAGGTGAGATTTGCTATAAATCTGTGGATCTGTCATAAATGATCTTTATTCTAAAAACACGTCACCCATGAGCTGGCCAAACAAGTGAACAAACTCTCCAGAATCCCTGCTTTAAGAAGGAAAAGAAAAAGGATGACATTGTCCAAACAAGTTGGCACCTCAGATACTATTTTATTCCCTTGACGGGGGCTGGGAAGTGAAGCTGGACCCCCCAAATCCCACCTGGATCTCTTATCCTGATGCATGAGCCGCCATGCTGAGTGACCACATGGAAGCCAACTCTCAACTTGGATCCAAGTTGCACGGTGATCCTGAGAGATCCTTCTGTACTGGATAGTCCAGGCCTCTGATCAACAGCTACATCATGGACCTAGAGTCCGGGCAGCTCTTTTATCTTCAAACCATTCTCATTAGCCCTGCACCCAGTCAGATTATAAACCTGCAACTGATGTCATTCCTGCCCATCACTTTTTTTGTGCCTCATATATGCTCAAAACCATTCTCTTCTGCATCCACAGTAACATTTTCTGAGAATGTCCACTGTGCTGAAGCCCTGTTTTGGACAAGTGAGTGGATGAGATTTCAAACATGTTTGTGAGAATCCTTAGGCACTTGGAGCTTGCAATCAAGTCCTTGGAAACCCAGCATTCGATATGGAACAGTGGCCACAGGAGGGGATGGAAGTGATCAGTTCTCACTGAGCTGATGGTGAATCAGCGCATGCGGGGGAGGCCAGAGGAGAGAGAACTCCTTGGATGGAGGCAGTCGAAGGAAGCAGATGAGCTGGAAGTTGAGCTGGCTTTGGAGAATGAGTTGGGCTTTGATAGAGGAGGAAGAAGAGCAGTCTCTGATGAGGGCTTTCATGAGATGGAAAAACACAAGAGAGTTGGAATTTCCATGCTTGTTCGAGGATCCAGAGAGAATCCTAGGTCATCGGGGAACAGCCAGGGGGCATTAGCCTGGAAAGACTACAACTGGGCTTATATCTCACAATGGGTACTGCTGAGATTTGGGGAGAAGAGGGCATGATCGAAGTGGTAACTTAGGAAATTTGCCTTCTCCATTATCTGCAACCAAGATTCAAAGTATGTTCAAGATCTCTACCTGATTTCCTCTTTTTCTTTTCTTCCTACTTCACCATTAATTTCATTCATTTGGTTTCATGAAACAAATAATTATTTTTGACCCATTTTGTCAATCACAATTTGATGATAATTAATGGCCAGAGAATTGTATCCTAAAACTGCCTTCCCCATTAGGATTTCTCCCTTACAGACATCTACCTTTATCCCAGGTAAACACACACACAAAGGCATGGATGTTTAAAGCATCATCCAAAACATATTTTATTTTTTTAAGATTTTTTTATTTATTCGTTTGAGAGAGAGAGAGAGAGAGAGCACAAGCAGGGGGAGGGTCAGAGGCAGAGGGAGAAGCAGGATCCCCACTGAGCAGAGTGCCTGACCTGGGGCTCAATCCCAGGACTCCGGGCTCATGACCTGAGCCGAAGGCAGATGCTTAACCGACTGAGCCACCCAGGTGCCCCCCAAAACATATTTTAAAGTTAAGTATATTATGCACTAATTTGTCCTGGGATGACATGAAGCCCATTGCCAGATTTTTCCACACGCCCTGTCCACACCGGCTTGTTACTCATTCCACTCAGGGAAAGTCTCCAGGGTCACTTTCAAAAACTCTTTGGTACTTGCACCGCAATCCCTAAAATTTCCTGTACTGAACGTGCAGAATTCCTCTGCTTATGGACTTTTAAAAAGAGATCTGAGTTTTCAATATGTTTTCAAGGATTTCTTTAATGTAAACACATCCCTAAGTGGAAATCTGACTATCCAGCCTACAAAGTAATAATAAAACATAAACTTTGCCTGACATAGTTAGAGTTTTGGCTTGTTTTTGTCCGTGAAAACAATGCTTTCTCTTCATATGATTTGTTAAATGTTCCTTTTTTTTAATTTTATTTTATTATTTTATTTTATTATGTTAATACATTACATCATTAGTTTTTGATGTAGTGATCCATGATTCATTGTTTGCGTATAACACCCAGTGCTCCATGCAGTACGTGCCCTCCTTAATACCCATCACCAGGCTAACCCATCCCCGCACCCCCCTCCCCTCTAAAACCCTGTTTGTTTCTCAGAGTCCATAGTCTCTCATGGTTCATCTCTCCCTCTATTTCCCCCCCTTCATTTTTCCCTTCCTTCTCCTAATGTCCTCCATGCTATGCTACTCCTTATGTTCCACAAATAAGTGAAACCATATGATAATTGACTTTCTCTGCTTGGCTTATTTCACTTAGCATAATCTCCTCCAGTCCCATCCATGTTGATGTAAAAGTTGGGTATTCATCCTTTCTGATGGCTGAGTAAATGTTCCTTTGATTAAAAATGTCTATCATGGGGTGCCTGGGTGGCTTAGTCAGTTAAGTGTCTGCCTTCGGCTCAGGTCATAATCCCAGGGTCCTGGGATCGAGTCCCACATTGCGCTCCCTGCTCAGCGGGGAGTCTGCTTCTCCCTCTGCCCCTCCCTACCACTCATGCTCTCTCTCTCTCATGTCCCCTCTCTTTCTTTCTCTCTCAAAAAAAATAAAATCTTTAAAAAATGCCTATCATAAATTAAGCTAGTTAGAATATATATTCATCTATGGGCGGGAAAACAAGAAGACTCCACCCTACCTGTGCAATCAGATCACAAACCCAAGAAGCTAAAAGTCAGCAAGCAGATCCCCCTGCTTTTGGAAGATTTAGCTAAATTGGTTGCCTCTCTATGTAAACGTTTTCTGATGGGCATTCGCCTCTACGCCCTTAACTTGCTTCTTGACCTGATGCCATAAGCACCATACTGTGATCCTGATTTAGTATCTGAGGAGGTCTTAAGCCTACACAGGGAGCCAATTGAAAAATTAGAATATTTAATGGGCATAAACCAATCTTTAAAAATATGTATCATTTATATTTGGGTCAATGTATTTAACATTTAAAAGCTATATGAAATAAGAAAAATACCTGTTTCAAATTTGACTTATAGATGACTCTTGCAGGGAAATAAATTTTATTAATTAATTAAATGACATAAATGCAAGTTCAGTGGTTGTGGTAAGATAATTTCCATGGAATCAAATTCTCAAAATCTAAAGTCTTTAGATCCGATTTAATACAAAGTGAAAATTCATAGCTCATCACTGGAAAAACAAGATTGCCGAGAGATTTGCTTGTAAAAAAGGGATGAGCTCTCATGTCAGGGTCCAACAGCACCAGCTTAACTAAAAACGTCATGATTTGGACGACTGTTTTATTGATCTCCGTCGGAACCGTGTACATGCATGAAATGAGACTGGATGTTGAGCAAAGCAGTTGCAATCCAAAAACAACCAAAAATGAGGAAACTTGCTTTTTAAAAATGTGATTCTACTGTTCCTGTAGAGCTCAGACTAACGAACACCCAAACACAACCAGCACCATCTAATCCCACTGGGGGGGCATAGTAGGCCATTCATAAATACTTGCTGAGATGCATTAGTGCTGCTCCGAGCCCCCTTCTGCCTTCTCCCTGTGTGGACTCCCCGGGCTCGCATTTTGCCCGCCCGGTGGCCTCGCCCTATCTGCTGGCCAGCCCCCATTCGTCACTGCTATGTGCTGGGCACCCCCCACTCTGCTCCAGCCTCTCTGCCTCCCCCAGCTGCTTTCTGCAGGCACCATTCGCCACCTCCTCCCCTCCCAGTCCCAGACCCTGGTCATCCTCCCAAGCCCGCGGGGGCCGCCCTCTTCAAACCACTCTGAGCTTGCCACTTTCTGGATGCCCACCGGCCTTCGCTGTCCAGTGCCGGACGCTTAGACACCTGAGATTCTCTGTGGTGTCCTAAGTGTTTACTCCCTCTCTCCAACTGGACTGTCAGCACTTTGGGGACAGAGAAAGCCTTTCATGGTCCTAAGTAACCTAAATCCATGGTTTGTAGTGAACACAGACACACACGCTCACACATACACACTTGCATACACACACATATCACTTGACGGGCTGAAAGTCTACAAAACCTTTATTGCTTTAGAGCATCGCTATTGTGTTGTTCTCGTAACACACTTGAAAAGAGTTTGGTTTCTTCTAAAAACCCACGATATCGCAGACTCTGCAGAGCGTCTGTCATTAGCAGAGTCGCTCACGTAGCCTCGCCGCTGCCCGGGTTAAATCACCATGATGATTCCGAGATGATTTGTGCCTTCTTGTCGGTGGTGCACTCCTTTTACTCGCAGCTGCCAACTGGAAACACCTTTATTCTGGAACATTCCATGAGAGCGTAAGCTCCGCAAGGGCAGGGACCGTGTTGTAAAAAATCCTCTGTGCTCCCCGGTGCCTCGGACAACCCGGCAGAACAGCTCCAGCTCAGCAGATTCTGCCGGGCGAAGGGGCGACGATCAGGGGGCCTGTGTGTTGCTGGTCGGCGATGGCAGCGCGCATGCACTCGGTGTTCCCGAATTCCAGAGGAGGTGCCCCCGGCCGGGAACAGCCTGTGCGTGGGCTCGCCGCCAGTACCCCTCACCGCACCCCCACCGGACACCTGCTGCTATTATTACCATGACCTTCAGACTTCATCCGCTTTCCTTCGAGGGGGTGGGCTGGCTCCCCTCCGGTTGTCCCCCCAGGATTCCTTAGTGTATTCTTTTCTTTTCCTCTTTAGGCTCCCAAGAAACATTTGCAAAATGGGATTATCCGTGGCTACCAAATAGGTTACCGCGAGTACAGCACTGGGGGCAACTTCCAATTCAACATTATCAGTATTGACACCACTGGGGACAGTGAGATTTACACCCTGGACAACCTCAATAAGTTCACCCAGTACGGCTTGGTGGTGCAGGCCTGCAACCGGGCCGGGACGGGACCTTCTTCTCAGGAAATCATCACCACCACCCTCGAGGATGGTAGGTCTGGCGGCCGCCGCTCACGCCTTCCCTTCCTCAAGGGTTTGCTCTGGTCGCCGCTCTGCCCCCCACACGCAGCCTGGCTCCTGCTGGCTCTGCAGTGGCAAAGGTGCCAGGCCTGGGGGACCGAGGCTTCCGGGGAAGTCTGCCTGCATGCCCTCGCCGGCTGCATGGATTGGTCTCACCCTTGACAGAGCTTGATTGCAAAGCCCAAATCCGTTCCCTCTCCAGCATCTCATTCATTCCAAGCACAAGAATTGGGCTTTTCCCGAGTGCATCCAAGGCTCGCTCTAGGACTGCAGAAGCCTGACCAGAATGTAGAAATGTAGAAATCTGATTTTCTAAGAATTTCTTCCAGATCAGAGTTAAGTAGGATCCTCCCTCCCTCCCTCCCTCCTTCCTTCCTTCCTTCCTTCCTTCCTTCCTTCCTTCCTTCCTTCCTTCCTTCTTCTTTCTCTTTATGATTGCTTCCTATTTCCAAGCACTTTGGACCAGAGCAAGGAATGAGCAGGCTTCCTGGCGCAAATCTCACGGTGACTGAGCGCCCCCTAATGACCACAAGGAGTTAATTCGCCTTCTCCCATGACTGTTCCAGGAGTGCTTGAAAAGCAAAGAGCTCTGTGTCCAGAGACCTCACGTTAGGGGCAGAGATAGAATACGGGCTTCATTGTAGCACTAAGTGTAGATTTTAAGGCACCAAATTTGCACTGAAGTTACCTCTTGTGCAGTAAGCCACGTGATCATAGGTTTGAAGAGGCACAGAGTGACTTGCATCCGTAATTTCTGACCATTTCTACGGAGAGAAGTCTTAGAAAACCAGAAACCCAGAGACTGGGATTTTCCATCCAGCGTCATGATCTTTGCAATCATGATTACATATGCCTTTTGGTTTTCACCTCAATGCTAACTCTTCATTGATGTGTATGGTTCTGTTGATGTTTTGTCCCTTTTCCCAGGTACAGCATTTAAGGTCTGGATAAACTCGATGTGAAAAACATTTCAAACAGCCCCCATCTCAGTCTGTTTACTGTCTTTCCTCTGACACAATGGTATAGTTTTGCAAGGGGGGCTTACCAGGGAGGGGGGCAGTGAGTAAGCTATGACTACATGTCTGCTTTTCAGTACCTTTCAGTAGCCAGGCTTCCCATTTATATGCCATATGCTACGAAATGCAGAGGATATGTACTGTATTAAGCAAATGTAACTTCAAACAGTCACGAGAGTGATGGGGACACAAACCAGAGAAGCAATGGCTTTTTACTCTTGCAGTAAGACCACAAGTGTTCTCTGCTCCTCAGTCCCGGGGCAACCTCCTTCAATGTGAAGTGGTTAAGCTGGAAAGAGAGACTGGAAGTCTGTTAGGACTTACGCATAAACTCACATTATTTTATGGAGTTATCATACTATTTGAATAGGGAAATGGTACTCATTTTCCCCCCTTAATTTTATGGATTGAGTGTGATTTTTTCTTTTGCTTGCATATTGAAATGTTAAACTAATGTTGCTTATTCCATATTGCTTTGCCAATTAAACTACCCACAGTTATTACAGATTCTAATTATTTAATTTCAGTGCCCAGTTACCCCCCTGAAAATGTCCAAGCCATAGCAACATCACCAGAAAGCATATCAATATCCTGGTCCACCCTTTCCAAGGAAGCCTTGAATGGAATTCTCCAGGGGTTTAGAGTCATTTACTGGGCCAACCTGATGGACGGAGGTAAGAGGATGAAAACTAGGGCTGTGAGTTTGCCCCAGAGAATGCGTGATGGGATTAGCAGACCCCCCTCCTAAAGTAGGTTTCAGGGAATGGAGGGCGCGTCTTTCTCAATGGACACTGTCCACTCTCCCCACGTCATTCTGTTCTTACCAATCATCGTGTGTTCTCACAGGTGCATAGAGCTGCTTGAAACATCATGTATCCTCAAAAAGCAATTTGAGGTATCGGAGGGGGTGGCACTGGGGAAATGTTGGCATGGGTGTGCTTTCTTAGATGAGTATCTATGCCAAGCCTCTGCATGCAGCACCAAGACATTGATCTGATTCTAGAAAGTTCTATGTGATGTGTATCCTAAAAGGTTGACCTCTTCCAATTTCCTGATAAAACTCAACAGGGCAACTTCCTAAGTCCCTGCAGTTGACCCATGAGGAGGTTCAGGGGGAATGCCAGAACACCTTGCCAGGAATATTGTTACTTCTCGCAAAGAGCCATTTCATACAAAACCCTCCATTTTTTCTCCTTCTGTTTTATTCTCCTTCTCCTTCCCCTTTTTCTGTTTCTCTTCCTTCATTCTTCTTGTTTCTCTGTGTTTGTTTGTTTTTTCTTTCAAGTTATAGGACAAACTCCTTCTGTGTGTTTTGCCAAGACTGAATGAGAGTGTGACCCGCACAAGTAGTGGCAAGATTGGGGCCAGAAGTTTCTTGCAGAGAATACGTCTCAGTGTGGTGGTGCTTTCATGGGGCGGGTGCTGCTGAGCCAGCCTGAGCCCTGCCCCGTGACCAGGATAGGCACACACCGCCCTGCGGCCTTCACAGGGGAGCTGCTAAGCTCTGCTCACTGTCTGCATCCCAAGACCCGTGTGGCCCACACCCGCACCCTCCCCTTCTCTCCTCCCCAGCTGCCTTCTGCACCCCTGCCCCAGCGGCAATGCCTCTCCTCTTGCCTGGGGCTTCCTTCAACCCCTCTGACTGCACGTGGACCCCTAGTGCATGCTCACCTCTGAGTTTGGGCAAACACAGCCAGCGCCCCCAGATACATCCCACCCCTGTTCAGGCCACCTGGGGCTGCTCTGCCAAGCAGGTGGCTGTCCCCACCCCAGTAAACAGAACACACAGGGTCTGAGGCTGCAGGGGGCTCTAATATTGGTGCAAGAATACAGGAACAAAGACACTTAGCTAAATAAGCTTAATTTGCTAAGGAAAGAGCAGCTTTTGGAGGCTTAATTATTTATGTCTATACCAGACCTGCTTCTCAGGGCTGAGGACCAGACCCGGTTCCTCCTGCTGTTGAGTATAGCACCTCCCACATCACCCGGCACTAGAGACGTTCTGTAAAGATTCACCTGCTTGATCCGAGGCAGACACATTAGCTGAGCATCTGCTCTGTGCTGGGCTCGTGCTAGACACAGAGGACGCAGCGTCTGCCCTATTGGATGTTCCAGACCAGTGAGCGAGGGAGAATCTAGTGAACATAGAACCACAAGCCCAATAATGCACAGCCAGCCCCAGAGACGGACAGATCTATATAGATGATTCTTTTAACAACTTCACCCTCTTGTGCCTCAAAAAAGCTTTTACAAATCCCATAGACATAAAGTGTAGAGCAATGACAATTTGTAAAAGTATCCATCTTATTGGCATGATGCCATACTGTAGCATTGTGTATACTTGTTCTCATCCTCGTCTTGAATGAGACAACTAAATACTTGAGCACACTCACCTAGAGGCAGTGTGACACTGAAATTGTTCTATTTTTGTTCCTGTTGGAGCTATTTCCAGTATCCAGTGGTGGCTACTCATCCTATCATACACATTTTCACACATCACTCATATTTGTTAATACTATTAACACCTTAGCTCCACGAAGAGTGATGTGGTTAATACGGTTCTTTTGACTCGATGCTTCTAAAGCCTTAAAAACTTGCATATTCAAAAACATAAAAGTCTTTAAATAAAGACTGCTTGGAAATGCATACGGTTCCTAAAGATACTTTTGCTCACTGTATTAAGATCAAAGTGGTGTGCTTAATGTCTAATGTAGGAGTTCTACACTTAATCTCCGGAAGATGAGAAGGAAGCCCTTAGAGACATAAACCTGCTAGGAACACTCTCTCCTCACCTGCTACTTACAAGAAGTGACATGTATGAATTAGCAGGTAATTCCATGGGGTTCCTGGATGCTTCCACAGACACTCCTCGGGCTGCTGTCCCGAGGAGTCGTGAAAACGTGTGACTGTGTAAAGGACTGGTCCCACTAACCCTGAGAAAACACCCACTCACTCTCACACTCACATTCACACACACTCAGACACACACACTCACAGACACATACTGATACAGACCCACACACAACCCTCACACGTACATCCCCTCACACAACCCTCACACATACATCCGCTCACACTCACAGACTCACACACAACCCTCACACATACATCCGCTCACACTCACAGACTCACACACAACCCTCACACATACATCCGCTCACACTCACAGACCCACACACAACCCTCACACATACATCCCCTCACACTCACAGACTCACACACAACCCTCACACATACATCCCCTCACACTCACAGACCCACACACAACCCTCACACATCCGCTCACACTCAGACTCACACACAACCCTCACACATACATCTGTTCACACTCAGACACTCACAGACTCACAACCCTTACACGTTCATCCGCTTACGTTCACAGACACTCACAGGCACACGCACTCACACATACATCCTCTCTCACACACACAGGCACGCACACTGACAGACTGGGAGACACAGATTGTTACTACCACTGTGATTAGCAGTTGCCTCAAACACACATGTAGGAAAGCGTCTCGTTATTGTTAATGTGGTCAGATAAAAGTGGTGAATACATTCGATGGGGGACGCTAACCACACAACATGTTGGTGAAATTTCTGAGTATTTTATCATAACCTAAAAGTTCGATACTTTTCAAGACTTGACAAGGCCATTCATCTGCAATTGACAGAAAAATTGTACACTTTGAAGTCACATCTCCATCTGCGTCTGAACTCTTTGTCATTTCTTCTGTTTCCCCGAGACAGCACGGTGCTTCTGAAGCGAGACAGCATTTAGTGCCGACCAGACGTTCGCTTCGATGGTGGGCAGTTGGCGGTACTTTAGAAACGTCATTTCCATCCCTGTTTTTTGCCTTGAGACTCTTTGAGGAGGGAGGGTATAAATACAGAAAACAATTCGTTTTAAAACAGAAAGTTAAAAATTTTTATAGTAGAAATAATATGTCTAAATTTGTTTTATATATTCATTTCATATTATTTTATTCATGATTTCAACTGAACATTATTCTTTAGTTACTGGGTTGTTTTTTTTTTTTAATAACCCCATGGGGTTTGTAAAAGGTAGATGATAGAAATCCTGCTTAAACTATAAAAAAGAACAAAAGCTCGAAAGAATGGCAAATGAAGCATGCTGTTTTGATCGGGCTTTTTGTCATCATTTTCCTTTCTATTTTCTCTGTATCTGCTAAGCGTTGAGTATCTGCCAGTCAGGAAAATGCCCAGTGTGCCTCCCGGACCATGTCAGGAACCTCTGGGGGGTAATCTTGAATGGGGGTTCTGACTGCAGTCACATTCCTGGTTCATGAATAAATCAGCTCATCAGAGCAATATGAACCCCAAGACGAGTAAACATCCAAATGTTAATTCTAATCCGCCTTGTGCTTCATGAGTAGATGGAATTCTTCTGCTTTAATCATTGCTTTCTTTAAAAAGATGGAGATGATCCACTTCACTTTGTCCCTTGTAGCCATCCTCCTCCCCATCACTGTGTCTTACCCAGGAACTGTCCGGATGCATCAGCACCACTTTCTCCTGCAGCAAGACTGCAGCCCACTCTCTCCAGTGGGGAGAGACCCCGGGGCCCTTCTTAAAGACAAAAATTTAAAAACAAATGCAAAAACCCAAAGTCCCGGGACGCCTGGGTGGCTCAGTCGGTTAAGCGGCTGCCTTCGGCTCAGGTCATGATCCCGGGGTCCTGGGATCGAGCCCCACATCGGGCTCCCTGCTCAGCAGAGAGCCTGCTTCTCCTCCCTCTGCCTGCAGCTCTGCCTACTTGTGCTCTCTCTCTATCTCTCTGTCAAATAAATAAATAAAACCTTTAAAAAAAAAAAAACCCAAAGTCCCCAGAGATCAAATGAGTAGACAAGGTCTCATAACTAGCTGCTGGCATTCAGCCCAGTGGAACCCTGTTTTCCCTGGGGTGTGTGTGTGTGTGAGAGAGAGAGAGAGACAGAGAGAGAATGAGCTTTGGCACAGCATGGAAGTTCCTAAATCTGAAAAGATCTTGATGAGATCTATACTTAATTTTTTTTTTCCCATTAGCATTTGAGTTTTTTTATCCTCATCCACTCGACCCATATTAGATCTGTTCAGGAAAACGAACATCTTAAGTAGATAATATAATACGAGGAGTTCTGGTGGTCACCGGCGGACCCTCCCTTCCGAGGGGAGTCTTCCTAACCCATCAGGCCTAAAGGTTATCCATTCTGAATGTGCCGTGACCCCACACAGGAGCGAATATCTTTTCACTTTCGAAAGCCATGTCTTGAGGCTTCCAAATTGTGGCCCTGAAAAGTCTTCACCCTGCTGGCCTCCCCAGAAGACCCCAGGCCAAAGGCACCTTCTGGGGACTGCCTTCCTTGCCTCCTTTCCCCCCAGCACAGCATCCGGCCGCAGGACTGGCCCACGATCTGCTCGAGGTGGTGATGCGCCTTGGGCTCACGCTCAGGCCTACAGCTGTGTCTGGGACCCACCGTCCCTCCCATGCCTGTTTCCCCACAGCCCTCACCCCACACAGGGGTCCTGGCAGGTGCGTGACAAGCCTGGGCCACTCCAGGCCCTATTTGAGATTTAACTTTTCACCTATGTCCAGCTCTGACAGAAACCAGAAAGACAAAAAGACATTCTAGAGTTGTCACTAACACAAAATAGGTGGCTGTTAATTAATAGGCGGCCTTCTGTGCGATATGCCAGAAGGACCGGAGGACAGAAAGACGGAGGGCAGGACGAGAAAGTTCGTTTAATCTGACCAGTGTGACATTTTCACCGAGCGACTACAGCAAGGTGCTGAGACCGTGGTCTGTGGACATGAGGCCATGCACTGTGGTTCCGTGGCCCGTGCTCTCGGCGACTGTACTAGGCTCCGTAACCTTAGGCAAGGTACTGACCCGCCCCCTGCCTCAGTTTCCCTACCTGCAACATGAATGGGTCATGGAGAAAATAAGATTGGTGTACTGGTTAAATGAGTTTGGTGGTTGGTGGTTGTCTTTGCCAGGGCAAGAGGGAGAGAAGCTGACAGCCCTACAGCTTGCTATCCGTATGCACAGGTGGCCTTCACAACAGCCAGCCACCCAACAAGGAATCCCTCCTGAGCCTGCTCCACGCCCGTCCTCTTAGAAACTGGGCACAGGCCCACGGGCAGTGCCAACACGCCACGGATGGTTGTGTGTGGGGGTGAGCAGTCCTCATCCCACTCTCTCCTGCTCCAGGTGCTCTCTAGGTGGCTCATGGGTTACAGAACACCCATGGAGGTCTTTAACACATCATTGTAAGTTTTCTCAAATTGCCCTCTCTAATATGCCTAAGATGGGAGAGCATAACGTTCCACCCTTGAATATGATTAGCTGATCCCACTCCAGAAAATGAAGCGTTTTTAGCTAACACCACGTTTCTGACACATCAGCATGTCACTGATTCAGCAGGGAGGCTGGGGGAGGGGGAGGTCACTCCAGGTAAGAGGAACAGTTTGCTGAGCCACCTCATCTCAGTTCAAACACCTGAGAAGTTAGGTACTTAAAAATACATGACCATCAGGGTAGAGCTTGTTTGCTTTTTAAACAAAAAACAAAACTCGACTTGCAGAAGTTTCTTGATGAGCAATTAGAAATACACCCACAGAGTGAGCGATGTGCAGTCCCAAGGTCCCTGGGTCCAGTGTGGGGGGCATGCTTGACTGGCTGCTGGGGGCGTTGGGCCCTGGCGGTCGGCGTTGAGTTATAACACTTAACGTGGAGTGAATCGCTCTGCTTTCCAGAACGGCATTCTGCCCCCTCTGTTCTGGGTCAGTTCCGTGTGAATGAGGCCATGCACAGCCCCTTGGAGTGATTTCAGGGTGTGGTGGCTGGAGGGCGAGCCCAGTGCCCCCACAGCCAGTCACCAGGTCATGTTCTCTTGTCCTCCAGAGCTGGGCGAGATTAAAAACGTCACCACGACACAGCCTTCCCTGGAACTGGATGGCCTGGAGAAGTATACCAACTACAGCATCCAGGTGCTGGCCTTTACCCGCGCCGGGGACGGAGTCAGAAGTGAGCAGATCTTCACTCGGACCAAAGAGGATGGTGAGAGATGGGGCTGGTGTGTGTGTGTTGTGGGGGATGCTCGAGGCCCCACAGAGCGACAGCATCGGGACAGGAGCTGGTGTTGGGAGGGTCCCAGAGCCCCGTGTTCCTTCATGGGCCTGTCCTTGACTCTGCTCTGGGCAAACCACTGGCTGCCCTCCCAAGACATTCCAGCGCAATTCAGACCGTCGACTTCCTGGGTCGCCTTTGTTCGATGTATCCATCATTTCTCTCCCTTAGAATTTTTCTTCTTTTTAAAAAAAATTTTTGGCCGAGTACTATTTAAACAAAAATGCCTTTTGTCGCAGAGCTGTGAAACACGTCATACCTGTTTTTTATCCCATCAGAATAATTTCCGTGACTCATCATCTGTTAGTGTAGGCTCAGATGATTTCCATCCTTCCACTGGAAGATTTCATAACGGTCTAAGTCATATTATTCTACGCCAGCTTTAGAATCACTTTAGAATAAATCTTTAGTTTGAGAGCTTTGTATTAATTTTTTTAAAATTATTTAGAGGAATTCATAATGATTTAGTAAAATTTTAAATTACGGCTCACTTTGGTTCAGGCCATTAATTCTTGCTGTTCCAAACAATGTAGACTTGCTTGTGTGACTCCCAAACCTTCGAAAACTATATGGCAAGTGGTTTTTTAGGGTTTTTTTTTTTTTTTGTATTATTTTAAGGGAAACTCTGAAGTGCCATATCTGAGCCTATTTAAAAAAGAGTTAAAGTTCTGATAAATATAGCTACAGTGAGAAAAACTGTCTCCACCTTAAGAAAGGAAGGAGCAACTATGTCAAATGATACCAATGTGGGACTCTCCAAATCAGAGCACAGAACTGTCCCAGAGATAGGGTGGGGATGAGACACCGAAATGAGACTCGAAATTCAGTGCAGATTTTGGCTCTACAACTTTTGTCTTCTTTCCAGGACTCTGTTCCCAGGAAGCTGGGCAGAGCATAGTGGGGGAGGTGTTAGCCATTCTTATGACCCCCCGTTGGCAGGTTTCATGCTGATGCACCCTCCATCTCTATGTGGGATTCAAACACACTGGTTCCACCCATATCCATCCGGTGGAAGCAAGGCTGGGGACTCAGGCTCCGAGGCCTGGATAGACTCTTTCTTCAGCCTTTCTGTCCCCTAACAAAGCTTCTCTGACACCCACAACATACCCTCTCTGTTCTTACTCTCTGTCCTCACCTCTGCAGGCCCTGCCCTACTCCCCCAACCATCTACCTTCGCACACTATTCTCACCGTCTCTGTAGTCCTTCTTGCTTCACTGGGGGTACACACAAATTAGCCTCATTAGCTTTCGCTTGTCCAGAACACACAGGTAGTTCTTCCCAGGAATGTGCAGGTATCAACCTTTTCTGCTCAAAGGAATTGGATTATTTAGGGAAATCTTAGAGCAAATTGAAATGCCGTTAGAAAGTCCCACATTCATGGAGAGATCTAAAAAGCTATGTCCTAAGTGAAGGTGGTCATAATGTAGTTTTTAAAAATGCAGTAGACAAAGAGCCATGTCTAGATGTTGGCTCTGTCGCTTGCTGCCCAGGGGACTTTGGGCACCTTACCTAACCTCTGAACTGAACTCATGTACAAAATTGCCATCATGATCAGAGTTAAGATATAAAAAGTCAAGTGATGTGTGTAAACAGCTAGCTTGACACATAGTGGGTTGGTTCGTGACACTAGATATTTGATTATTTGATCTCCACTCCTTCAGAGTGGGGGTGGCACATTCTTTTGCATTGCTAAGCAATAACACAAATGTCACTGGAATCATTATTTAAAGAGCAAATTGATTAGCAACATAAATTTTGACACCTGCATTTTTCAGAAGAATGTACAGAAATCCATTAAGAAGGGAAGGTTCCCCACAGCTTATTGACTGGCGATTTTGGATCAATTTTTAATTAATCCTCCACTTTTAGGAATCATGGGGTTCTCACTCAAAGTTTGACCCTGAGACCTAAAGTCTAATTTGTCAATCAATTATTCTCTACTTTTGTATCTAATGCCGATGGTGTAGGGAGATTCCATCGATGGTGAAAGACCCTGCCTTGGGTCTGGCAGTTCCCCCGGGAAGGAGGTGGAGAATCCCACATGTGCTGGTGTGCATTTCAAGAGCAATGCAGAACTGAATGTCAGTATTTACTTGGGATAAATCATCAGCATTTTCAAAAACAAGCAGAACAGGGATTAGGAGAAAGTAGAGAAAAACTGGTATAACAATGAGCTTATCTCCCCCAGATACACACGAAAAATTCACTGTTTGGAGATGGTGAAGAATTGTGCCAGCCACCCTTAAAAACTCAATACCTAATATAAATAGGCATTTGAGCCGTTTATAGAACTGAAAGCAATTTTGTATCAAATTGAAAGAAGGGACAAGGCTAATTATCATAGAAGGAATGCTTAGTCAAATAGAGAATATAGATCCTGTTCAAACTTCTGCTACAAAATCGTACAGTTTGGAAGGTTTGGATTAACCTGCCAGATTCAATTAAAATGATGTATGGTTGTAGATAAAATTCAAGTGAAATAATAACTGCCAGCGTTCATTAAGTTCTTCCTCAGTAAGGCACTAATCTAGGCACAGATTGAAGTTTCAGTGTTTATTGATATTCTCATGGGGAAAGAAATATTAATGTATTGACACAAAGCATTCAGTTTGCTCCTCTGTGCCCCATACATTTCTCAAACAAGGTCCCTAAACCCCCAGTGTCCGAAGCCTAGAGTTTAAGTTGTGTTGTTAGGTCACTGATCATCTTAAGAAGGAAAAATGTATCACTTGCTAATAAAACACACAAAAATAGAATAAAATGGTAACTAAAAATAGATAAGATAAATAAATTGAATCAAAACTTAAAACATTTTTTAAAAGTTTGTTTCTGCCAGGGATAATTCGCAATTGAAATGTTTGCTCAGAGAACAAGTTGTCTGTGCCTTAAGAAGTTTCTCAGCCTCCATAAAGATCGTTGGGCCAGGAGACAGATTCTTAAACCTGTGGACGTATTCTTGGGTCCATAAACATACTCTTGGCCCCACAGACATCACCTCAGGTTTGTCGACATATTCTCAGGGTCCGTGAGAATTGCTCAGGCTTCAGATTCTCTTCCCAAGACTGCTCAATCAATCAGAACTTGTAACTTTATTATTCTGCAAGAACGCAAAAGATTATTTGCTGATCTGACTTTCTGTTTTTTTGAACACAAGATAGCTAATTCTGAATTCTAAAGGGTTTGTGAAATCCTAATACCTTTTTATTTGCTAAGACTATAATCTGAGCAAAGCCGTGGGGAAAGAGAACACAAACAAAACCCAATCTATTAATTTTCCAATTGTTATTTTTATTCTGCAGGCATAAGGTTGTTACAGCCCAGATCCTTTTCTGCAAAAGTAAACATTGTATATGTATAAATAGAGATGGTTGTGTTTAAGTTCAAATATTTGCTGAGTACATTACTAATGCACATAACTCTGTAAATCATTTTATATGGGAAGAAGGCCAGCAAGAGGTGCAATAGGGGATCTGTGCTCCCCTGCCCCATGATTCACACTCTCTTTGCCTCTTTGCGGGGCCGGGGGTGGGGGTGCATCTGAAAACAGAGCTAAGATCGAGTGAAGAGTAAACTGACATCAGGCTATTTCTGAATCCTTGGAGTCCCCAGATCTTGAGCCATACATTCTCCTGGAGGCATGGATCATCTGTTCTCGGGTATCGTGTGATCACACCTCAGTGCACCTTAAAAGCAATGGACTCTTCGTGTCTATTTGCCTAACCACCCGAGTGTCACCCCTGCATAGACAGGTACTGAGCATGTGGCAGGGCTGGGCTCCGTATGGCAGCAGGTGCACCAACAGCCCAACAGACCAGGGTGTCCCAGAAGGCCTTCCCCCGTGTGGATTTCAGAGCTCCCTGCCCTGCAGGGATGCTCAGGCAGAGCCCCAGAGGTGCCCCGGGGGGGGCTCCCCACTGCCCCCTCTAGTTCAAGAAGAGCCACTCCACATCCACCTGTGCCTGTGTATTGGCTCCCCACAGGATGCCGCAGTTAAAGGATTTGTCTCCTTTAAAAAATGTTTAGAAAATACCGCTCTTATAAGAGCAAAGGCCAGGAATACCAGCATCTTGTGGAAATGGGAATAGAAAAGAGACTTGTGCATGGCATGACCATGATGGCAGTTGTGGATGGTTCCATCCAGCATCATGCGGTCTGTGCATGGCTCAGGGGAGTGGGGGATCCTCGGGACAGCATGGGCTCGGGTGGGTCTGGCTACCGTGGTGGATCACATACGGACAGGCTCCATGTGCACACACAGCATCCATAACACACACACCCCTGCCTATGCCTGATCACCAAGACCAGAGAAGTGATCGTGACAGTAACGAAGTAGGCTGAAGTATCTGTGTACTTAGTCAGACTTATACTTCAAACCAGTGCAATAATTTTTCAAAGCACTAACTTTGATGTTTTACATTAACACACATCATTAGAGGCCTTAACTATACGGACTCATTTTTTATGCTGTATAACAGATCACCTCAAACTTAGTACCTTAAAATAACAAAAATTTATTATCTCACCGTTTCCATGGGTTAGGGGTCCAGGTACCGGTCAGCTGGGTCCCCTGCTCGAGGTCTCACAGGCTGAAATCAAGGTGTTGGCTGGAGCTATGGGCTCGTCTGAGGTCAGGTCCTCTCCCAGGCTTACTGGTTGTTGACAGGGTTGGGTTCCTTGTGTGTGTAGGACTGGTACCATCTCCTCGGTGCCCAGAAGCCACCTGCCGTTCCCTGTCATATAGCCCCTCCCCAGCAGGACAGTTTGCTTCTTCAAGACCAATGGGAGAGTATCTCTACTGCTTCAAGTCTCTCTGACTTCTTCCATCTCTGACCCCAGCCTCTCTTGTAAGGGGTTCCTCTGATTAAGTCAGGCCCACCCAGAATATTCTCCTGTTGGTTGACTTAAAGTCAGCTGATTAGAACATTAATTATATCTGCAAAATCCCTTCACCTTTGTCACATAACATAACCTGATCATGGGAATAGTCCATCCATCATAGTGACAGTTACCACCCACATTCAACAGGAAGGAATTACACAGATACGTATATCAGAGGAAGAGAATCTTGGGCACCATCTTAAAATTCTTCCTACCACACTATAGCTGATGAAATCATTTTTCTTTACACTTAGAAAATCCGTATTGAGGATTAGTATTTTCCAGATAGTGCCCCAGGCAACTGGAGACACAGCAGAGACAGGATGGGCCTGGCAGGGCTTGTAGGCTGCTGGAGGAGACAGATATTTGAGTGGATCCTGACATGTGCCATGAAGGAGAAAGACCTTAAGAGAGAACGTGGGAGCCCTGACTTAATCTAGGCTAGTGGTCACAGAAGGTTTTCTCAAGGAAGTAATTAGTAGAATCTGACAGATGTGTAAGAGTTGCCAAAGAAAAGAAGGAGAGTAGGAAAAGATTCTAAACAGAAGGAACGTAAGACCCTAGATCACCCGGTGTCAAGGTCCTGGGGTGGGACAAGCAGGCCACTTCCAGAGACCTAAGAAATGGTCTGATATTGCAGAGCACTAAGCCAGAGGGAGAGACCAACTACTAACCTTGTCACGTACAGGTCTAAGGGACTCACTGATCTTACACACCCTCTGGGGGGTGGTAGGGGGAGAAAATTCTAGGTTCTGACTTGTGCAACCATGAACATAGCTGTGCCATTTCTTGCAATGGGTACAGGAGGAGGGGAGGTTTGGAAGGGAAGACGGTGATCCCAGCTTGGGACATGGTAGGTCTAAGGCACCTGTGAATCTGAGTGGAGATCTCAGTGGCAACTGGCTATGTGAGCTGTAAGAGCTTCTTCAAGCAGCAAGGAGGCCTAGGGAAATTGGAAGAACGCAGAAGAGATGGTCCTCTGGAGCGGCATTCTTTACTTCAACCAGTTAGATCTGAAGTCAGAAATCCACTCAACAATGGCTAAGAATTCATGAAAATTGTCTAAACCTGCTTGTACTTCCATTAAAAAAAAAAAAACAGATTAACAAAATGTAACTTGATGACTAAGAATGTTTTAAGAAAATATGTCCCAGACAGACCATCCTACACCATCTGTTTTCTGCAACTCTTAACATCTGGTGTTTATAGTTCAACCCTGGGTCACAAAGTGAAGGCTAGGATCCTTTAGTGATGTGCAATGTAAGGAAATGAGGATTGTCCTTACAAATGATAGCTAGAATTTATTTGGTGGCTGCTGTATGCAAAACTCCATATAAATTCTTTAGATGAATTATCTCTCATAATCCTAGCAATAAAACCGTGAATAGGTACAATTATTGTTCCAACTCCATAGATGAGGAGACTAAGGTTTGTTGGAGAAGTTAGTGAATTTGCCCAGGACAGAGAGCTAAGTGGTAGAGCTGAACAAAAGCCCTCAGTGAAAATGCAGGGCTCACACTTCCCAGCATCGTGATATAAATTTTTTTTGTATAAAATTCTAATAACCCTAGAAGGAAAGATTGCACAAGAGAGATCATACCTCAGTGTATGAGGAGTCAGATGGGGATTTACATAGTAAATGCAGTGAAAGCCCTTTGATCTGATTTAATCAAGACAAGTTACTGGAAATAATCAAAGCAAGGAGTTGCTGAAGTTTACAGTGACCAACAGACATATTTTAAGGTACATTTAAGGTACATTGCATTTTAACTTAAAACATACAAATAGAGATTGATTCTCTATTCATTCTTTAATTAAATAACGTGGTCTCATTTAAGTTTTGTGTGAAGAGATCTCTATGTCCTCAGTTCCATGACTGTTTCCGTCATGGATCATCTGCCATTTCCAGCTTAGGCTTCCTGAGAGTGGAGTAAAGCATGCTGCCGTTTGCCAACAATCGCTTTGCTAGTTTTTTTTTTAATCTGTTTGTCTTGGTTTTTGCCATGTGTATCATTTTTCTCAATGGTCTTGGCCCAAACCTAGCCACACCTTCCTTTTTTTAACTTTCCTTTGAGAAAGCTTTTCCAAAGAAGTTCCATTAATTGTCACAGAAACAGCTTTCTTTGGCACTCATCTTTCATTGGTTTACATAATGAATTAAATCGCATTACCATGACAAGTATAATTTTCACAAACAAGGTGGAAACAAGCATGACTGACTTTTGCTAAGCAGTCCCTCAGGTGGTTGCTGCCCAAGCACTTGGGCTTCTAGAAGGAAGCTAGCCAGGGGGAGTGTTGGGTATGGTGAACGCTAGCAAGGTGGTTGCTTTGCAGAAGGAATGGAGAGTGTTGGCGAATCCAGGGCATCCATTAGAATGAAAAGGTCAAGCAAATGTCCACTCTACCCTTGGTGTTCAGGAGGAGCCCTTGTGGGTCTGAACCAGGTTGTAGATTAGTGGAGGTCTTTGTTGTTACCCTCACCAATAGGAAACCTGAGCACAAATGCCCTCCATATTCAGGACAACAGTGCCTTGTTCCTAAGGACTTAGTAATTCAGGTGTCATCGCTTACATGTGTCCCCTTTCCTAGACCTCTGCCATCAGTGGGACTTGCTAAAAACTGATCCGAGATTTTATATTTTCAAATGGTAATGATGTCTAACCCAAGTTAGCTCTCACCGTGGTTGCTGGTTTTGTTGTTTTGACCTAGAAGAGTCGAGATGGCAATCATGACACACACATTCAACTCCAGAAATGTTTACTGAGCAGTTATGTTGTTATTGGAGCAGGAAGAGACTCAAAGATTCCTCCAGGGGCTCACAAGAGACTTATATTGGTTGGAATTTGAAGACCTCTATCAAGGTGGGAACCACCCTCCATGTAGACAGTCAGACCAGTGAGGAACAAAACAAGATCCTCAAGGCTTATCTAGTAGCAACATTAATGCTCTTTTCCCCTCTCCCTGTAGCCTGCCTGCCTCACTCCATCCTCCCTCTTCAACCTGGAAAACAGAAAGATGGGGGGGGAGGGTACGTGCATTCAAGCTCACTCCCAAATTATGCTTAATATTGTTAGCACCATGTCCTGCTTTCTTAGACGGTTTACAGAGGAGTGTTTGTTGTCTACATGAGCTGTGAATCTCTGACACAAAAGTCTAGCTTCATCAAAAGTATTTCTGTACCTCCCCTCAGCCAAAAACGGTGCATTACCAAGTGTCTCGGGCGAGGAAGAGCGGTCCCTGATGACTATGGAAGTCTGCCCTCATGCCTGTCTAACTCAGGAGGCGAGATGTACATCCCTAGCCTGTTCAAAGCCAAACTCAGTAGCAGCACAAGCAGCTAAAGTCTCCAGCTGTTCCGAGGCAGGAAATCACGAGGGACTGCAATGGGGAGGGAAGGCTCCCAGGAAGGCAGGGACTTGAACTGAACGTATGATTTCTGTGGAAGAAACGGTTATTCATGGCACTTTTTAAAGAGCGGCAAGGCAGACTTTATTCAGGGGGACTGCTGTGAGGTATACATGTGGGGACCACCTTAGTGGGGGATCACGGTAAGGGAGAGAGACTGGGCTTGACTTCAAATACAAGTGAAAGTGGGAATTTACAGCCAAGGGATGGAGAGGAAGGAGTGGGGTCGCTGGGTGGAAAATTACGGACAAAAGACATCAGGGATGAGGGGCGTTCTGACTAGATGGATCAAACAGGACTTTTGCTGAAGGCACGCTAGGATGATCAGGTATTACCTGGGGTATGGTAGAGAATGAAGACGTTGATTGTGTATCAAGAGAGATCAATTATTGAGGTGATTCAGGCTGAACTGACTTAGCAGGATTCTTAAAATTGGGCTCTTAGCGGACATGCCCGAGGACAGGGCTAGTGGGGTTCACCGGTCTCTCGTCTGAGAGAGACTGTCAGTTCCTAGGGCTGCTGGAACAGAGTACCACAGACGGGGGCTGCTCAACAACAGAGATGCATTGTCTCACAGTTTGGAGGTCGGAAGTCCAAAATCAAGGTGAGGGCCAGGTTGGTTCCCTCTGAGGCTGTGAGGGAGAGTCTGTTCCAGACTTCTGTCCTTGGCTTATCGATGGCCATCTGCTCCCTGTGTCCTCACATTATCTTCTCTCTCTGCATGTCTTTGTGTCCACATTTCCCCTTTTTCCATAAGGACCCCAATCCTACTAGGTGAGGGCCACCCTATTGACCATAATTTAACTTGATCATCTCTTGAGAGACCCCTTCTCCAAATAAGGTTGCAATCTGAGCTTCTGGGATTGGGGTCTCCACATGTGGATTCCGAGGGGACTCGGTGGAGCCCTCTCTCCGGCCAGCACTGATCCTCAAGGAGCTGACCATGGAGAGAGTGGCCAGGCCCAGCTGGAGTGGGGGTCGTGTTGGGCAGCGTGGGCCTGAGCGCCCAGTCGCAGCCCCATGTCTGTGACTAAACGCACGACTCTTCTAGTTCCAGGTCCTCCTGCAGGAGTGAAGGCAGCTGCAGCCTCAGCCTCCATGGTGTTTGTGTCCTGGCTTCCCCCTCTCAAGCTGAACGGCATCATCCGAAAGTACACTGTATTCTGCTCCCACCCCTATCCCACAGTAAGTTGGTAAATAACCAAGTGCCTTTCAAGCACCTTCCAGAAACAAGCTGCGAGCGCTCCCTGGGGACAGTTTTGTTCCTGTCTCCCACCTACTTGGGTCTTTCTAGTGGTTTTATTTTTTCTCCCGTTGTCTCCACCACAAAGCAACATTCTCATTTATACCTCATTTGAAAATACGCTTCTGAATCATTGCAAGGGACACAATTGTCTAGAATTGTTGTTTATTTGGTGACTTCCCAGGAAACTGCCAGCCGGCTTCTCAAAATCAAAACCCAGAGGTCTTAATTGTGCCTTAATTGATAGTCAATGGACAACACCTATTGATTTTGCTGTTGGACTCATCATTATGTGCACTCCAGGCCCTCTCTGCCTCCCCCCTTCCCTCCGCCCTCCCCGCTGTGGTCCCACCTCTCACCCCTTCTTCCTGCTGGGACCCATCCCCCACTGAGGGAGAGCGAGCAAGCCCCTCTTGTGCCAGACATGGGGGCCCTTGCTGAGGATCTGTGACCCTGACAATTACGTGGTCCGCCTCGTTCATTGTGACAGAATTAAAAGTTAGGGTAATTAATACTTCCCAGTGCTGTATTTGTTTTCATTAATATTATTACTACCAAGTCATAATTATAGAGCTAAGCTGTTTCTCAGACCAGATACAAAAGCAGATCCAAATGGGAAATTTTAGAGAAAAGAAAGCCAAAGTGGGACAAAAAATTCCTGATATCTTCATAGGAATATGTAAGGCATTTTCGGAGGTAGGTACCATGGCTGACCCCTCTTTCTGTCCCCCCGCTGGGCCATAGAACTTGATGGGCATAGTCACTCAGGAAGTATTTGTGGAATGAATACACAAACTAATTTTGTTTTTTATTGTGGTAAAATACCTTCACATAAAATTTACCATCTTAATCATTTCTAAGTGTCCAGGTCAGTGGCGTTAAGCACGTTCACACTGTCATGCGACCGTCCCCACCGTCCACCTCCAAAACATTTTTATCTTCCCAAACTGAAACTCTGTCCCTTAAGCACTAACGTCCCAACCCTCTGCTTCCAGCATCGTCAGCCACCACTCTGTTTTCTGCCTCTGTGAATCTGACTGCTCTAGGGGTCCCACAGAAGCGGAATCCGACAGCCTTTGTCTTTCTGGCACGGGCACACTTCACTGAGCATCATGTCCTCAAGGGTCATCATGTTGTAGCAGGTGTCAGGATTTCCTTCCTTTTTAAGGCTGACTCACATTCTTGAACTAATTTATTAATTGATTCTCTAATTAAAGTGATACATTTTCCAAAGTCTAGAGTCCGTAGGGAACCCCCAGGCCTCAGAGTGCCCCAGACAGTGAGCGTGATTAGCGGTGCCAGAGAGACAAGGGAGAGCCTGTGTTCGGCTCGCAGAGGTCTGCGTCTCTGCTGGAGAACGTTCGTCAACAGGAGCCCCCCTGGAGCTGAAGTAAAGATTTACGTGTAAATGGTCAGAGACGGGCTCCAGAACTTTCTTGCAGGTTCCTTCTTTGGTTTCAAACATGCTGTTAATTCCCACCTGCTGAGTCCTACCGTCAAAGTTCAGAGATGCTAAGCAGTGCTGGGAGGAAGTGCCAGGCAACCGCGGTCTGCTACTCAGAGAGGCGATTCGTGGAGGACCCCTGCGCAGACCCTGATTCTCTCGTCAGCCCTAACATAGAACCATTCTGCCAAAGAGAGACAAAATCATCGCTAGAGTAAGGCATACCTGCATTGCCCTCGAATTTGAAATGCTTCTTTATTTCTATTCACTCATTCATCCATCTATTTGCTGTAGAACTCACATTTGCTGTTCTGACGCCAGCAGCCTAGGAAGAGACTAGCAGGGTACCCAGAACACCAGCAGCTCCCCCTCTATCTGCTCTTTATCTCTAAGCTAAAAACCCCAGCCTGGCTCATCTGCAGTTGGTCCAGACAGACCGATGCATGGGGGAGACAGCCCCACTTGTGGATGCCGGGGGCCATGTTAGTCCCTGTCCTCCAGCCAGTGAATTCCCCACCATAGAATAGCAAGAAGCCATGCTCAAACTGTCCACAGGGTGGAGAAGAAAGGGATTTCCACAGTCTCTCTGTGCACAGAACACTGGGGTTCGACCACCCAGGACTGTCCCAACAAGACCCTTCCAAAAACGACCATCCTAAGATCCAACTAACCAGCAAAAATGGGAATGAACAATCAGGTTTTTCACCTACCTAATGTCTGACTGCCACTAGCTAGGTCTGTCTGTGCTGCTTTTGACGATATTAAAAAGCACTATGGATCCAGAAATAGGATCATTACAAGGTGCCTGTGATCTTCTGGGCAGCAGCATGTAAGTTTTGCAAGGAAGGTCCAGAATCCCAGAACAGTCCTCAATAACGGGAAGTGAACCAGAATCAGGCTATTCCATCTCTCGAGGCACATGGCTGTTCATGTACTTCAAACATCTAAGACCACAAGGCCCAGATTTTTGAATAGACATTTTATTTTTAAAGCACTTTTTGGGTGACAGAAAACCTGAGTGGGAGGTACAGAGATTTCCCAAACGAGGCCTATGATTAAAATAAAATAATACCATTCTAAGTAAAGAGCAGAGAGGACTAATGCGTTTCTCTTGGAAGGGAAAACCACCCATTATTTGGGGTCTTATTCATATGGAATTAGGAAGAGAGTATAAATTACTGGAAAGAGGGACTTTGTTTCCATCCCGAGCTTCTGTAATTTGACAGTCAGAATTCTGAATGCTGTCACCTCTTGCGATGTTTTGCCATCTCCGCCTATGTGCCCAGTAAACACCAGAGGGCAGTGTGAGCTCTGTGTATTTCTCTTGCTCATCTCCCTGACTTTCTTTTCTTTGAAATGATTTCATAGTTGAATGTAGAACATGGGAAGATAAATGAGGACACCGCACAACCTGTAATTTGTTGCTCTGTAAGGGACTCCCTCGGCTAACCTCTTCGCTGATATAAATTTCCCCTAAAGACCCCCAGTGAAAGGACCTGTGACAAGCCCCAGGCTCTTGTCCATAATGCGTAAAGCCCATTGTCTAGTAACAGGCAATGCTTTCGTTGTGTTCTCTCGGGTCAGTTTAGTCAAAGACATTCAGATTTGAAATTGCATACGTGGCCAGACGAGAAACTGCAAATTCATCTAAAGTCTGGTGGTGCTGGGAGTCTCACCGTGAGGGACCAGCAGGTGTGCCGAGACATCAACCTTCCCAGGCCGATTCGAGCCACAAAATCTTAAGATTCATTTGATTCAGGAACTCATCCATATAATTTTGGGGCCGTGGCTATTAGTTTTCATATATGATGGTTGGAACGATCAATTCACCCAGTTGTAAGGTCCCAGGAAGAAAGGAGTGAGGCTGGATCTCCTCTCTAGCGCTCCTCCCTGCATGAAAGCAGCCCGTGGGAAATGCGGTGTGTTAGCCAAGCAGGAGGATAGAGAAAGTGTCTCTTTTACAGTGTTAAGCAGATGAGACAATGAAATTAGACAGCACAAACTTCTCAGCAATGAACAAAATTAGAAGACCTAAAATAATCATATCAACGAGCCGTAACCTCCATCAGTTATTCCAGTTTTGGATGATGATATGATCCAGTCCCTGCACAGGACAGGTGTTCAGTCGATGGTGCTGAATGAGCAAAGGAGAATGTTCTAGTACTCTTCTTATCCACAGGATGACTTTCACCTACTAAACTCCCCACAGTGTAGCCCACAACTTGGAAATAAGCAAGTCTTCAGGGAAGCAAGGAAAGTAACCTTTACCAGGTCTGGGTAAATTCTGAGCCAAGGTAGCAGGTGTGTATTTGCCCCATACCTGCCCCGCCACCCAGGGCCTGCATTTAATAAATCATGGGGCTGAAGACAAGGGAGAGTGGCTTCAGAAACCCAGAAATGTTGAGTAATCTCAGGTCAAATAAGAGTGCCACGATAGAACCGTCAAGCGGGGTCGACCTGACCGTCCCTATTTATAATGCTGTCCATCTCACCGGCCACTGCTCCTGTCTCCGAAGCCACCACAGACCCCCTGGCTATACGAGGCCATTGCCCCCTCCCCACCAACACCCACCCTTACATGTATGCATTTCTCAACACTCTTCCTTCATCTTCTTTTCCTAGTCTTGATTATCTCCATGAATCATTGAATCTGTTCTTATAATTTAACTATCATCTAAAGTTACGAGGGTCAAAAATGTTTCTCTCCAACCCCAACCATCTTACAAGACCAGTCTCATATTTCCAACTTCCTTCCATCCATGTCTCCATCGAGATTCCACTGCATCCAACATGTCCAGAACCTAATTCGTTCTTGCTCCCCTTCTCTTCCTGTTTCCCAGCTAAGCTAATGATTTAACAATACCCATTGTCCTCTGACAAGAGGCCTCGAATCTCAGGGATTTACACCAACAGTTTTATGTTTCTTTCAATTCACGTCCATTGTGAGTTGGTAGCTCTGCTCCATATTACCCACACTGCAGGAGGGACCCGTGCCAGTTTTATGGCAGAGAGAAGGACCTCTCCGGAGGGTCTGACAGAGGCATAACGTGGCCTCCCTCCAACCACAAGAGAACCAGGAAGCCAATCCCAGCACATACCCAGAAGACAGGAAAACCAGAGCAGCTTGGAGAACAACTCTATTGGCCACCATGGGACTGCCGTTATAAAGGATAGAGTGTCTGCCTTTCTTTGAGGAGTTCCTGGTTCTAGGGAGGGCAGAAAATACCAGAGATGGTCGCTGTTCTTGTGATGTGGCAAAGGACACAACCGGGACATGCAGAGGACAGAATGACATGGAGCACAGGCAAGGGGGTGTCACTCAAACAGTAGGATCAGAGTCAGTTTCTTGGGATGTACATACAGACCTGGCTTGCAGGTGGGACATTTTACTGGACAGAAGGGTATTTACGACCAGAGGAAACAGCATCTGTGAAGTGACATTGTGTCCTGAGAATCCTCTCTCCATAATATCTTTTTTTTTTTAATTTTTTATTGTTATGTTAATCCCCATACATTACATTATTAGTTTTAGATATAGTGTTCCATGATTCATTGTTTGTGCATAACACCCAGTGCTCCATGCAGAACGTGCCCTCCTCAATACCCATCACCAGGCTAACCCATCCTCCCAACCCCCTCCCCTCTAGAACCCTCAGTTTGTTTCTCAGAGTCCATCGTCTCTCATGGTTCTTCTCCCCCTCCGATTTCCCCCCCTTCATTCTTCCCCTCCTGCTACATTCTTCTTCTTCTTTTTTTCTTTCTTAACATATATTGCATTATTTGTTTCAGAGGTACAGATCTGAGATTCAACAGTCTTGCACAATTCACAGCGCTTACCAGAGCACATACCCTCCCCAGTGTCCATCACCCAGTCACCCCATTCCCTCCCCCCCCCCCCCCCCCCCCGCCACCCCCCCGTTTTTTCCTGAGATTAAGAATTCCTCATATCAGTGAGGTCATATGATACATGTCTTTCTCTGTTTGACTTACTTCGCTCAGCATAATACCCTCCAGTTCCATCCACATCGTTGCAAATGGCAAGATCTCATTCCTTTTGATGGCTGCATAATATGCCATTGTATATATATACCACATCTTCTTTATCCATTCATCTGTCGATGGACATCTTGGCTCTTTCCACAGTTTGGCTATTGTGGACATTGCTGCTATAAACATCGGGGTGCACGTACCCTTTCGGATCCCTACTTTTGTATCTTTGGGGTAAATACCCAGTATCCTCGCCCTTCTTTTCATGCCCACCACCATTGCCCTGGTTCAGGTCCTCACCTGGGGAACCAAATTAGGTCAGAAGCTTTCCCAGTGCCAGTCTCAAGGTCCAGTCCTGTGTCCACATTGCTGTCATCATCATTCTTTCACATTCTAGGTCTAACCATGTCACTCCCTTGGGCAAATTCTTGGCTGACTTCTCCCTTTTTACCTAAATCCTCAAGACGACATGGACAGATTTCCACAATCCAGCTCCAACTCCTGTCCAGTCTCGTATCTCCTATTCCATTACCCTACCCAGCCAGTTCTTAAACCATACCACGTCTCGTGTGTGTATGTGTGTGTGTGTGTGTGTGTGTGTGTGTACGTGCATGTACACTGGATCCTCCTGGCCTTTTCCCTCTCATCCTCTTCCCATTTAAAGTCTTTATTCTTAAGGCTCAACTTAAATGCTTTATTATTTATTTGCATTTGCATTTGCTATAGGCTATACATTTTATGCCTATGGTTTCCAAATGTATTTCTTCATGGCTCACAATAGGAAATACATCTTACAAGCATAATGCAGTACCCACACAATAAAAGCATCGTAAACAAAATTTACACTTGCTGCACGTGATACACTCTGATATTTCCCATTCTGGTAGGTTTTTTGCTCTTCGATTTTATTTTGCAAATGATTGTCATAACTCACAAAATTGCTTCCATGACCCACATCTTAAATAATACTGGTTTTCATCAGCTAATCCTCATGATTACTGTATGCAGGTGGGGTTATTAGGACCTCACTTTAGTGATACTGAAGTGGATCATGTGCCATCTGTCCAGGACCATGCAGTTTGCAAGGCAAAGGCAGGGGTTGCAGCCTGCAGGTGTCTGAGCTCAGAGTCCAGGCCCTTTACCCTGAGAGCATACAGCCTTCCCTGGGAAGCTGGCTCTGTCTCACCGCAGAGGTCCCCAGTATTACTTTACAGCCTCATTTTGGCATAACTACAACCTCTTAAATTATTGTTAATTTGGGGTATAGTTGGGCCCCCAGAGTGACTTGTCAGCTGAAGTGCAGGCCTCCCAGCTAGTCACTGTTCTGCCTTTAGAAAGCCTGGTATTATGCTGAAATAGTGGATGTTCAGCAAATGTTGTGTTGAATTAAATTTTATGGATAATGGTTGGGAGTCATCCAATAGAGGTTGAACTGTATAATGATGTTTCTGGTTCATAAGGCAGGAAAGTATCTTATATAATTGGGGATGCTTTCAGTCTCACAAGGATTTAGATAAAATGCCTATGCTTTTAAATCACTGACATGGAAATCATCCTTCCATAGTTCTATCTAAAAGACCTAATGGTGACTCTCTCTTTTCTGTGATGGCAAAGCTAGAAATGATGGAGTAGCCAAAAGGTGGCTAAGAGTGCACGGGCTGGCTCCCTTTGCATATATGCAATAAATTACTTGTTCATCATCAAATAAGTTAGAGCGATCAAGTCAGATTAATAAAGCATTTTTACAGATAATCGTTTGCATGGCAGTTGGGGTGACCCCAGAGAAGAGAAAATAATGAAATAAAATGAAAATCAGATCATGTCCATGTATTATACAGAGAACTTAAAGAATAAAGACAAATCCTAAATTGATCCAGCTAACTCCTTATTCTTAATATAATCCAGGTCATTTCCCTGCCACTAAAAAGAAAGATTTTATATGTCCTCAGAGTGTCGTTGTCCAATAATTAAAAGAGCTGCCTATTTTGCTTATTCTGCTCTGGGGGAGGTTTTTTAAATCACTGCTGTGAACATACTATCCACAAAATCAGAACATTCGAGCCTCTTTTTTTAATAATTAGATATTAGAGCTTTTTAAAGCACCATACTTCTTTGATAGAATTAGTTTTTCATTAAAAAGTTAATTGAAATTTTTTAAGTGGAATTCTTTTTATATCCATGAGATACGCTGAATAATTTGATCTGAGCAGCCTGTGAATCCATAGTCATTCTCTACATAGTTATTCTCAATTGTATTCAAATAATTTCTAGGTCATTAGTCAACTTAATGCAACAGGTGTTTCCTCAGTCCATTCCAGTTAGTAGCGGGTGGGTCCTGACTCTGCAATGCTGGGATCTAGGATCCCCAGGAAATCGTAGAGGGAGGGGTGCGGCTAGGCCACCCTCAGAGAACCTGAGACCCATCCAGCACAGGAGAGGCAGTGAGGACATGCGAGACCATAATCGAAGGAGAATAAAGATCAAGACCTTACATGATGTATAAACCAAGGGCAGATGTGGCCCCCAGTGGAGGGGCTGAGAGAAGGCTACAAGGTTTTGCAAGTCATCCATCAAGCTAAATAGTGTGAGGGATTTGGAAATGAATCCAGCAATTATTGGATAAATATCCAGTTTTATAGAAATCACAGAAGAGCATTTAAAGAAATTCATTGTGTTTAATTCTATCTTATTTACTCTTGTGAAGTGTCTTAAACATGAAAGGAAGATGATTGCACCAAAATGACAAGGCAAAAATAATTCTGTAGTGAAAGTAGATCCCGTAGACCCTGTTCTCAGGCTTTTCATGGGTGACACTGAAACACAGGGAGAAAACCAACCTCCCAGCAACCTCTACGTTCTTTTGAGGAGTATACTGTTGAGTTCCTCAGAAATCTGTGACTCCACCCACCAGACCTAAAGCAATAGTAAGAAAGGCAGAACAAGTGAATGTGAGCTGTCTGGTCTGAGTATTATTGTAAGGTTTATATCATGAGCTGTAACTTCCGCTCTTGGTACAATTTTCGGGAAGCCAACATGTCTGAAGTGTTATAAAAGAAAATTGCTATAAATATTTTTTAAATCAAATATATGAAGTTTTTATTTATTTTCCTAGGCATTTTGTAAATATTAATCATGTCCTCAACTATGACTGGAGTCGTTTTAGAAAGGGAATTGAAATGATTTTTCAGATTTTAGCAGGAACCTGTCAGGATCTTACTATGCCTTATTTAATTAATCCTCCGTTTGCCAAGTTATGATCATTTCTTGTTCCCTTGGGGCAGGAACTTACCTTACAGTCTACACACTGGACTTGAACTCAGTAAATGCCTATGAATACAAACACAGCAACTATTTATGAGTTTTTCCCATTATGGGCATTGTGCTAAGAGCTCTCGCATAAATTTTCTTTGTAAGACCAAAAGGAGAGATCTTTAGTCCAGTGAGTTCACATGGCTGTCCCCAGGTGTCCTATTGCTCTGGCCATCCCTTATCAGCCCAGTTATAGCCATCCATTCATGATTAATTCACATTGTAGGCATAATCAAATCTTCTAGAGTGGCTAATATCTCTGTCTTAACTTTGAAGATGAGACAACAGAGTTATAGATCTGCCAGCAGAAAATTAAATATTTAGAGATTTAAATATTTAAATATTGAGAAAAGTGTCTCTCTCCCCTCCCTACCAATTTCTCCTTTTGCCACTTTTGATTCATTAATCCTAGGAACTACATTTGGAGTACGCTTTTCTTTAGGCTACAATTTTCTGTCTTGCTGCCCTTGAGGGAGAAGCTCCCCCATTCCTTTCTATTCACAGTCTCTGAAGCATCGATGCAGTGGAAGTAGCAGGAGAATTCTGGAAATTAAAGTGATACCTTCTCACTGACCAGAGTTTGGGAGGGAGAGACACATAATGGGATGCACGTAGAAATTAGCAAGTCATTTCCAACATGATTAGATCATTGTGTTGGGAAATCTGGTATCCAACAGGGACAATTGATGAAAGGTAAATATAATCAGTTATTATATCTCATCTAAACTATTGAGGAAAATGTTTCCTAAGAAAGTAATAGTCATCCTCCCTCTTTCTCAGAACAAGCATTTTTGGCTGAGCATTAAGGGGAAGGCTTTAAACAAATAGATTTCCATCCCTACACCACATGAACTTCTGATGATCTTTTTTCCCATTTAGCTCTTTTTCTCTTACCTTTTGCCACCTCTTGAGCTTAACAATGTTTGAATTATGCACCATCTATGGATAAGTGATTATGGGATTCACAGGACAGCCCTCTGTAGGAGGCATCTCACACCTCTGGAGACATCCAGTCTTGCCCTCCTCTGCAGGGCCTACATGAAAGCATCCTTAACCCACCACACTGGAAGTGACAGCCGGCCCCAGCACAGCATGCTCTCCTGCTGGGAGCGGGGCTAGCCTTTGCCACTCTGTGTAGCCTTTGACCTCCTCAGGTGTGACTCTCCAATCTCTATATTCTTCCAGACTCCAAGCTCTCTGAGGGGTTTGCTTGGAGCTCAAAACCCCTGGCACCCCTAGGTGGGAATGCACACAGACTGCTCTCCACAAGAATATGTTATTCCTGCCTTAGCCTCTTATCGGGCCCAGAAATGGATGATGGACAAAACATCAGGAAGCCCTGCATAGGCGGTCTCACATTTTTTGTTAGGAAAGAAGGTACCAGCATCTTTGGGACTATTCTCACTTGTGAAGCCAGTTGCTAAAATTTTAAGACAACAGGAAAAGTCACATTTAATATCCAGTTACATATATTATGAAGAAAACAAATCAACTCTTCTATTGTTTAAATTGGTTGGTTGGCAACCTTCTGCTTACACTTCTGAGAGCTGAAAAATGGTGCCTAATTATGGCGGCCATCAGGGGAATAGAGTGGCATCAGAGGGTGATAACACCAGTGCAACTAAATTTCCCCGAATAAAGAACAGGAACCCCTGGACAGCTTGACTATTATTTCTCACTCTATAGAGAAATTTCATTCCAAAGGGAAGAAGTTTCTTTTTTTAAAAAATTATGTTATGTTAATCACCATACATCATTAGTTTTTTTTCTTTTTTAAAGATTTTTTTTATTATTTTATGTTAATCACCATACATTACATCATGAGTTTTTGATGTAGTGTTCCATGATTCATTGTTTGCGTATAACACCCAGTGCTCCATGCAGAACGTGCCCTCTTTAATACCCATCACCAGCCTAACCCATCCTGCCACCCCACTCCCCTCTAGAACCCTCAGCTGGGAAGAAGTTTCTATTGATAAACCTTTTTACTTTGCCTTTTGGTTGATGTTCTATATAAAAAGTGAGACAAATATTGTTACATAAGAAGTTGTACTTTTTTATCATCGATTTTAGCTGCACCTTGGGTTGCAGGTAAAAATTAAATAAAATGCTTATTTTGGAAGTAGTCAAGGACCAATTGTCCCTTATAGACAGGATGCTTATTGAGTTTTAACTAAAAGCTATGTACTCTTCACAGAAAATCCTTATTTTCTGAATATATTTTAATGCTCTGTTGATGCTTAATGTTCAGTAGGAGTGATTGTTATAATTTGCACATCATTAAGCTTTGCAGAATTAATTTGGCAACAACATAGCCTTGGAGCATCACAGAATACAAATACACACAGTCTTGGGATTGTCTCCTCAGATGGCTAGGAAGCAAGCCAAATTCTCTCTGAAATTCTAGAAGGATTTGATGTTCCCATGATTTTCTAAACACGGACTGGCATGAATGAGAGGTGGGGACAGGTAGGGTGACGAGGATGCATGCACACTACAGCATACACTCATCCCTGGGGAACCTGTGCAAGAGCCCTTAGTCTCCCTTTATTCATCGGACAGTGCGTGTACAGTAGTCAAATTTTCGACCACGGGAAATTCTCTGACTTTATTTTTTATTGAGTAAGCAAGGGGTCTGTGACAAGGAAAAGGCATAGTTAACATTTGCACCCCCTGATTAATTGTAGAGCTGGTACTGCAGCTCATGCAGCCTACTGACCTACGTGAGGTCTACTTAACAGCTTGCAAGGGTCAAAGTAAGCTTTTGTGTGTTTGGTTGGTTGTAATGACAGCATGGACTTGAACCAGAGGCACTGAGCTGGAGCCTCTGCTCACCCGTCTGCCACTCTGACCTCAGTGAGTCACTTACTCTGTACCTTAGTTTCCTTGCCTGGGGCCACTTTGATAACAAAATACCACATTGGGTGGCTTAAACAACAGATCTTTATTGCTCATATTTCAGGAGGCCGGGAGGTCCAAGATCAAGGCATCTTCAGATCCAGTGTCTGGTGTGGGCCTTTTACCTGGGTTTTCATTATATCCTCACATGGCAGAGAGAGAGAGAGACCTCTGGTCTCTTCATCCCCTTATAAGGGCACAAATCCCATTCATGAGGGCTCCACACTCATGACCTAATTATTTCCTAGTATCATCATATTGGGGGTTAGGATTTCAACATATGGATTTGGAGGGACACAGACGTTCAGTCCATTCTGCCCCTGGCCCCACAAAGTCCATGTCCTTTTCAAGTGCAAAATACATTCATTCCATCCCAATAGCCCCATACGTGTTAACTCATCCCAGCAGCTACTCTAAAGCTCAAAATCTTATCTACATACCAGCTGAATCAGGTATGGGTCAGATTCCATGTACATTCATCCAGAGGCAAAATCCTCTCCAGCTGTGAACCTGTGAAACCACAAAAGTTATATGCTTCCAAAATACAAGGGTGGGACACACATAGGGTAGATATTCCCATTCCAAAAGGAAGAAATAGGAAAGAAGGAAGGATTGGGCTACCATGTAAGTCCAAAACTTAGCAAGGAAAATCCCACTGGATCTTAAGGCACAGGAATAATCCTCTTTGGTTCAATGCTCTACCCTCAAAACCTCTGGGGATTACAATGTCTCCCTGACTACTCAGCTGCCCACACTGCAGCTCTCTACGGAGGCTTTATCCATTTTGCAGTTCTGTGGGGCAGAGTAGAACCCCCAGGGCTCTGCCAGGCAGGGGTCTCCCCAACTCAGCTCTGGGAGGTCCTACCCTCAAGGCTTTAGGTGGAGGTTGTCTGGCCTGTTGAAACCAAGGCAGTGACCCTGATGATCGAATACCCTTCAGCCATTCTTCCCTTTTCTTGAAGAACAGCACAAGTTCGGGGTCAAATAGCTCAATCATCCTGTCTTCTAGAATCGAAGAACTTGGACAACCTCTTCAACTCTATCGCATCTCAGTGCAAACTGGCAGTGTTCCTGGCACCTTAGCTGATTCAGTCCATGGCTCATGCCAATCTCCTTATCACATGGCTGCTGGTCCACACCCTTAATGTTCTCATCCGCAACACACTTTCTCCTGTTTTTGCAATGGATAGGCTGAGAATTTCCCAAATTTTTAAGTTCTGGTTCCTCTTTACTTAACAATTTCTTCTTACTCATTTCTCTCTTTTTGCATTTTACCATAAGCAGTCAGGAGAAACCACAGTTGTTAACTTCTATACTTCACTTAGAAATCTTAGCTAAATGTCCAATTTCATCACTTATGTGTTCTACCTTCCACAAAACACTAGAACATGAACACAATTTAGTATTTTGTTAATTAGGCAATATTTGAAATATTTGAGAAATATTTGAAAAAAATTTATTGTAGGCAGGATATAGTTGTGTATGGCCTTTATACCCATTCTTACCATCCCTGCTGTTAATTAGGATTTTAGATCACTTACCCTTAATATAATTATTGATATATTGATATAAGTTTAAATCTACAATCTTGCCACTTGGTTTTGTATTGTCCTATTTGTTTCCTTTCTACTTTTTTTTTGCCTCCTTTGGATTAATTGAACATTTTTTTATAACTCCATTTTATTTATTTGGCTGGCTCATTAGCTTTATTTTACTCTTTATTTTGTAATTTCAGTGATTTCTTTAGGATTAAAAGCATATACATTTAATTTATCACTTTCTACTTTCTAGTGATACTATACACTGTACATGTAAGGACCTTATAATAGTATGCCTCTGTTTTTTCCCTTCTCAATATTTGTGCAATTGTTATAATACATTTTACTTTTATATGTTATAAACCCCACACTACATCATTATCTTTTGATTATTAATGATCTTTATGAGATTTAAATAGTAATAAAAACCATATATTTGCCTTTACAGTTACCATTTCTGGTACTTTATATTCCTTTGTGTACATTTATATCTCTATTTGGTATCATTTCCCTTCTGACTGAAGGACTTTCTGTAACATTTCTTATAGTGTGGGTCTACTGATAATTAATTCTTTAAGCTTTTTATATTTTTAAAAAGTATTTCTCTTTAGTTTTAAAATATTTATTGAGTGTAGAATTCTAGGTTGACTTTTTTTTTCTTTCAGTGCTTTAAAAATGTTGTTCCACTGTCTTCTTACTTGGTGTCTTAGTCAGCTCAGACTGCTATAACAAAAATACCATAGATCAGGTGGCTCAAAAGTAACAGATTTATTTTTCACAGTTCTGGGGCTGGATATCTGAGATCGTGGTGCCATCATGGTGGAGTTATGGTGAGGGACTTCGTCTGCCTTGCAGATTTCTCATTTCTCATTGTGTCCTCACATGGTGAAAGGGAGCAAGGGAGCTCTATGGGGTCTCTTTTATAAGGGTGCTAATCCCATGACCTAATCACCTCCCAAAGGCCCCACCTCCTAATACCATCACCTTGGGGATTAGGTTTCAGTGTACAAATTTTGGGGAAACATTCACTAACACTTGGGTTGTTTTTGACAAGAAGTCTGCTGACATCCTTATTTTTGTTCCTCAACATATAACATGTCCTTTCTCTGACTACTTTTAAAATTTCTATCACTGGTTTTGAGCCTTGGTATGGTTTTCTTCATATTTTTGTGGCTGGAGTTCATTGAGATTCTTGGCTCTCTGTGTTTATAGTTTTCATCAAATTTGGAAAAATTTCAGCCACTATTTCATCAAACACTTTTCTGTTGTGCCTCCCTTCCCTCTTTTAGTGATTCCAATTATATGTGTGTTAGGCTGCTCAATCTTGTCCCATAGCTCACTAAAGCTTTGTTAAGTTTTTATCCTCTTTTCTCTTTGTTTCATATATTGATAATATCTTCAAGTTCACTGACCTTCTTTTCTGCAAATCTAATCTACTATTAATCTAATCCAGTGTATCTTTCATTTCACATATTGTAAATCCATCTCAAGTTTGACTCGACTCTTTTTACATCATCCATGTATCCATTTGAATTCTTGAATATCTATGGTTAAAATACAGCTATAATACAAGTATAATAACAGTTACAATGCTTATTTCTGCTAAATTTAATATCTGTGTCAATTATGTGTCAATGAGGATTGATTGAATTATATTTTCTTTCTGAAGAAATGTTTCTCTATTTTTTTGCATTCCTAAATTTTTTTTCTAACAGCTTTTCTGAGATATAATTTACATACCATAAAAGTCATGCTTTTAAAGTGTGCAGTTCCGTGGCTTTTAGTATATTCACAGAATTACACAACCCCAACCATTATCTAATTTTAGAACATTCACCATCATCCCCAAAATAAATTTTATACCCCATAGCAGTCATTCCCCATTCTTTCCCAAACCTACCCTACCCCTGGCAACCACTAATCTACTTTCTGTCTCCCTGGATTTGCCTATTCTGGAAATTTCATAAAAAGGGAATGATAAGTATGTGATATTTTGTGATTGGATTCTTTCACTTAGTATAATATTTTCAAGATTTATCCAAGTTAACATGTATTAGTACTTCATTTCTTTCTATTGTTGAATAATACTCTTTGGTATTATTCAACACATTTTGTTTATCCATTCACCAATTGATGGATATTTGGGTCATTCATATTGAAAAATTTTTATTGGGTGTACAACATTATGAATTTTACTTTATTGAGTACCGAATATTTTTATTCCTGTAAATATTCTGACTTTTGGTCTGGGATGCAGTTAAGTTACTTCATGACAATTTCATCTATATGAATTTTGCTTTTAATATTTGTTAGGCAATACCAGTGTGGTGTTCAATCTAGGCCTAATTATTCCCCACCACCAAGGTAAGACCCTGATGCACTGTATCCAATGCCCAGTGAATCTTGAGGTCTTCCAATCCACCTGGTAGAACAGGCACTATTCCCAGCCCTGTGTAAATGCTGGGCACTGTGACCTCCAATCCATTCAGGTAGTTCTTTCCCTAGTTTCTGGCAGTTTCCTCCCATGCCTGCACAAATCTGCTCCACTGAATACCCACTTAGGACCCTCTTCCAATCCCCAAAGGTCTTTCTGCGTGTAGCTCTGTCCTGTGAGCTCCAACTTCTTCCCAGTCTCTCAGGTGTAAATCCTCAACTCAGGGGAGCCACTGAGCTCCTCCTAGGCTCCCTGTCTATGCCATGGCTTGGAGACTCTCACAAAAATAGAAAACCTGCAATCGTAAGCTCACTTCCTTTGTTTCCCATATTTCAGAGAGCTCTGTCTTTCATTACTTGATGTGCAGTGCCTTTGAGATTGTGGTTTCATATACTCTACATGTTCTTAGGTTGTTTTGGGTAGGAGGGTAAATCTGTTTTTGGTACTCTATCTCAGCAGAAAACAGCTGTGCTAAGACCCATAATTTCAATGGTTTGAAATTTGAAATAATTTCCTTGGTAGCTGTGAAAGCTGCTGCATAGAGAAATATAAGCTATCTACATGTATATATGAGATGTCAGTATTGATACCATATATTCCAGCCTTTTAGAAAAGGATTAGCAGTAGCTTTTGTTTCTTATGATAGATAACATGTTAATAACCATGCCTTTAGGAAATCCATGTGTACCATTTGCCTCCTTGAATGTGGGAACATTTATGTCTCCTCTCACAGGTGATCAGCGAGTTTGAAGCCTCTCCTGACTCATTTTCCTACAGAATTCCCAACCTGAGTCGGAACCGTCAATACAGCGTGTGGGTGGTAGCCGTAACTTCAGCTGGGAGAGGCAACAGCAGTGAGATCATCATGGTGGAGCCGTTAGCTAAAGGTGCGCCCCTGTAGTAAAGACCTCATTTCCCACTCTCATTGGGCTGTTTTTAAATCCTTACTCTACCAGAAATAAAGCTTACAATGCCCTAAAAATCACCAGAAAATCAGAACATCACGCGCTTTCGCCATTTCTGCTTAAGAAATAAGGTTGCTGCTAGCTGGCACTGGGCTTTTGTGCAAATCAGAAAAGAATCCCCCTAGAAGTGAACACATTGCTAAGGGTGAGTGGTTTGACAACTCAAAGTGTCTTAAGGAAAGTAAGGAAAAAGAGCCCGCCCTCACCCCTTGGGTAGGTGAAAATCACTACGTAGCAACTTACCAGGGAAGTCCTACTTTCATCAGAAGCAAGCATCAAACTTGTTAAAGAGAAAATATGGAATTTGGAAGTTTATAAATATAAGAAAATATTTAGCTCTTCTTCTATTGATAGAATACTATAAACAAAGACCTTAATTAACAATGGGAAGTCAGAGTCACCAAAGAATAAAAGTTCCTAAAAATGAATATAGAATCTACACATTGAGATGTTATACTGGTCCTAAAAAGCACATATAGGCACAGAATATTCTTATTCTACTTCTGATAATTGCTACCACCCAGTGTTTAAGGTACCACTAAATTAGCAGTTTTCATGAGTAAATGTACTAACATCACAATTCCAGGCCAGCAGGAGATGCCCCCTGATTTTGGAATACACCACATTGGCAATTTATTACTAACAAGGCTGCTAGGTGCCTAAAAGAGAATGTAAGAGAACATTCCAAGATTCCAATTTTACCTTGAAGAGCTCTTGATAACTAAGAGCTAAGATAAAGAATGAAATAGTGAGGGGAAAAAGAGAATGCTGTCCCATTTTGAACACAACTGCAGATAGAAAGTAAATACACTGTTGGTAAGGAAAATAAAATCATGGATTTTTTTTTGTCTATTGGACTCTTCAATTATGATATCCAGCCACCCCCAACACACACTCTCACATTAGAAAACAGTGATTATCAATGGGCATAAGGACTGTACCACGGGGTAAAGGAAACCAGCAACATGAGATGCAGGATTAGTAATTGCTTTGCCTCCTCTCTACTTCTGTGTATTCAGTGTCAGGCAGGCAGTTGGGAAAGTCCTTTTTCCCAAGAGACATCTGGCAGAAGTCAGATTTGGAGAGGGTTCAGCACCCAGACACCCCCATACCTGGGATGGGAAGAACCTACTTGGAAGACAGAGTCAGGTCCAGGAGTAGCCCTAGGCCCAGGAGTAGCTCTGCAGAACGTCAGCTTGCTCTGCAGGGGTAGAGGCACAGGGGCTGCCAGAGAGGAAAGGGTCAGGCCAGAGAGACAGGAAAAAAACCAGGAGGGCAAGGCCAAGAATTCAACAGAGATGTTTTGGAAAAGAGGGAGTGGTCTGCCATGGCAGCAGACGCCGGGAGGTCAAGGGAAACAAGACTAGAAGTGCCCTGGGGTTGGCCACTCGGGACCTCGCGGACCTTCTTGCGAGAACTTCATGGGGATGGGAGCGAATGAGGGGACCGAGTGGCTGGGAGGTGAGGAAGCAGATCTACTTGGCAGAAAGTTCTCTAAATACACATCACCTGGAAGAAGCCACAGGAAAGACAAGCTGGAGTGAGGGTGGGTCTCATCCGAGGAAAGGCTCTGGTTTTGCCATGGGTTAATATGTCAGCCAGCAGAGACTATTTACATGACAATGGAAGACCCAAGTGGAGAGCGGGAGGTGATAATCTGGGAGGAAGAGCAGGGCCACAGGACTGCGGTTTGGAGGAAGAAACACAAGTGGGTTTTTAGGTTTGGTGACAGGAAATGCAGAGTTCCCAGCCTGTGTCTTCTATTTCCTCTACCAAGTATTAGGCAATTTGGGGGCTGGCGGAGAAAAGATCAGGAGTTTGAGAAGAGGAAGGACAATTGGAAATCATCACTGCAGAGAAGTGGGAAGGAACTTCCTAACAAAACAATAAGACTGGCAGGGAAAGCGGACAGTCCCGTTGAGGTCGGTGATTGTATATCTATGGTGGGTCCTAAATTCTCCATTGTATGGATTTCTCCAGAAATGTTCAGCTTCTCGTGCTCAAGTGGGGTTCACCCAGAGTTAGAGTTGATCCAGATGGGTTTTCTGGAAAGGGACTGAGCTAGGGAAGGGCTCAGGCTTGGAGCAGATGTTCCAGCTGAAAGGCTCTACCCAGAAGCCCCAGACACTGGCAAACAATGAAGGCTGAAAGGTGCAATCTGGAGAGACGAGACCGCTGGCAGCCCAGGGAGACAGGTTCAAGTTATCCTGCAGTTGCTGGGAGATTGGCACAGGGGGCAGCAATGGCAAATCTGTCAGCAAGTAGCAGAGTCCAAACTCCAGAGTTAGGGTCACAGAGAAGACTGCTGTTTAGTGAATGAAATGGCAGAATGGAGTCATGAACCCAGTCCTGGAGGAACACCAACCCGAAGGAGCCCAGGGCCAGGGTTGACCGAGAGAGCACCGCCACAGGGCTGAGGGCAGCACAGGATCCAGAAGGGATGTCCAGGTTGCAGACGGACAGCAGTTTCTCAGAATCATTTGAGGTGCTTGTTAAAAGACAGACTCCCTGAATCCACCAAAGATTCACCGAGTCACAGGCCAGCCTAGGAATCTGCATTTCTAACAGAGATTCTAGATGATTCTCTTGCCTGCTCTTGTTTAAAAACCAGATCTGGTGGGTTCTATTGCTTAGTCTTGGAATTTCGGATGAGGACGCTTTAAATTCCCGCACCACAAATGGGCATTAATTCTATAAACTGGGTGTGTTGGGCCTCAAGATGAAGTGGTTCTGGCCTATATTTCTCAAAATGCAGATGGGAAATTATTCATAAGTCCTGGAATTGGTTTTAAGGGGTATAGCCAGCATATTAAAGTACTAAAATGGAATAGAGTCAAATAGTCTGGACTGACTTAAAAAAATGAAACACGGTAATTATTAATTTGAGTCACTTTGTCTTCACTCACGCACAACCCACCATGTGTGTAGCTTCTGGGATTCAATGTGTTATGTGTTTCTTATGGTAGGGAGGGAGATGTTAAAAAGCTTGAAAGCCCTTAACTTTAGCTGGGTTTCCTAATCGTCCCAGTTTTGCTGCAAAAACATTCCTCGTCATATAAAAGGATGGTCTGAAGTGTTTGAAATGGAAGATGCCAAACCACCAATGCCAGAAATCCGATGCTCCCTGACCAGGATATTTTTGTTATAATGAGAAATCAAAAAGGTCAGTTACTGAAAAAGTGGTCTTTGCCATCCATGAACCATCTCTGAAGACCCTGCTCCAAGAAGGAAGAGCTTGCTGTAATTCTTGCTGCACAAAATGGGCCCAGCTTCTGAACCCAATGGCATTTCATCTCTGTCTCAGCTCTGGCCCACAACACTCAGAACAATGAAAATAGGAGTTGTATGGTAGACCTTAATGACCAAGGTTTGTGTTCTAGGCCAGGATGCCTCTGTAATGACTTGGCTCCATCTTTCATGAAATTCCAGCACTTTCCTGGGGAGTCTGCTCCCATGCCCATTGGCCAGTCCAAACCCTCAAGCCCCAGATGATTCAGGGTCCCAACTCTGGTCCCATCCTTATGGGTCCGGAATCAGATTGGGGCCACCTTTCATATGTGGTCTCCGTGACTTTGCATCTGGCCTGGTTGAGCTTCCAGAGGGAGCATCCTAGAAGACAGAATCCCAGTGTATGGCTAAGGTGGGGCATGTTGTTTTGCCTCTGGAAGACTGGAGTCTTGGTGTCAGCTTCTGTGTCTCCCTCAAGAAGGTAACACTAAGAACTGTCAGTGCTGGGCTCCTTAGTCATCAAGGAGGCCCCTGCTCATGTAGGTCCACTTGGGCTTTTTCCTCTCTACTCCTGCTACTTCAGGACTGTGCTGGTGCCAGATGCCTCTGGCCAATGTTCCTGTTGGAGCATCTGAATTACTGTCCCAAGCAAACAGTTGTTCTTCAAGAGAAGCTGCTCAGAAAGCATTCATTTTCCTTAATGTTTGTGCTGAAGATCAAGATGACACAATAAAGTCAGGAACGTACCACAAAATTGATAAATAGAAGTTGTTCCATGTTACTCATCCTTCTTTTAGCACTTTATGCCTTGTATTGTCTTTTCTCTCAGATATTAAAAGTGTATTTTAACGTGCAGTTTTTGGTGTTGAGATAAATTGTTTAATAAAGGGCTGTGACAAATAATTGGGCTCATAGAAAACACAGCTTGGGGCTGCTGGGTTTATGAAGACCCAGATATTTAATTTGGGCTCCTCATGTTTAGTCAATAGAGGGGGAAAATGCTACCATAGGGATTTTCAGCTATTTGTATGTTCTTTTTTTTTAATTTTATTTTATTATGTTATGTTAGTCACCATACAATACATCATTAGTTTTTGATGTGGTGATCCACGTTTGATTGTTTTCGTATAACACCCAGTGCTCCATGCAGTACGTGCCCTCCTTAATACCCATCACCGGGCTAATCAATCCCCCCTCCCCCTCCCCTCTAAAACCCTGTTTGTTTCTCAGAGTCCATAGTCTCTCATGGTCCGTCTCTCCTTCCGATTTCCACCCCCCTTCATTTTTCCCTTCCTTCTAATGTCCTCCATGCTATTCCTTATGTTCCACAAATAAGTGAAACCATATGATAATTGACTTTCTCTGCTTGACTTATTTTACTTAGCATAATCTCCTCCAGTCCCATCCATGTTGATGTAAATGTTGGGTATTCATCCTTTCTGATAGCTGAGTAATATTCCATTGTATATATGGACCACATCTTCTTTATCCATTCATCTGTTGAAGGGCATCTCGACTCTTTCCACAATTTGGCACCAAAAAATCCCTTATACATATCCTGATACCAGAGAATAGTGTTGGCAGGGATATCATTAATCAGCTGTGCAGCATTCACCCTTTTGGGGGGGGGTGTCACTATATGGGAGAAGGTCATTTTGGCTTTTATGTCAATGAGGCTGTGGCGTGATTGGTCTTTGCTGTGTTTGGCGCTCCAGCTCCAGCACGAATCCTGACCTTCAGTGGCACAGTGACTACTCCATGGATGAAGGACATCGCCTTGCCTTGTAAAGCTGTTGGGGACCCTTCTCCTGCAGTAAAATGGATGAAAGACAGGTAACCAGTAACCTAATGTATGCCTTTAGTGAAACTGTAAGAGATTACACAGACATACCAGGTTGGGTCTGGTGGTCTAATGCTGTATGCATTGCCACTCATGAAAATACCGGGAAACACCAACTCTTCTGAGATGGGAGAGGAGGTGGGGTGGGGGTGGAATCTTGGCTTTAGTGCTAAAAGGGTCTGGTGTGTTGCATCTATCTTCCATAAATTCAGAGCCTTTAAATTCATAACAGAATGCTTGCAAGGAAAATAGTCTAACCAATCCAATAATCTCTGTACTTTTTCATATAAATTTCCTGTAAAACTGAGATGATCATGTCCAACATCATAGGAGACCTGGCACCTGTCTTTCTCCTTATAAGATAATAGTCCAACTAACCCTACTTCAAATGCTCTGAGAAATGACTTTAAGAGACAGAATGCATTAGGACTTAGTTAATATAAAATCTGGTTTTCCATACTCAAAAGTAATTATTAAAATAATAGCAGCCAAGATAGGAGGCAGAAAGTGGGTGAGATGTATTCTATCCTGTAACTTTTCTAAGTGCTTTCTCTATGTTCAGAAGACAAAATTAGGATATAAATAAAGAGCTGACAATTCACTAATGAGCATGGAAATTTGATATAAAATGGATTCAGAAGAGTGCCTATTTTAAACAAAAGCACTTAAAAGACAAACTATTGAAATAATGGTCTTGATCCAGGGACCACTTTTCTCATCTTTTAAAATCAGTTAATCCAAGGAAATAAATAAGCTCCCAGGGTCAAGAGCCATTCTGCCTGACATGGGGATGGCTGGACAGTTGCCACCGTGGTGGAGGTTATAATGGGGAGGGAACTCTTTTGTTCTAGGACCAACACATGACCCCCTTGAGAGACCACAGTTCACTTTTTTGGGGTCAAAATCATTAACAACTGTAAATCTAAGTAAATCCACAAGAGACTGCCACATTTAGTTGTCCCTATGTGATTGGGTCAAAATGGCATTTCTGCCCCAGAAGGAATTCCCAAGAGGAGGTGGCTGGTGCCTACATGGTGGAGGAAGGAGAGACCCATTCAGGATGTGGCGTACATTGACATATGTGAGAGCCAGAATCCCAGCCCTTGTCACAGATCTAACCTCCACATAGCATGCTCTACAAAGAATGAAATTCAGCTATTTGATTGATTGTTTTTGTCATGTAATCACAATTTAGTTCCAAGTGTGTTGTTGACCTCAGAGAGAGTCTTTATGCTTTTCCGCAGCCTCAGCTAATTTGGATTGTAATTTCTTTAATCTGTGCCCTTTTTTTCCTGTGAGGTAGTAACGGGACACCCAGCCTAGTAACGATTGATGGGCGGAGGAGCATCTTCAGCAACGGGAGCTTCATTATCCGCACAGTGAAGGCGGAAGATTCCGGCTATTACAGCTGCATCGCCAATAACAACTGGGGATCAGATGAAATTATTTTAAATTTGCAAGTACAAGGTACAAAGTTTGAGGACTCTTTTTATGACATATTTACTATGTATGCCTATATGCAAAGAGTAAAATTGAACAAACTTAAAAATCAGCCTTTCTAAAGAGCTAATTGCTATTTTCATATTACAGAAAAATACACTTGTTCATTTTGGAAAATGTAATGCAGCAAATCAAAGAAAATAAAAACACTCATAATCTCAAAGATGATGCTATTTATATTTTTGCATACAGAGAACCTAGTCAAGAATAATGAGACTGAGAAAGTCCTTGATAACTTTCACTAATTGCACAGTTTACTCTACATATGTGTAAGTGGAACCCAAAAAACACAGACAAAAAATAAGTCTGAATTGAGTTCTTTCATCTACTAATTAAATTTTTATATGCAATGTACGTTAAAAGGTCACGAACTGAAACTCTTAAGTGTATTGCTATAATATTTAGTTGGGTTTTTAATACAGCATATGTGGTTTTTCTTGATATCAAGCACAAAATGTGCATGACAAATTCAAGATAGTTAAATTAAAATCATGTGTAAAATCCCAAATGGCCACTGACTGGGTTCAGGTTTGGGTGCACTGTGATATTTTATTAGTAGAAAAACCAAAGGGTATGCTTCTTGGGACTTAAGTATTGTCACATTAATAAATCACAGCGAGTAAAAATAAAATCAGTATTGTCCTCAGTGGGAGGGAAGAGGAGGAGAACAATCATATTTAGAAAAAATAATGCAAAATTGGTCTGAAATTTCAAGTAAATTGGAGTCTATAGAATTCCATGGTGTTTCAGAAGATGGACATGATATCGTGACTCTAAATAGACGGGTCAGGTTTTCATGCCTTTGGGTTAATATATATGGGCCTCTCTCAGAGGAAAAGAGATGGACATTTTATGGGAAGTTTCTATACAATTTGGATAACCTGATTTTGAATTTCTTCAATGTTTCTGTCCTTGGTGCTGATCCAAAATAATATTGAGGCCCATTGGTTAGAAGTATGTATTCTTCAAACCTTGTATGAATGTGCAAGTTCATGTACACAGCCACTCAGTGGCACACCTTTGATTTCCAGAACTGCACACGTGTGCATATGCGTGTGCGTGTGTGTGTGTGTGTGTGTGTTGCATCTTGGGGGAGTAGCTAAAAAAGTGGAAACTTTTGCAGTTCTTTTTCCCACTAGCCACTCTCCCCTCCCCTTTCTCCCTCCCCTACTCTTCCCTCACCCAATCTCCCCTCCCCCACTCTTCCCTCCCCCATTGCATCCCTGGGAACAGAACAGCTAAGTGGATGCAATTTATCTTTCTCACTTGGATCATGGCTGAAATTCAGAGTACTGCGGCATCTTTAGTAAGTTTAAAGAAGATTTCAATCAGTGATGAACGACACAGAAATTCAAGGAATCAGTGAGGAAATGAGTTAGATATAAACCCAAGTAGAAATGTGGTTGAATTTTTGTTAAATAATAGATTCACTCTGCTCTATCTCTTTAACCAAGGACATCAACTAAATAGACATTTTGACAGAAGTGAATTGCATATTTTGGCAACCTAAAACACTTATTTAATAAATGGCTGTTAAAAATGATTTGGTAAATGGCTGTTCAAGCAGATTAAAGGTGTGAAAAACTAATTCTTGTTTTCTAAAAACTGTTTCCTGTCTAGTTCCACCTGATCAGCCTCGGCTTACAGTGTCCAAAACGACGTCTTCTTCCATTACACTCTCGTGGCTCCCTGGGGACAATGGGGGCAGTTCCATCAGAGGTAAGAGCAATAGGTTGCCCACGGTAGTTGACTGTCACTACCCCCAGGCTGATAAGTGACACATCTCCATCAAGTAATTGTTATGTGTTAGTTGTAATTAATTCTCCCACCACCTAAACAGCAAGCCACACATCTATTTTTATGGTATTGACTGAAACCCATCATTCATCCAAGGCATCCCATTCACAAAATTACCATTATGCCTCCAATCTGAGTGAAAGATTAATGAAGGCAGAAAAGAAAGAATTTGGTAATCTCTCCCCCAAGATTCTGCATACTGTTTCTTCCCCATGTTGTCAACACTCCATCATTCATTCACTCCTGTACTCAATCATTCATTAAAGTAATTAGTAATTACCAATTTAATTTAATTAGTAATAAAACAGTTATTGTTCCAATTTATAAAGCACAAAAAGATGGAGAACCTAGAGTTTAGGTAGGAAATGATCTATCTCACAAAGCTTTTGCATTGAGTCCATAGCGGAAAAGAATAAAGGAAGTCTGTCCTGAGGAATGATATAGTGTGATAATTCTAGCCTGCATATAGTTGGGAAAACATCATTCTGAGCAAGCTGTGGCCACAAGAAAGGAAGAGAACCTAGAGGTCCTAGAGCACATAGGAGGGGACTTCCAAAGACAGAGGACATCCCTTCTTCTGAGTGAGGGGGGTGAGCAGACAACTGGAAATAGGGGGTCATTTCAGAGTGAAGCTGCCCTGGAGCCAGCTTCTTCCAGTTGATGAGAGCAAGCTGTCCTATCTCTTCCCCGCCTTATACCCAGTGATTGAACCCAGACGGAGAATCGTTACACACCCCAGAAATCAGAAATGCTACTGGTCAGGGCTTTATTATTTTTTTGAACAGCCAGTTGTTAAACATTTATCAGCACTCCACTGAGAGAAAGGGAGGATCTTCCTTTTTTTTTGGAAAAGAAAAAGGTTAGATTTTTTTTTTTTAAATAGTAAGCTGATTGGGGTAAGGTTGTGTTTGTATGTTTGAAGAGTGTAGGGAAGATTTGTAACAGCTACCATGTGAAATGCACAGGGAGTCATTAATAGACTAACAAAGTCATTGCCAAGAGGGAGTGAAGCCCCATCTGCATATAAATATCCCGAATTGTGGTGGTCACAATTTCACAGTCTCATGACCTTGTCAAGTGGTGCCAGACACCTGGAAGGAAGACTGGGTCACCGTTTACCAGAGCTGCTGACTGGCAGAACAAGAGCGGCCAGAGTCAGAGGAGTGAGTGCAAATAGGCTCCTGGTGGAAATGGTCTACAGAAGGTTCTAGGCTGGTTAGAGAACATTGTTATGGGAAAAAAAAAAAATGGAGCATCGAGGGAAGAGTTCAAGGGACTCTAGGACTCAAGGCTCAAATGAAGTAGAGTTTGGGTTCTGTAAGTGTGAGAGCCTGGGAGAGGTGGTACAGGAATTGTTAGAGCAGAAGGTCTTGAAAGTGAAGCCAATTTTGGTAATGAAGAGTTTCCAAGCAAAGGCAACTGGGGTTCCCTGAAATGCAGTGGTAGCCAAAGCCATTGGCATGGGGGCTCCTGTTGCCAAGGGTTACAAGAGCTTCCCAGATGCGATTCAGGTGGAGGACGTTAAAAGGAAAGTGTTCTCCCCATGATGTTCAGGGCAGCAGGGAGGTGGTTTAGGCAGAGTTGGAGTGGAAGCCAGGTAATGACAGTGGGAGCATGGGGTACCCAGATCCCTCACCCAGCTGTCAGATAATGCAGGAACTTTGAGGGGTGCAGATCAAGGATACTGAAAGAGAAAATGAGGCTCAGAAAGGAGGAGGGACCCCAAGGCAGCAGAGGGCTAGAGGGGAGGAAAGGAGCAAAGAGCAGGGAAGATGGGGATCCTGACCACAGAAGAATCAAGGACAGGTGACCTCCATGTGAGAGGTCTGCAAAACACTTGATGCTTCCAGTGTGGGCCTAGGATTCTCTGTAGTGTGGAGTTGAGAAGTGCTTTGCCTGTGTTAAAAATGGAGCCCCGTGGGCTGGAGGGAAGATAGCAGTCCACCAGCATGAGGACAACATGCACCAGGCAGACTGGTCCTGGGTTGCCTGGGTGTGAATGTGGAGGAGACAGGGATAGAGAAAACAGGACCTGTTTGCCCACCCCACCCCCCCACTGGCCCAGGAAATGGCTGGGGTAACAGGGATGGCGGCCATAACAAGGAGGAATGTCTTAGTGATCACAAGGGCCAGGAGATCTGGCTTCAGATTCTGAAGTTGGGGTTTGAATCTTACTGACTTACAGGACCCTCGAATGGTCACCTCTCCTCTCTGGACCTCAGTGTCTTGCTCTGCACTGTGGAGATAATAATCACTGTGTCCTAGAATTATATGAGGTAATGAACATAGCAGGCTGAGGGCAGTGCTTGGCACCTGGTGAGCACTCAGGAGAGGGACAGTTGATGTTCATGGTCATGGAAGTACAGATGATAGTGGTCATGTACAGAAATGAATTTTTGGAGGGATTTTTCAGACTAAGGAGAAGGCAGGTGAACATTGAAATGTTGGGATGGCTACAGGATTTAGAGCTGTTTCCTTAGTGATCGTGGACTGGGTAGGGTATGGTTGAGGAGATTCCTACCCCCTTGACAACATATCCCTTTTCCAGAGCTTCGGTTCTCTTAAAAATAATTCAGCTCAGACCATGTTGATACCCAAGGATTCAGGCACATATGCCCTGAGGGCAAATTTCTAGAGACTTAGTGTCCATCCTCTGCTACCTGCTACACCTTTTAAAAGGAAATGGGGAGAAAGTGGTTTTATTTCACCACACCAATTAATGATACACCATAGTGATGTCTGGCGTGGCCTAAATACTAATGAGAACATCATCACAGCACTCCTCCCAGCCTGGGTTCAATTTCCTGGCATCAGGAAGACTTCAGATGTTCTCTTCCAAAGATGCATGAATGATGAGAATTCTTATCCCATACAAAATGCCAACATCCACCAACCCTAATAGAAAGGAAATAAGGCTCTTTTGAATATTTCTTGTGTTCTGTAGGATACATATTGCAGTACTCCGAGGATAACAGTGAACAGTGGGGAAGTTTTCCAATCAGCCCAAGCGAACGTTCTTACCGCCTGGAAAATCTGAAGTGTGGTACTTGGTATAAGTTCACTCTTACTGCCCAAAATGGAGTGGGACCAGGACGTATCAGTGAAATCATAGAAGCGAAAACATTGGGGAAAGGTATGTATGCCTTCTGCTGTCTGCATTTCCTCTGCTTTCCAGATTGAATGGGGGACTGCAATCACAGATAATGCATCATATATTTGCACGCTTGTCTGTGAGTTTGAACTTTGTTATTCCCAAAATGGGTTTGGGCATGTTGCAGTGTAATGAGAGAGATGGCTGGTCTTCACAGAATATCCTGGTTCTCTTACTTCATTATCTCATTTGCAGTGAAAAAGAAGAGTGTCATTTGCAAACCAAGGGCTTCAGTGCCAACATAACGTGTCCTGGCTGGGTCGCCATGAAATATGTCATTTACCCTCTCACCTTCTAGTGTGACCTTCCCCCTCCATCACCCCATGCCCCTCTATCCATAACTTTCCCATTGCCTCCAAGGCCCCACTTTTCAGGTGGGAAATGATTGGGGTAGACTGTTGACCTTTAATGTGAATTGGTTTTTTAATCTGAAACATGAACCTTTGAGGAGAAGAACCCCTGGTGGGCGGAAATGGCACTCAGTGGTGAAATTGCAGTCTGGGGCCACCAGTAAGGGGAGGGGTACAGTGGCACAGAAATGTAGGTGAGGCAGTGAAGAGAGGGTCTTTGGAGCTTCCCCTCCTATCTGACCCTCATCTGGTGCACAGGGCCACACTGGATAGCAAAAGAGCAAGAAATGGGAAGGCAAAGGTGCTACTTGGATCTGGCACCTGAGTTTTGGTTAAGATGCAGCAAGGGTTCAGAGGATGAGGGATTGATTTATGCAGAAATATATCCATCAGGTCCCTGGGTTCCAGTAAGAAGTGCTCGGATCATAAGAGGCACCTGTTGGTACTTCCGAAATCCAACTAGACTTCTCTTGAGTCAGGTCCATCCACACAAGAGTGGAAACGGGTCAGCTCAGCACACAGTATGGGTTCCTTCAGAATCACTCAAGGAAACACATACATGAAAATAGCACTGTTCTTAGGAGCTCTGACATACACAACAATAACCTCTACCCACCCAATTTTCCCTCTCATACTTGGGTCATTGTGGTTGGAGACAGCCCATTGGTCCACAGGTCCCTATAATAGTGGACACATTGGGACTGGTCTATGACCCAGGCTTGGGCTGAGCTCCTCGCCCAGGTAGGGAAGGCAGCCAAGGGCTAATGCATGACTGTGCTGATGGCCGGCATTCGTGTACCCCAGGAGCTGATCCCCACTGTGCATCCTCCCACAGAGCCCCAGTTCTCGAAAGAGCAAGAACTCTTCGCCAGCATCAACACCACACGCGTGAGGCTGAACCTCATCGGCTGGAACGACGGCGGCTGTCCTATCACCTCCTTCACACTGGAGTACAGGCCCTTTGGGACCACGGTCTGGACCACAGCTCAGCGGACCTCTCTCTCCAAGTCCTACATCCTATACGACCTGCAAGAGGCCACGTGGTACGAGCTGCAGATGAGGGTGTGCAACAGTGCTGGCTGCGCGGAGAAGCAGGCCAACTTCGCCACGCTCAACTATGATGGCAGTAAGCTGGCTGGCTCTGTGGCCCTCCCACACGTGCATGTGCTTACTGTCCCTTTCCCATCCAACATTCATCCTGGGCACAGGGTGACCAGTGCCCTCAGATCCCTTTAGGCTTCGGGGTCATTCAGCTGGCTCCCTGTGGGCTCCCTAGTTCACTGTGTTCACGGGACCATGGCTCTGCTCCAGAAATAAGGGACCGAGGGCCACTGGGAATCTCCTTAGGGAGTCATGGTGCAGGAGTGATTTCTCTTCGGGCTGAAGGATTCTTTACCTTCCCTTACCAAACACGTGGTTCTGTGCATTTGTCAATGACTGTGTGCTAACACTGCTTTTGTTGTCTCCCCACCCGTTCCCCACCCCATCCCAACCCACATAACTCCGTCTTTGCTCTCATTTAGCCCTTAGACTGCATGTGCAGAAACAGTCTTCATGGTACAGGAGCTTCTGGTAGAAATGCAGGCGCTGGTGAAGTAATATAATATCACAGGATGTTAGTGTGTGCCCCTCCCTGCCCCTCCCCTCCACACACGTGCAATTTGCTTGGATCTTCTGAAAACCAGGAGAGGTATCTTGTGATGTTTAGTCAACCAAAAATAAACAATAGAAATTTTTATACTTTTTTTCCTACAACTAGTATCAAAGGCCGTTGATTGATATCTGAACAAACGCCCAACCCAGTGAAGCTGAAAGATAGTGGGTCATTGATTGTTATGAGGTTAGGGAACTTCAGAAAGTCTTAAATAGCAGCATGTTGGTGTTGATTTCTGCAGCTTTGCAGTGACTTTCACTCAGGGAAAAGCAGTGATTGAGTTAGGTGCTCAGTCACAAGGTAAGACCTGCCACAGTTCATCAGGAGGTTGGGAGCTCCTCCCCCCCCACCCCTCCAAGCTTTCTGGCCAACGCCACTGACCAGGTCAGACCACAGTGTTGGATGGCCTAGCCCAGAAAGTCTGAATCCGAGCAGACTAACTTTCTAGCCCTCAGTTACAAGTGACGTCATTCAAGGGTGTCCCATCCCAAACCACCACCCACAGGCAGAGTAGCCCTTCCTACTGGCTTTCTCCTCCAACAGGGTTTAATTCTTTAATCTTACAGAATAAAGGACTTTGACTTACCAAACACTTTACTTTGCATTTAAGAGTTCCCCAAAGTCCTCTGCCAGCAGGTACACATTTGGGCAGTAAGCATATTTCTTACTTTAGCTTATTGGCTTACATGAATTGACTTACGATAATCACATGCTGTCACGAAGTTTCTGTATAATGTAGATGCCAGAGTGTGGGCTTCAGTGTGCACAGTGGTGATATGGTCTTGCTAATCTTTTAATTAGAAACCACTCGCAAGCAGAATTTGAAACTGTGATTCAAACTTGGAGAGCACTCTGCAGAATTTAAATGCTTGTCTTCTTAAAAAAAAAAAAAAATGATGCTCTCATTTTATCCAGGATCTTAGATTATAATCATGCAAAAGTTCTGTGAGCTACATTTAAATTCCTGAAATCTGAAATAACTTTATTACACTAGGAAATAAAATTACGTATTTATATTTTCCTTGAAGAGGATCATGGATTTCTTTGAACCGATCTCATGGATATATAGCTTTAATATCTCTCTTGTCATATCTGCCTGAAGATTTCCCTTTCATTTGGGGAGAAACAAACATTGACAGTTAGCCTCACACCTATGCCAGACAAATCTCCGATTCTCCCATGTCTGTATTTGACTCTTTCTTCTGCCATTTCCTTAGCCAAACGTTTGCCTACGTGCCTGTGCTGCCTTAGTTTTGCAGACCAGCTTCACCTGCATCCCCTTACGTGGGTTCTGAGCATCTGCAGACATGGGTTTCCAGCTAAAAATATGGCACATTTGGAAGAACACTTTTCTTGACCTGGGCTGATAACATAGGGGACTGGGATTCAATTATCCCTGCTCTACTTACTAAGTGCAGGATAAAGACCATTTTTGCTCGGGAGGAAATTGCATTATTTTTGCATTATTTTTCCTAAACAGTTGACTTCCTGGCCCTTGTTTTACATGGAAAATACAGTGGGATGGAGCATCTTATGTAACGGAAGGTGCCAAAATGCATGCCCCGTAAAGTGCAGATGTATGTTTGAATCTCTGCGCCTGTTGTATTCAGCCTCTGCCTAGAAAGCAGCTTCAAGTAGCTCAGAGTTCAGTCTAATTAGGTGTTTCCTTATAATTCTAAATAATCTGAATTTCCTAACGCTGTATAATAATGTCTGATCACTAAGGAGCTTGCTTTGGAGACTTAGATGCTTCCTCTTTGAAAAGTTGTCTGCAGCTCTTACACCCTAAAATGAGAGTTTCTAAAGTAGATAAAAAGCAGGTGAATCACCAGACCAAAAGGGACGCTAAGCTTCTTTAAGCCAGTATATCTGGTCCAGTCTCCCTGCAGACTCCTGTCCACTGGCCGGACCTATTGTTCCTCCTCTGATGTGCAGGTTTTCAAGCAGTTGTACTATGGGTGACAATTCCAGCGAAATGCATGTGGCTTTTTTAAGCACCTAGCCTGGACATTATGCTTTCAAGTGCCTGCACCTAGCAGTACATTGCAAAATGAAGTCCCTTTCAAATAAATGGGCTTCAGCCTTTATGCAAATCCTGATTTGATGTTTTGTCAAGTAAGTTGCAAGTTGGGCAGAGGAGGGGCATGAGAAAGTAAATCAATGAGCCAGGACCTAGGTAAAGAACTCCTTTCATTTCTCATCATCCTGGACACCCTTGGATCACACAGTGCGCCTCTTGTAACCATCATCCCTAAACCCTCCGCCATGCTGTCTTCATTAATAGTCATCTAACACCATGGCCCTGCTTTCAGGTACAATCCCTCCACTCATTAAGTCAGTTGTCCAAAGCGAAGAAGGCCTGACGACCAACGAGGGGCTCAAGATGCTCGTGACCATCTCCTGCATCCTGGTGGGGGTCTTGCTGCTCTTTGTGCTCCTGCTGGTGGTGCGGAGGAGGAGGCGGGAGCAGAGGCTGAAGAGGCTGAGAGGTGAGTGGTGGCCCCGCAGTCACCTGCTCGCACCACTTTCTCTGGACAGCCGGCCTGGTGGGCGCTACCCCCCAGGAGAAGGGCTTTTATTCTCTAGGCCAGGTTCCCCAGCTGCCAGACTCTGCGACGTGCCTTCAGCAGGGCCACAGATCCTTAGGGGAAGAGTCGCACGGATGTTACTACCCAACACAATCAGACATTGAGAGAGGGTCAACCTCACACTGGTCTCCTAAATCCTAGAAATCAGCAAAGACAATTATTTTCTCATGGGTCTTTCAACTCTGCTCACTTTAATTCTCAGCCATCGCAGCAAGGCCATCAATTATGGTGTCCTTTAAAAAGACCTATCACATTTGCTGTGGCAATGAGAACTATTTTATTGCCAGGAAGTGGAAATTGAGGGCTTATGGTAAAGCACTGTGAGGCAGAAAACACACGCTTTCCCAAATTAGAAATGTGAGCTAAAGCTCAGTGTAAGAGTTTCACTCACACAACAAAAAAACCATGGAAGACAAGAGCCTCGGCCAGACGAGAGCCATTGTGAGCAGGCACCGTTATTATTATGTCTAGCTCGGTGAGGTCCCGGTGACGAAGCTATTTCTAGCTTCTGGCCAAGAGCCCTTCCTTGCCCTTGCTCTGCAGTGTGAGGAAAATGAGCTTTTTCCAACATGAAACCCCATGCAGGAAGAGTGGTTCCGAGTCCTTTGCTTTTCATCTGTCAGAGTATTTAACGAAGCCCGTTTTTTGATAAAATGCATGGACACGATGTTCGCATTTCATCAGTCCAGTGCGGAGTAACATCAGGCAGCGTCCTGCATATTCCTCAGTGTTACATCTGAGGAACAAGTCTGGAAGCCCAGTCCCCAAGACCTATCTGTGACATCCCCAGACATCGCTGATCCCAACGGAAAACATGGACATGTTCTGCAAACACTTCCGTTGGCTATCACCTGATGAGAGCAGCAGAACATGGTGATACTTTCTCTTGTCTGTGCTTATGCGAAGCATTTCTCTTTATGTGGCCCTAACACAGCTTCCTATCAATTTGCTTCCACTTAACTGAAAAATTAAAATATTTGAAGTACATCACGCTCCATCTGTACATGTTAATAGCCCTTCCATTTAAATCTCCCACAGCCCCATCATTCAGATGAGCCACCGGTCTCATTGAAATATCCTTGCTAAATTCTGTTAGCCACTTATTTAATTTTGCAGACTTACCTTAGTAAATCCTATATATCCTAAGCACCATGCTTGGTGCTTGATGTATCAAGATGAAGAGAAAGAGCCTTCTGAACTTTGGGTTTAGTGTGGGAGGCAGACACATGAGCATCTACCAGGAAAAGAACAAAAATGTCATGAATATTAAAATAGGGCTTCAAATAAATCCTACATATGCTCAAAAGAAGAAGCAATTAATCCCAACTGGGGAGAGAAAGGGACGCCATCTAAGAACTACGTAAGAGCAACATATTGCTTAATATGTTGAGAAATCCAGTATAAGGTGAACTGTGTTGGATTACATTCACAAGTGCTCATCACTAAGATACCAAAAGGATGTTTTTCTAACCCTTTCACAGACAACAGAATCCCATATTCTGGACTTTACAGACAATATTATTGAGGAGCCAATAACTGACGGACCAGCAAGGATCTGTCCTTGTTGCATTTAGATGGCCAGATCTAGCTAGCTGCATTTCAAAGGTTATGAATTGTTCATGTAACATCTTCTAAAACCAACAGTAAATTTTTTTTCTTAATCATTTCCATTTGATCACAAGGGTTTGGCAGCAAATGCATTAAACATGAAGGTACTCCTTCCTGGTATTCTACCACCCTCTGCCAAATTCACCATTCCTTTCCCCCAGTTCTACTGAATTACTCCTTCCTTCCCAGCTGTTGTTTAATTTGCCCTATTCTACTCATAATCTAAGCACCCCAGTCTCTAAAGATTCTGAAGATGCCTCTAACTCTTACCAACATATTGGGCTGTACTGATGGCGGGCCCATGCACCTTTACTGTTTTTCTTAACAATGTCTTATCATTCAGGGATTGTTTTGCAAGGGCTCCCACCAGAAAATATCCTGGGACTGGCATTGTTACTGTGGACATCTCTACTCCTAGACACCAGTATTTCATCAAAGGCTTTTGGTAAAGAAAGCAATACATCACATCAGAGAGCACAACCTTTCCTTCCCCAGAAATGGTTTTGTTTTCTTTGTGCCCGAGGAAAGACAGAGCCCACACAAAGGTTTCAGCAGGAAGAAAACAAATACTGTGGGAAAGAGTGTTTATTTATGCAAGATGCTGGGGAGCAAAGAATCCCAGGGAAGCAGATTGCCGAAGTTCAGGAGTGTCTGCTCTCTTGCATTTTGTATGCACTTCGCAAAGCCTTCCAAACCCAGAGTCGGACAAGAAGGCAGTGAGAATGCAAAGGACCGGGCATCCAATTCCACGTGCTTCCTAACAGCACGTTTTATTTATTTATTTATTTATTTATTTTATTTTATTATGTTATGTTAGTCACCATACAATACATCATTACTTTTTTTTTCTTTTTTTTTTTAAAGATTTTATTTATTTATTTATTTGAGAGAGAGAGAGAGAAACAGCATTAGAGGGGATAGGGTCAGAGGGAGAAGCAGGCTCCCTGCTGAGCCGGGAGCCCGATGTGGGAATCAATCCCAGGACTCCGGGATCGTGACCTGAGCCGAAGGCAGTCGCTTAACCAACTGAGCCACCCAGGCGCCCACATCATTACTTTTTGATGTAGTGATCAGCACATTTTAATGCAGACGCACAGAAGTAAATTCAAATCAACAAACCACATCTGCCATGTGCTGGCTGTCACCGTTTTTAAAACGAACATAAAATTTTCTTATTAACCACTTCTATATCGTGATCACAAGGGTTTGGTTAGGTCCCAAAGAGAAAAATGAGGACTGCAATCCTGTCCCAGAACCATAGAAGCTGACACTCTAGTGGCAGTGAGTAAAGGCTTACAAGAGACAGATATCTTTCTCTAACTGTGAAAAGTGCACCATGAAAGGACAGAGTAGGTGACATAGGTTATTGGGGGCAGGGGGGCTGGTCTTGCCCCCCAAAACATCTCTCTTTTAGTCCAGCAGAGCCCACACAATGTTAATTAATGACATAAAATGTTTCCAACTCACTCATAGAGGAAAACTGTAGCCAGAGCTTAATGTAGTAGGTGCCTACCTATTAAACAGAGCTCAGTGGTAGAGTCACCTAGTTACAATCTGACCCACATAAGGCACTGATCCTGTGCCTGGATTAGAATGAGTTCAAATATATTTACAGATTCAACAGAAAGGGTTGCGTCATACAATATTTTTATTGTCCCAAATAAAGACATTTCTAATAATATGTCAATGTTGCTTGAACAACCACTGATAAGGATCAAAACTGGAAATAAAATTTGGATTATAGAAAAATATTGTGGGATTCCTAATGGACACTGTTAGAGTTACTATTTAAGGTCAACTTCGTATTTTTGACCTTGTTTGATTGCTAGATGTTTATAAGCAAGGTATGTTTTACCATGTAGACAAACAACCTAGTTAGGTGAATATAACATAACATTCTTTTAGGTAAAAATGAAGAAAGAAGGAAGGAAGAAAGGAGGGAGGGAGAGAGAGAGAGGAAAGAAGGAAGGAAAGGAAAGGAAAGGAAAAGAAAAGGAAGATAGGACTCAAACAATTTAGCCAACCTATATTTCTTCCTTCCTGAGAACTTTACTAATTTTAGAGCATAGCCACCTCCTAAGTCTAAATTGTCTGCAAGTGCTACATTTTTTAAAAAATCTGTGACCTTATCCAGGAGTCCAGAAGCCATATTTTGCTTGTAATCATGCCCTGATTTTTCCCCACTTCTAAATCCTTCAAAGTGCAAGGTTACAGAACAAATCTCTGGCTGGGTCCATAATCCCAGAAGCCCTAACCTTGTAAAAATTTGATTCCCACATCAAGTAATCAACACCAGTATCACTAAAAACTTCCTCCTTTAGTGTGAGTCTACCCAAGAAGGTGCAAAGTTATGTTGGCACCAGCCAGTTGGGTCAACTGGCATGCCAAGCCTAAAAGCTACTTCTGGAACTTCAAATAAACTAAAGATAAAAATCAATGGAGGATATAAAATTTGACCATGCTTCTGTGGCAAAATGCCTTTCTTCCTGTGAACAGAAGCCTAGTTATTTTAAGCATGCTTTGAAATGGGTTAATATTATAAAAACAGATCAGTTCCGGAAGGCCACTCCCAGAGAGAATGTGGCCTCGTGGTTCTACATGGGCACAGGTGAAAGGGCGGGCCATGAGGGATGGCCAGCATCTGCTGAGCTCCAACATCCCATTCATCTGCTCTGCAAATGAGCTAAATGCTTTCCTTAGTTGTAAGACCAAAAATTCGCTTGAACTTTAATAATCTAAAGGAAGAGCAGTGTAGAGACTTCTTCACCAAGCTAATGAATATCCAAACTGTGGTTTATTTGAGATCAGAAACATGTGCTCTGAAACTTTATTTCTCTTCCTTCCTTCCTTCTTCCTTCCTTCTTTCCTTCCCTATTTCCTTCCTTCTTTTCTTTTTTTTTCTTTTTTTAAGCCTTAATTTCTTAATAAAATTATTCTTTCAAAACTCCAAACTTGCAATGGGAGAATTGAGTAAAAGGGGTCTCTGTATCAGAGTGGGGAGCAAAGGAGCATTAGGATGGCAGCAGGGCCAAGCCAAGGGCAGCCAGTGGAGCGAGGTACAGAGAGTGGGTAATAAGGAGGGAGAGAGTTGGCGTCAGGCCTGGCGCCTTGCCCCCCTGGGTGTTCTAGTTGGTCTGTGTTTGTACTTGCAGTTCTTAGATTGCAAGTATATATTGTTTTCTTTTTTGAATATTTATTTAGTTGTGGTTTTTGGATCAGCTTTCATAGCATGCTGATGATTGGAAGTCCTATTTGTCATCTGGTAAAAAAAAACATAAAGGCAGGCTCATAGCTCTTACGAAAAGATCTACTTTATGAGACCCATTTCAATTCCACAGAAAAGCAGGGATTATTGTCAGGGAGTTTGCAAAGAACTCTTGATAGATAGTAAAGCTAGATAAAATCTGCTACTCCCAAACTGGTTTTTATTTTGGGGGGTGTGTGCAAGTCACTGCCCAACAGAAGTATGAACCTAAGCATATTCCACTTTACTTAACTAGAACTTCAGAAATGAAAGTGTAGTCGTGTGGCTATGAATAGGATTTCTCTTTTTTAATGAAACATTTGGGCACGCAAAATATGAGGCAGCTCAGACTCTCAGTTGGCAGAGCTGCAGTGCTTGAGACTTGCCTTGTGCTCTCCCGAGGCACATGGCGGCGCTGCCTGGTGGATGAGAACTTTTGTGCTGCGTGTAGAACCACAATGGGAAGAGTGGTCCACAAAAAGAACACGGGAACTGGGCGAGACCATGCTATAATACTCGTTACCCAACAGGGGTGCCTCTTCCTGAGAGCCCACTGAATCATGCAGTAATCAATAGAGGACTCATATCTACTTTTTCACCTTCTTCCTCTTCCATCACACTTAACTCTACGCTACCTTGTCTTTGTCTTTCCACAGCAGTGCAAAAAGATAGAGTGTAAACTTGATATTATATTATGCCCTGTTTTGCTGATATGGAAACTTAAGGGAACTTGTCCAAAATTACATACCAGGACAGAGCTAGAGAGAGTGCCCAGCTTGCTGCTGCCCAACCCCAGTTCTCTTTCCATGAAACTTCCTCAGATTTGGGAATGGTCAAGAAAGAAATGGGACATCCCATCAATATTGTTCACTTTGAAAGTGTTGTCAATGAAACATGGAGTCAGAAGATACATTAACACAGAATCAACAGCTACTTTATAATTTTATTTTTTTTCCCATGGTAAATATTTGGTTTATTCATTTTTTATCTCTATATTCAATACCTCTGTCTTCCATATCTTCTACCTGATGTCCTTCTCTCTGTATTATTGAAAGACAATTCCATACTCAGCTGCATCGCTTCTCACCAGCTCCTGAATCCTCACGGTCTCACTTCCATTCCCACCCCTCAAATGCTTTCCTGAAGGCAGATGACCAGTTACCTTCTGATCACCAAATTCTCCTTCCAGCTACCATTTGATAGGACTCTTTGCACATTCAGAGTGTTAGCAAATGTTATTTTTTGAAACCCCTTCCTTCCAAATATCCTGGTGATATTTCTCTATCACGCCCCAGCCCAGAAGATTAACAGGGAAACACAGAGCCAAGGATGGATATGCAGGAGTAGCAAAGGACTTTAGGAAAGGTGTCACAAAGTCTAAATCTCAGATTGAGCTGAAATTTGTGGGGGGAAAATGTGACAGACAACACAAGAGGCTGATTAGCAAGAACAAGCCTTGAGATGATGTTCTCATATTAACAGATGGCAGGTAGAAAGAACAACTCAATGTCTGTCTTGCTTTGATGTGCACCAGGAGAAGTGCTATTCAAACCATAAAATGTGGAACAAGAATTATAAAAAAGGAAAAAAAGGACAGAGAGGGAGCAGGAAGGAGGATAGAAGAGGGGAGAGAGGGAGGGAAAGAAAGGCGGAGAGAAGGAAGGGATGAAGGAAGGAAGGAAAGATGGAAGGAAAAGTGGAAGGAAGAAAGGAAGGAAGGAAAGAAGGAAAGAAGGAAGGAAGAAAGGAAGGAAGGAGCTTAAGAAAATAATCAGAGCCCCTGATTATTTAAATTGACTTATTATTTCAAAACCTACTATGTTCTAGTCATTATGGGAGCAAAAAAGGGAAACTGAATAAAATAATAGTTCTGATCTCTTGATAGTGGGGAGGAAGGCATGTTTACAAGAAACTATTACACAAATTCTAAATGATAAGCAACATACAATGGACACCAATAAATGTTATGATAATACACTGAAGGGGAAGATTTTTTTTCCCACAGGAATTATTAGGAAGGATATCACGTGGTACTAGTCCCTAGACCCCAAAGGATGATGTCTTAGGATTCTGGACAAACATTTTCCAGACATAATCCCAAAATCTTTCTGGATAATATTTGAACAATCAAATTAAAGGTGTTGGAAACTAGTTATACTCCATACCCATTGTCAAAAACAATAAATTCTAAAAATTACAGATTGAAATAAAGTAGTTTAGGTTATAGAAAGGATGGTTTGTGAGCAATCAGGAAATTATAGGGACCAGCAGAGGCCCAGACAAATTCTACTTGCATTGGGACAGGGCTGACTAATAAAAGAGTACCAGGCTGAAGTCTGGGCAGGCTGAGCCCATTTTGGAGGTGCCAGAACTCCAAGGGGGAAAGCTAATGTATTAGTGGGAAGACTCCAAATTTGAAGAGTTTTGAAAGGCTGGAACCAAAGAGATAAAATGTAATAGGGATCATTGTAAAATCTTCTATATAAGTTGTAAAAATTCATTTGCAACACACATAATGAGCATCGTGTCCTCACGGGTGTGTGAGAAAGAGAATATCAAAAAATGACCAGTTTCTGCGCTCGGCCTTATTTAATAAAGGACAATAAGAAATCACAGGTCTTTCATAGAAGAGAGTCCCAGGAAGAGAATTACCTAGAAATTATGCTACCTGAGGAGGGATTGAGAAAATTAGAAACTTCAACTTGGAAAAGAGACAGGTGGCTTGCATCGGCATGGAGATACTCGCATGGCTTATGAATGGTTCCAGGTGTCCTCATTATGTCCAGGTAGAAATTACATCAAGGGCTCTCACCACAAGAGCAGAATGATGTTTCCCACAAGGAAATGTATCTCCAGGAAAAGCTGATGTGCCTAGCAGGGACTGGGCTGAGCCTGGAGAGGAAGATGACTCAGCCAATGGAGAGAGGACATGGGAACAAGAAACCACCGTGTCAAGTGGAGAAGCCTGTGCTGGACACGGTGCAGAGGGGTGCCTGAGGTCCAGAGAACCAAGGCACCAACTTCACCTGGGGGCTTGGGAGGCTGCACAGGGCAAGTCGCATCTGCATGTGGTGCAGTAACAAAGGAAGCTTTCCAGGAGCCCTGTCATGGGGTCTGCAAAGAACGCAAGAGCGAGAACCTGGGTCTAGAGGCTGGACGTGAGGGGCAGCAGGGCTGGAAAGACTGCTTGGGACCAGCATGCAAAGGCTCTTGCTCTGTGCCGAGTCCTATCGGCAGGGAGGTCCCTTTGAGAGTTGCAAAGCACAGGTGTGACACAGTGAGGGGTGTGTTTCAGATCCATCCCCCTTCCTGCAGGTACATGTCACTTAGAGGACTGACACACTGGAGGTGGGGAGGCCAAGGAGGAGGCTGCTGACTCGTCATGAGATTCGAACTGAGCAGAGAGAAAAAAAGCAAAGGTCCCATGGGGACATGTTGAGGTGACAGATCAACAGACTTGACAGCGAGTCAAACCTGAGAGCGGGAGGTGGGGCGCTGTAAGGGTGGCGACAGCATCGACCCCTCCCTGGAGTGCTCGGTGGCCCAGCTCATTTGAATATCTGCCCAAGACACTGTGGCAAGGAGGCAAACATTTACTGCAGTGCTGACTTGAAGATTCTTTCATGCTCTTAAGATTCCATGATTCCAAGATTCTAAAAGTGTTCTTCACTTGCCCCAGATTCTCTTCTCACCCCTAATGTGTCCGAGATTTTGTCATCTCTTTTCACTATCCCTACATGAATATGAAGAAGACCCTAGACCCCATCTCAGTCCTGAAATCTCTCTCAAACTCGATTCCAAATCTGCCTGGAACAGCCTTACCTCATGTCCCACAGCTTACGTTAACATGGCCGAGTACTGCGGTAGGTTTGAAGCCAAGCATCTCGGCTCCACCCACATTGCTGCTTCCATGTCCTTTCAGACTCCTGTGCTTGTCGCTGAGTTACCCTACATCCAGCCCTGCATATCCTCAATCTTGCCATTTCCCTAGACTCCCTGCAACCTGTCTGCTGGTCCCTTCCACACCCAGCAGTCCAAATTCTTGCAGACACCATCCATCTGCTCTAGCATCAAATGCTCCCCGCCCCCATGATCACTACAGCCAACCGTCCCAGCCTCTCACCTTCGCCACCAAGTCCCTGTCCCCAGCCCCCATTCCACCCACTCTGGATGGACTGATGCTAGTACATAGCACCCACACCCAGCCATCACCACCTCTGCTCTCCTTTCACTCCTCTTCTTGGTCCAGATTATGGCCAGTAACACAAAGTCACACCTCCTCAACTCCGTATGCCTTGACCAACCCCAATTCACAATCACTCCTGGAAACTTCTCTCTACAGTCAAACTGACCTATTCCTTACTTCCTGAAGGAGCTCAAATTCCAGTGCACACTGATTTTGTGCCATGGAGCTCTCTTCCCATTGGAGTCTTTGCTACCCGAGTCCCATGTTCCCTTTAAGGTGAGCAGTCTTGGATCTTTCCAGATTGACTCAACCTGAAACCAATGATCCTGGGATCATCTCCCTCAGTCAGCTGGTACTAGGTGTCTGTGCCTCTGTGTGTACCTGAGGATAGGACACAAATCCCAGTCTATGTATAAAGAACCTTAAGGATAGTGATGGAAAAAAAGTTTGAACCAACAGACATTGGTTATGAATTCCTGCTCAGGGGCAACAGATTACGGAACGTATCTGGGTCTCAATGTCCTGGCTTCTGAAGGAAGGCATGATAATTCCCAGGCAGAGACTGGCACAATCCAGATTCCCAGTGTGTGCTCCCTTGTGGCCGCAGCCCACCCCATGTCCACTCCCAGAAGACATTTGCACACAGTCCCTGCCCGGTGCCACCTGTGTTGTTGAGCCCCCATCAGTGTGAGTAAAATTCCACCAGCGACTCTTGAGAGCAAACTCACAGAAGAAGTGAATTTCAATTAATAGCAATTTTCTCACAATTTCAGATGAAATCAGGAGGACATAGTAACCAGACAGAAAGAGAAAGGGATGTGTTGTAAGATGATAAGCATAGGGAAGCATGGACCAAAATGGCTCAGGGTGGCGGCAGCTGTGGACCAGCTTAACCACAGCGAAGACGCCTGCTTGCAGTTAGAGCATGCCAGTATTTGAGGGGAGCTCTTTTCCCACATGTTGGATGATGTAATTCCTTAGCACATGGATATGAAAAAAATCATGAGACAGAAAACTGCGCTGACTTCAGGAACAGAAAAAGCATGATGATAATGAGCAAAACGAGGAAACCAGGTCCATTCTGAAGATGCTGGAGACTGAATTACCTTCCAATCATGAGCTGAAGTACAGTGTGTACTCCTTAAATTTCCCCCTCTTTTTTAGACTGTTGAGCTAGCCACTGCTTGGCTGTTACATAGAGCTAATTAATCCCACGCTTTTGGCATGATATATATATTTACTTTGCAAGTGTTAAATCATTCAGGAAGAGAAGAAACTCGTATCTGCTTGGTTGTTGCAGAGAAAGACATGAACTAGGAAGTTAAAAGCTGGTTTGCTTTCTTTGCTTCACCATATGGGTGGGGAGAGAGCTGTTTCATTTCCCATCTGTTTCATTTCCCAGAACCCATCTGTGCACAAAACCAGGGCCCCATTGTGAGGTTACCAGTGGGAGCTGGCATGGCTGACTTGAAAAACTGAGCTTTGGTTCATGGAGGCACCAGCCCATGGGTGGTTATCCCCGTGACTGCCCGCACCCCCTCAGTAATCCCATGCTGCTCCCGACATGACAATGATTGCACTTAAATGTCAGCCCCCAAAAGATGAAAGATGAGATGAAAATGCTCCAACATTTGCATTTCTCCCCTATAGAGCCAGTCACATAGCTGAATCCATTTCCAGAAAGTTCTGTTCATTGAATACCACAGTTAACATCAAGACTTTTTAAAAAGAAAAGCAAGAAGAGGGCTTTTGTATTCTAAGAAAGCAAACATTCATTTCTTGCCAGGACAAAATGTCTAAGAAGAAAAACAAATTATATTTTAAGGGAGATGAGGACTTCAAAGCAATGCCACCAAAAATGTAGAATTTTTTTTCCACATCATTTTTAGACAGAATTTCTTTTGTCAGGGGTGGTAACCAAATCTTAGTAAACAATGTCCTCAGAGACAAAAAATAAAGAAAATTTTTACTTTGGAATTTGAAATAAGCATCTGAGTTTCTAGACACAGTGATATGCCATTTATACAATTCTTTGATCAACCTAAGGAACTCACAGCTCTATAATAATGCCTTTTTAAAGTGATCTAGAGTGTCATACGTTTTTAAATTTTGATATTTTGATAACAAAAAGAGTAGAATGTGTACTACATAAATAAACTACTTTGAAAACGTTAATTTTCTGACTACTGAAAATAAAATTGGGTTTTCAAAAATTGGCAAATAAATACACTGTAAGAAGACTTTAGCAGGTGTCTGAGAATTTTTATGATCCCAGAGTATTATGCTTTTTTTGAAATGTATGTTTATGTATATATGTATATATGTATATATATTTCAAATATATATATTTCAAAAATATATTTTTTTCAAAAATATATAAATATACTCTCTCATGTAGAAGAAATAAGGAATCCACTAAACTTTTGGTTATTAGTAGTGATATATGGATTTACATTTACATTTTAAAATGGCTGTTGTCATCTGACTCTGTAGAATATTTGCTGTAAATGCCTAAGTGAATGTTTTTTTTTTCTAAGTGAATGTTAATGAGTTGTTTATCATGTACTAATATTAACTTTCTTTCCCCAGATGCGAAGAGTTTAGCTGAAATGCTCATGAGGTAAGAGCAAAACCTACCGTCTCAGATATCATGTTTAAAAGAATAATTTCCAACTTGCTTTAATGTTTTTTAAATAATTATCTGAAATTGATAGCACATCTTATTTTTGATACATAAAGTCCATTCTATGTACCAAATATCCATGTTATGCCTAATGTGATATGTATATACCAAATAATATACTTTTATACATGCCATAGGTAGTTGTCTTGTTGACCAAACTCACCCAGTGGAATGTTTCCCATTAAGCTGGGACTAAAAAGGCACATTATAAGGAAGTAGTTTTGGTTTTGTTTCCACCCAAATATACTATCTTTGAGGTTGAGCCTTCTTCTTTAACAGTTAGTCAAGTGAAAAGAAAACCCAAAAGGCTTTGGGTGTTACACGAAACTAATGAATCATTGAACACTACACCAAAAACTAATGATGTACTATATGTTGGCTAATTGAATTTAAACTAAAAAAAAAAAAAAAGAGGAAATGCATTGTGCACTGTGCTCTTCTAAGGAGATGGGATGATCAAGAAAGATTCTCCCTGCCCTCAGCTCCCATGGCACCTTGAGCACCCCTCCACTAGAGCACTCACCAACTTCTGCTGCAAATATCTATTCACTGTCTGGTCTTGGAGGTCATAGCCTGATATGTCATCCTCATGTTAGAAATACCAGCACTATAGTTGATGAATGACTAGTGGTAGTTGAATAAGTAAGTGAATTTTCACAGCTGTAGAAGACACCCCAGTATTTACATTTTAAGCCTTTTTTGTATTGTAATGATTAAACCAAAAGTGAAAAAGGATAATCAGAGTCTGGAAATCAGATAAGAAAAATGTCAGGGACCCTAATGGTGCTGCCATTTTAGGATGTTTACCGTAGGAGAAAAAGAGGATGGGCTATGGGGTCTCTCCTACTCCCCACCCCACCGCAGTTGGATTTAACATCCTTCCCCATCTTTGCATATAAAATTGGTACTTTTTTTATTATTCACAAAGAGCCCATGACCCATATCACCAGTATCTTTGAAGACCTAAGGCAGAGGTCAACTGCCATTGGCCCATTGATTACATTTTACACAGACATCTTTGTTTGGCCATACCGTGTTTTAAAACTATGTGCATTGTAGGTAAAGGATATGGAGGACTCAGGTTTACTCTGAAATATTTGGAGTGAGCAATTAAACATAAGTGACATTTGCTAAAATTAGGAATTAGGAAGATAGATGCAGGGTACAGATTTTTTTTTTTTTTTTAGGACAGGGAAAGGGGAATGTTGATGGGAATGAAAAGACTTGTACGGGTCATGTTGAATTTGGGATGCTTTCCAAGTGTCCAATGAAAATGTCAAATAGATAGCTGGTAGCAGGAATCTAGACCTCAGAGGAGAACTCAGAAATGCAAACGGCCTATAAAATGTATCTTTCATAATGGGTCCTTGACCGCATCTTTCTAGATCAAACTTGCATGAGGAGAATATGAAAATCTATATGAAATGCTCGGAGTCCATGCTCTAATATAAGTCTGTACTTGTTCGCTAAGCAAGTATTGGGACATTTTTGTGGTCACGTGGAAGGCATCCAAACACGCATGCACCTGTGCAGAGCAAATCTGACAAAACATCTGGAAAACAAAACAAAACAAAACAAGCCAGAGTCATTCAATTTATAGTAACTTATCTAGCAAATAAAATAAACTTTCTAATGTAGACTTAAAAATATGAATTCATTGATGACATTTAGAAATTGAGAGATTTCTTTTTTCTCTCTTTTCTTTTATTATTACGTTCAATTAGCTAACATATAGTGCATCATTAGTTTCTGATGTAGTGTTCAGTGATTCATTAGTTGTGTATAATACCCAGTGCTCATCACATCACTCGCCCTCCTAAGAGATTTCGTATAAAATTGTAGCTTTCTGACTTTCTTGAAAGTATTCTGGCCATACTGGGCACACCTTAGAGATAATGGCAGTCTGGAGCTCCATCAAATGCTCCCTGTAGACTGGGCATGACTTTTGCCCTGTATAACAGATCACCATCCCCATCTCCACCCCAGCCTATTTCACTGGTTTGTACCCCAGCCTGGGTCCTGCAGCCCTCCCAGAGACCTTCCAGCCACTTCCTTCAGCCACTCTTCAACTAGAGATCATGTCTGCCCAAACCTCGTGACACTGGAATCTGTGTTTTCTGACATGTTCAACATTTGTTTGGTTAGGATGAGTAGGTATTAGCTTCTCTAATATCCTAGAATGCATCCCTCCCTCTTCTTATTAGCCCCAAGCAAGACATCAAAAAGCATCTTCTTCATTAATAGGTCAATCACTGTGGTTGAAAGACCACCTCTTGAGTAAAGCAGGAATTAATAGTGGTATTTGAGGTTAACAGTTGCCAATATGAAATTAGGAACATTCAAACTGGTAATTACTCCCACTTAAGGTAGTTGAGGTGGTTTTCCTTCAGAGGGTACAGTGATTGAAAAGGAAGAGAATTTCTAAGCTTCTCAAATAGGTGGATTTTTATGGGATTAATTTAGAAGCAAACGCAATGCTTTTAATCATGAAGGGTCAGTTCAATCTAAGTTTGGCAGGTTAATGGGGCCAAGCAACAAAAGACCTTGTCACCTACCTGGAGATTTGAGGGCCAACCATATTTCGAATGTGGTCTAGAAAATCTAGGCAAGTCATATCTGTTGGTATAGAGAGGCTACAGAACTGCTGTCTCTGATCTTCGCTGCTGCTTGAGTGCGAAATTGAGGACATAGCAGGCTGGTGCAGTGAGAACATAGAACCACAAGCCTACGTTGTAGGCCTCACGTTGCCATTTGCTGGTTCTGTGATCTTGGGCAACTCATTTTCCCTCTGTGCCCCACTTTCCTCATCTAAAAATATTGCAATTATTCCTAGCTTTATCATTCTGTGATCTTGGTGAAGGTAACATATTTTCCAACCATGTTCCACAAAAAATGTATCTGCATACTTTAGTGGGATTAGCTGTCCCAGGGCCAGGAAGGCAGATGCTACTGTGGGACAAACACAGATAAGCTGGTGCCAGGGTATCCCCCACAAGGTATCATCTCCCATCTCCCGTCGCTGGGCTTTGTGCTTCCGCACATTCCTCTATTTCACCCATGCAAATCACCCCCCACAGAGAGAAAGAGAGACTTCACCCACCATGCCCAGATAGAAAGGATTTTCCTTTTTTATGATTATGTGAAAATAATTTAAAGAAAAATACCAGCCTTCTAAGAGGTAAGACTAGCCTGCTCTGAGGCATTAGCCAATACGTGGTTAATATACAAAGACCAGTATTATCAAAAGCTATCTATAAGTGGAAAAGGGTGGAGAAGGGTTCAAACTGAGAACTTAAATAAGTTTAGCTTTTTTGATGTTCATATTTTTAGACAAATAGTAAAACAAACAAACAAAAAAAAACCCACTCAACTATTATAATGAGGTCCTGATAGCCCTACAGTTATTCTAAACTTATGGAATGCTTCATATCATATTTGGGAAGGTGGGTGATGTGCAGACTTTTTCATCAGTCCCCCCCCCCCAAAGCTTAAGGAAATACCAAGACTTTAAAGAGTTTTAACAACTGCAAGTAATTTATTGGCTAAGCTGGGAAATACAATCCTTGGTGAACGAGGGTCAGCTCTTTGTCATTTTAATCAGACAACCAGATGGCAAATGGATGGTGGAAGATGATATTTCAATAATAACTAACATATTTAGCATGACTCCATATCATAAAAAAGATGCAATTTTGTTTCTACAGTGAAAACATTCACAACTTTTTCACAAATGAGTTTTCCTCAAATAGGTTTTCTTTTGGGAGGGGAGGGTTTACTGCTGTTTTAATGACCAATTGTTATAATTTTAGAGAATCAGCCTCCCTAGAACCATAGATTATAGACTATGGCAGCCACATTAAGAAAGTTGAGACCTAATAACCCTTTAAAATGAGAACAATATTACCTCCTCTGGGACCTGTCACTCACTCCCACTGTACCCTCCAAACAACATGATTTATTCAACAAGCTTCAACAACTACTTATTGAGCACCTACTCTGGCCACATACTGCTCTAAGTTCCAGGGGTATATAGGGGCAGAACGGAAGGAATTATCCCTTGTAGAGCTCATATTCCAGTGGAAGAGACAGATCACAAACAAGATAAGTCAATTAAACACATGCTCAAGAGTATTCAGTGCCGAGGAAACAAGATTCAACAGAGGATGGGGAGGAGAAGCATCAGCAGTGCCCAGAGCTGGGCCAGTCTGGCTCCATTGAAGACAGCACCTGCACCAAGCCCTGAAGCCAGAGAGGGAGCCAGCCACTTGGCCACTGGGATGGGGGGAGGAGACATTTCTTCTAAGCAAAGGGAACAGCAATGCAAAGGGAGAGAGGAACAATTAGCTCCTGAATCTCAAGGTTTGTTGGGCCATGTTCTTGCCTTTCCACTACAGGGCTTGACAGCGTGCATTCCTTCAAGGAGAAGGAGAAATTTACTTCCAGCTTTGATTGTCTCTGTTTATGAAGTTCAATCAATTCTAAGTCCTCGTGCCCACTGCAGTGGGGCACAGTAGCTATTTAGCATGCTTCCTGTGTCCGTCTGACAGTGGACCCCTTATTGTTAAAGATAGTCTGCACTCGGGTTCATAGTGTTTAATAGAGCAGCCACTGACTGCCTCATAACTATTCATGATGAGCAGAAGGAACTAGCTCACATTTCTATTTTTGGTGCAAGGACAAGCTCAAGTCCCTAGTGGAGTTTCTAAACAGACCTTTCAGATACTCACAGAGGAGTAGTTCCCCATCTGTTTTTGTGGAAATAGAGCTTGTCTAAACTGCAACCCCCAAGTCACCAAAATGTTCTTCATTTTATACAAGTATTTGAATCTTTGCTTTAAAACACACACACACACACATACAAAATGAAAGCGTAGTTAAGTAAATAATTTCAAAAAGTATATAGACGATGGGAAGAATTCAGGCCAAACATTTGAATTTGGGCTCTGCATAATTAGCATGATCTAGCTACATAACCCAGTTACTCATCTGCAGAGCAAGAAATCTGGTTCAAGATCAAGTCCTAAGTAGGAATGACGCACCTCTTAGAAGCTGTTGTTTCTGTAGGGTGTTTTGTTTATACTCAAATGAGGGAAGGGCCGTTACAAAATATTCAGAATATTAACACAGACTTCAACATTTAAATGTCTACTGGGGTTCTTGAATGAACTTGACCTTCGGATTATTAACATTCCTTCAGCTACAGGGTTCAAGGGTAGATGAATCCTCATCAACAAGAAAGGACCTAGGACTCCTGGGGAATGCTTAGTCGGGAAGAAAAACATTTAAGACGTAGTATGACTATCCTTTTATCATTCTCTACTAAAAGTAACTAACACAGAGGTAAATCATCCGGTGAAGTAGGCGCCAGAAATCTTTCTCAAAGTCGATTTTGGCAATTGTTGAGCTGGATTTATGGATGCCATAGTTTATCACATTGATGAATTATTCTGAGTGATTGTTGCTCTTTAGAAGTTGTTTTACTACACAGGTGACCCTTGAACGATGCAGGCATTAAGAGCGCTAACCCCCACATACAGTCAAAAATCCACATATAACTCTTGATTTCCCCAAAACTTAACTGTTGGTAGCCTACTGTTGACCAGAAGCCTGACCCATAACATAAACAGTCAATTAACACATACTTTGCGTATTATATGTATTATATACTGCATTCTTACAATAAAATAAGCTAGAGAAAAGAAAATGTGACTAGGAAAATCATAAGGAGGAGAAAACATTACAGTACCAGACTGTATTTATGGAGAAAAATCCACATATAAGTGGACCCGTTCAGTTCAAACCCACGTTCTTTAAGGGTCAACTATACATTATTTCGAAATCTTCTCAATCCTTACAACTCTGTGAAGACTGCACAATCACTCCTGTGATGTAGGACTTTTTTTGTGTTTTTGTAAAACATGCAGATTATTTTTTTTTTCTGTAGGCTGTAACTGAATTTGATTATCCCATGCCATTTTACTACCTATTTTCATTTACTTCTAGAAGCTCACTCTAAGAGTAATTTTCTGGTACACAAATTCTTATAGTAGTTGGGTTTTGTTTTTAATTCTAAAATACGATATCAGTTAGGATAAACTAGTGTCAGGGAAGTTAACAAGGTTTATGATTTGTTACTAGAACAAAAATAAAACTACGCCAGATGTAAATACAAATCCATTAGTAGAAGCCCCACCCAATGAGCAGCGAGCACACATGCTTCCTCCCTTGCCATCACTGGAATATCTCATGTCTGACAAAGAAGAGTGTTGTTGGTTTAAGAATCACTTTTTTTTTTTGGTTTTACTTAGCGTTACACAAGAAAAGGGAAATTCCAAAGGTTCTATCAATATGGAACCAATCCCTATTGACAGTTTTCATTCTTTGAGCCTCACAACTGATTGCTGAAGCTTAATATTAGTAAATATCATTTGAATGAAGAGAAAAAAATGTTTTTCCTTCTCCTTATCCCCTTTTCCTTCCTTGCTTTTTTTTCCCCCTCCCATCCCCACAAGGCATTCAAATAATTGGATACCAAACCCAGTGGTTGTATAAGCACCTGTTGGCATCATGTAAGTCTGAACTGCATTTGTTCATGAATCCCCTCTATTTTATCCCCAGTAAGAATACGCGGACTTCGGATACCTTGAGCAAGCAACAACAGACCTTGAGAATGCACATTGACATACCCAGGGCTCAGCTTTTGATTGAAGAGAGAGACACAATGGAGACCATCGGTAAGGTGCCTTGTTCGTGGCCTCCCACAATGTGGCTGCTACAGCTGGGCCCTCTCAGCCCAAACCCCAGTAGTTATGGGAACATCTTGAGTGCTACACAAGCAGAGGTAGAAGGGAGATAATTGTTATTGAGGAGAATAATAAATACCAGCAGATGTGGGAGGGGAAATGAACTTACACGTAGCTCAGAGGTCACCTGAGACAGGAGTTCCCCAGCTTTGATCCGTGCTGGATCTTTCCTGCAGAGACTATTGGTGCCTCTCCAAAGAACAAACACCTGTAATCAAATAAGCCTAGAAGGGTCACACACTAAAGCCCATCCTGGAAATTCACTCAGTGCCTTCTTCAGCTACAATAAGGCCTTCATTAAAGAAAACATTTAAAATCTACTTAGCATTTAACAAACAAGTGTCTTTGCATGGGCTGCCTTTTCACCATCCCTCAGCACCACGCAGACACCCTGGGATGGGGTCCTTGGCAGTGCTTTGGGAAACACCCAGATCCATGTTTCACCTGGAGAACCTCTGTGTCTGGTTCGCCCAGAACCCTGCTGTCTTGACTCTTTCCAGCCCTTTCCATTCAAAATCCGCTGTTCTATACTGTCTTCTTACACAGGTCTACTTATTCCAGAATCAGAGACTTTATATTTCCATTGCAATAATGATCAGAAGAATAGCTAACATTTACTGAGGGCTCTCTAATGTCACCTACTTTTATAAGCACTCTATGTGCATCCTTTCATTTAACCCACCCAATCAACGTAGGAAAAAGATACTACTTTGTAATTGGAGCATTGAGAGCTTACATAGCTTGCAGGTCACTTAGACTAGAGCAGAACCAGGGCAGGGCCCCCACCCAGCCGCCAGCCTAGCCTCCTGTGACTGTCACCACCTGCCTCCATATCAACAAGCTACTTCCCAGAAGCCCTCACCTTAGAAATACCACTCAGCTTTCCAGTATCCATAGAAACAGACTCTGAGGCAGGTTGCCCAGTCTGGCCCTTTTCAAACTTTGCTCAGTGTTTGTTCTGGAAGGTGTTTGCTGGCACTTGGTCCCAGGGCAACCCTATCCTGTGGTTTGGCTAAAATTACCCCACTCCTGGCACCTATACTAGAAGCCTCCTGCCAGAAAAACAGTGGTAAATGGCCAGATTGGCAGAACATCTCCATTGCTCCTTGCTCCCGCCCTGCATGATTATGTTCTAACAGTACAGCAGAGACATCTTGACTTAGAAGTTCCTAAGTCCTAAGGTTTGGGCTGCTCTTGCTGGCTTTAAGTTTGGTTCAGGCATAATAGCACTTGGAGAAGGTTGGTCAAGCCCAGTGTGGCCCTCAATCAACTAAATTCAGTTAAATACTACCTGTGTTGTTGGAGGGCTCACTTACTCATCCTAAAATACATAAGATTTTATTTGATAGCTCCCATCAGGACAAAGCACCATGCTTTGTTCTTGATCACCTTTACCTTTCAGGAGCATAGCTGGAATCCCTTTTATTGAACTCAATAGATTGGGCATAAAAACCAAGATGTTCCTCTGAACCATCAGTTCAGAAATCAAAATATAATTCCTTTGACCTTATAATATAGTTACAACATTCGATAAATGTTCCTCATCAGACCCGTTAATCATTGTCCCCACAGTGGTTACAATAGGTAGTCATTGCTGGCCTAACACCAGAAAAAGTCTGCTCATCATTCTGTCCATAGTCGCTGCCCGTCACCAGAGATGCGTCCTATTCCTCACAGGATCATTGATCACCAAGAGTCGTTTACCTCCTGGTGATGCTTGACAGTTGGTCAATGGCATTTTCTAATTATTAGGAAGTAGAAATGTGATGCTTTAAAACACTCTGGGCTCTGACTACAAGAATCCAATAGGTGAGTGCCATTAATTTCCAGCCAGAATGAATGGTTAACCTCACACACTGACAGGCACCTGAAATTTCCCATTAAGAGTTTGTACCCTAGCCCCGCAGATAATCCAGAGTGCTCTCCGCAGGGCTAAGTGTTGGAAACCAGAACATGTCAGTATTATTAGTGAAAAACGAATGTAGATGTTGGGCTTCTGATGCCAGGTCCAGTTGTAAGAACCTGTTTCTGGAGAAAGGCCACCCAGTCTGGGGGCCAGGGGAAGGCTGCGGTGTGACCCCCCGCGCTGAGCCCCGGATCCTGCTGCGGTACCAGCCCACGCTGCATCCCACGCCAGGATGCCAGCAGACACCTTGGCAGTCCCTCTTCTATTTCCCTGCCAAGAAATTTTATTCTAACTTCAAGAGGCTTTCCTCTCCTGCCAGAGCCTGAGTAATTGGATTTTGTAAGGTTCATTCTGTTCAGAGCCTTTTTTGGACACAGAAGTCTAACTGTGTTGTTTATGACTTTCACATCACCGTTCTGTGTCACGGCACACCGCAGCGTGGTCCCAGCTGACTGATAAACTCATATGAGCAGCATCCTGGGCTGCGGTGCTTGAAAACGTATGAATATCCGTATATCCTAACGGGAGCTTCCCTTGGAGTAAAAGAGCTCTTACGGAAGTGTGAAAAGTATCACAACAAAGTGATGAAAATCTTGAGACAACCAAATAATGACACACAGCTCAACCAACAGCTTCCTTTCCAAGCACTAAAATGCTCCTAATTCATCTGAACCCAGGCTCCTGCTTCCCTAACCTTCAGGTGCCAACTGGGCTTGGAAATCTGACAAGTGAGTCATTTTGAGAAATCAATTAAAAGATGTTCTAGAGTCATTAAGGCTCAGAAGAGGTGGGAAGGAACATACATCAGAATCTAAAATAGAGGAATCAATAAACTCTGAAGACCAGCCCTTCTCTCTCCCACACCTCCCCCCCAACCCCAAGCATTGGCCAAGTTCAGCATGAGAGCCCCTCAAGTGTAGAGAGCTGTGGTGGCGGTGTTCTTCTAGTCCTGCAAACAGAGCTGACTTGCAGGGGCAGCCCCATCACTGGGTGGTGCCGGCTTCCCTGCCGACAACTCAGGTGAGCCTTTGACAAATACAGAATCCCCGAACTCTGTTAAACAGGCAGCAGCAACAACAAGCCTTCCCAAATCAGTGTTTGCTTTGTGAGAAGACCCTCTCTGTGGTCACTCTCTTTCATTCATGCTCTGAAAGCCAACACTTTTAGCACTCTCCAGTGGTTCTAACGTGGCGCTTGAATTTTTAGTTGTTTTTGCTGCTTTAGATGAGGCCATAATTGCGGTTGTAATGAATGATAACACAAGGACCTGGGGAGAGAGGCAGGGTGCCATGGAAAGAGGGTAAACATGTCTGGTTTCCCCCGTCCCTGCTGTTCTGCAGACGATCGCTCCACGGTCCTGTTAACGGATGCTGACTTTGGGGAGGCGGCGAAACAGAAGTCCCTGACAGTGACGCACACGGTCCACTACCAGTCAGTGTCACAGGCCACCGGGCCCCTGGTGGACGTTTCGGACGCGCGGCCGGGAACGAGTAAGTGGCCAGACAGCGCAAACCGTGTGGGTGTTGTCAACACCGACGAGACATGGATGCTCTGTCCCCGTCAAATGGAGGTGGGGCTCATTGGCCCCGCGCCTAAGAAACAGATACGCACGATAGTAGTTTTCTTTGGGACAGTGAGTTTTTACTGTTGGATCTGAGCTGGTTTTCAAATTGTGTCAGCTGAAGCCAATAACCCTTCGTAGTGATTTACTACGAAAGTGCTAGAAATTTCAGGTAGAGGTAATTTTTTTTTAATTTGGATGACACTGGAAAAGAGGAAGGTAATTAGCATGAGTGAGTATCTACTCTGTGCCAGGATTAGGATAAAAAGCTTATGTCGTGTATGTTATCTCTAAGGCAACCCTGTGAGGTACCTACTTATAATAGGTATGAATAGATATGATAGCCTCTATTTTACAGGTAGAAAAAAAAATGGATTCTCAGAGAAGTTAGGTAAACAGCCCAAAGTTGTACAGATAATGCATAATGAAGCCAAGATTGAACTGTGGGTCTGTCCGTCCTTGGAGTTCATGCTTTTCTCCTGCACATGCTATTTGAGAAAAATTGTAGTCCTGACTAATCCAGGGATTATGTTTGACTTAGTTATTAATATCGACATCCATAATATATGGGAATTAATTACTGCAATGAAATTAAATCCCCTAATATGTATCTAGAGCTTATTAACTAGATATTCTTATTCCGTCATAATTGAAATTGTTTCTAAATCTCTTTAAAGACTGAGAAATTGATGTCCCGATTATTATCTTTTCGAAAGCTTTGATGTCTAGCTTTTAAATCTCTAATCACTCCGCAAAAATTTACATTCTCAGAGTGTTATAATTAGAAAAATAAATATTACAATGTTAAAAGCCGTTTTTCATAAATTCTGACTCGAAAGGCATTTGTGAAATGCGCCGAGCATCATGAATCAAACCAGTTGATTCCTAATAACATTGTAATTTGAAAACAGTTTCAACTGTTACTGAAATTGATTTGAAAAATTATCCTCAAGAACGTGCTAAAGAAATCTTTTATTCCCCCTTTTGTCTAACCTCACCATCTTCCTTCCCTGATGACATTAGCACACACTGAAGATCCGAACGGGCCGTGAGTGAGAGTTAATTTTGCAAGGGGGTGTGAGCGAGAGCCTTACTCTTAGAAACCGCTTCGTGGTCCTTGATATTCTCTCCAGCTACTGGCTTCCCCATCATCATTTGCCTGGTCCAGGGTCTGGATATAGGATGCTGCACTGATGGATTTCTGAGCCACTGATTGCTATTCAGTGAGAGAAAGACTATAGACTGGGGGGGGGGGGGGGGGGGGGAGAGATTGCTGAAATGGATGGATCCTTGACCTCAGAGTTCCATGCCCAGGCAGCATGGAAGCTGATAGAGACATTAACTGGAAAATAGGAAAGAGGCAGAGGAAACAGGACAGATGCCCAGATAGTGGTTCCCCAACTCTTATATGCATCAGGATCACCCAGGATGTCTGTTCAAAACACCCATTCCAGGGCTCTGTCTCCAGAGGTTCTGATCCACTTGGCCCAGGAATCTGCCTTGTAATAGATATTCTGGGTAATTCTGATGCTGATTGTCTGGAGCCCTCTTGGAGAAATATTTCCCCAAATGTTAGACCTATGTGTGTCCCTGCCCCTGAGTGCAGTGGGACAGGACCTCTCAAGCTTGCCACACTCGCAGCACACGCCTTCTTTCTGCCAGGTAAAACAAGCAAGCATTCCCACCTCCCCTTCAACGTTCGACTGGCAGAGCAATGCACGGAGGCCAGCCATAAATAGAGGAGAAATGCACTGGGAAGCTCCCAACTGCATGATCACACCCCTACCTGACTAATGGACACATTGATTGGATGACATTCAAAATATCAGCAGAGATGTGAATGTCGGTCATAAGCAGAAACTAGAGCCAGCAGAGGCAGGGGCAGGCCGGGGGCACATGGGGCGGCATGTCCGCGTCTCTCACACCTGTAACTCTAGAAGCATAGCTGGGGAACTGCAAGGATGCATGCATTCAGACTCAAATGTATTCACTAAGGTTTTACTTGACATATGGCCCAGTGATGGGGGTACATCATGAGACGCAAGAGGACATTCATTTCATCTTAGCGCAGGAATCAGATGCAAACAAAGAACTCAAGCTTTTCTCATTTACCTAAAAGAACTAGGGAAAAATAGGAGGCAATGATGAAATGGTGAGATAGTGAGTCAGGGGGTGTATGGGAGATGATGGGAGACGCTACTTTGAACATGAATCTGGGGAGACCACCATTGAGGAGCAAGTCTAAGTCGTGGCCATGAGCTGGCTTGCCAGGTGGAGGGGACAGGAGGGAAAAGCTCCTAAGGCCTGTTGGGGCAGAAGCGTCCCTGGATTGCAGTGGGCCACAGGGAAGGGGGGTGGTAGACAGAGAAAGAGGTGGCCTGGTCGCCAGGCCTCCTGGGCCAGCCTCGTGAGTTTGCACCTCATTCTGAGAGTGTTGGGATGCTCAGCCCCGGGTTCAGCCTGATGATCACATCACATTGAAGCAACCACAGCTTACAGAACGCTGCTTCCTTCATTTGTGATGAACATCCAACAGTGTTTACAAGCATTAGGTAGATCTACTCAAATGCATGCATCAGTCTCTAATTCAAAAAAATAAAAAGCAGAGCTATTCCTTTAGCATCTGCACAACATTCTCTATTAGTAAAGGATCTTTGGGATCATTTTTGCATTAAATATTCCTTCCAGAACCACATGAGGAGGGACTAAGAACATCCCGTTTTTCATTTAGAAGTGGAAAGAGTGGGCATCCAAACCCCCTCCCCCCACAGACGACCCCCAGCAGAAGCCCAGCTCTCCGCTTGTGTCCTGTGCCCCCAAGTTTGTCATGGTGTCCACGTGGTGCACCCCTGTCATCTCAGTTCCATGCCCCCAAGTTTGTCACAGTGTCCACGTGGTGCACCCCTGTCATCTCAGTCCCATGCGGCTGGTTCTCCACACTGCAGTTGGGTGAATTTGCCGAGACGGTTTTATAGTCTGTTTCCTCAGCTGCACATGGCGTTATTACTCTGTTCTAATGATGCTAGGATGGGGTCGTCAATGTAGGGGCTCTTTAGTTTTAAGAAGAGCATCTACAATACGTTGTTTACACACTATCATGACCGCATTATAGAAGCTATGTTTCTAGGCATTTATTTTTTTAGTTTTCCTGACCTGCAACAAAGATTCGTTATGAGGATGGGAGAAATCCCAACAATTGGCTAGTTAGCACTTCAACCAAGGGAAACAGATGCCTCGGCTGTGTCTGCAGTTCTGTGTGCGTCCCTGTCTCTCCTGTGTCTTAGGGTACAGGAGAAAGTGGGGCATCTGTGGTCTCCCACCCCCAGCTCCAGCCACAGAGTCTGACATACAGTAGGCATCAGTAAACATACTTACATACTAATCCACTGTCAAGTTCCGAAATCAGAGTAAACGGGGTGGGTAAGAAAGGATGTTTAGCATTTTAGACAGGACTTGGGCAGTCCATTTGGCCCCTCTCTTTGTTCTCCATTTCCTAAGACATCTAATAGGCTGGGGGGTCTGGATGCCAGCTGATTGGAGGTTTGTAAGTATGTACATAGTCTCTCCCAGCACACTCTGTGAGACTTACCAACGAGACCGTCACAGGAGAACTTGAATCAGCTTTCTTGCGCACAAACTGTGCAAGGGTACAAAGACACGTGAAGTGAAACGTGTGAGATATGACCTGGGCTTTGGGGGTCATATCTACCTGGAAGTCATCCCTTTGTCACCATCCACCCATCTGGGCCAGGAGCGTGTACAAGAGCTTGACTGTATTGATGTACAGAGGGCTAGACTGGGAATGAATAGGACGCACGCCTGTCCTTACCAGCTCTACCTTTCAGCTCCTTTCTGCAGCATGGGAACTCTCCAGCATCTGGTCTTGATTTTTTTTTTAAGATTTTATTTATTTATGAGAGAGAGAGAGATCACAAGAAGGGGGAGCAGGAGAGGGAGAAGTAGACTCCCCACTGAACAGGGAGCCCGATGGGGGGACTCGATCCCAGAACCCTGAGATCATGACCCGAACCAAAGTCAGACAGTTCACCAACTGAGCCACCCAGGCACCTCTGGTCTTGATTTTTTAATGAGTATTTTTTTTTCTGCCAAACCCTCTCTAAACTGAGTCTCTAGCCTTCCTGATCAACCCACCAAATCTCCCCCACCCTCTTCCCAGTAAGCAGGATGTGCTCCAACCCTTGCCAAGTGTTTGTCACTCAGGAATCACGGGCCAGGCCCCGAGATCTATTGAGCCCCTCCATGTGTCACAACAGCCCTGTGGGTGGGTGAGGTCTGAGATGAGGGAAGTGGGCACGTCTGATGAGCTCACCACCAGCAAGTAGTGAAACTGGGTCAAAGGCAGGCAACCTAACTCAAACACTGTTAAGTGCTGTTAAGTGGAGATGATGCTTCTTAGGGGACATCTAGGGGCTGAGTAGACTTACATAAGAAGAGTTCACAACCTGGATTGACTCTTTTTTCATTTAGACTTTGAAAACCAATGCACACCCCATCACGCAGAATTGTACGTGACATCATACTGCAGGAAAATACCTGATGTAGGCGAGGAGTGTCCCGTGTATAATGAGCCCTTGGTAAATACTTGTTCGTTACGTGATGGGAATATTCAGGCCCCACAGCGTCATCACCACATGCAGTGGAGGCCGCAGCACCTACGAGATAGGACAGCAAAAGCCAGAGAATAAAAACAGATTAATACCCAGATCACAGTACACATGACATGTTTTATAACCCTATTAGCCACAAAATCCTCTCTTATCCCGAATTCAGGATAATTAAAATAATTTGATTCAGTGGGCAGAAAAGCTTAATTTAGGTTCAGACTCAGTCTTGAAAGGCCAAGAGTTATTTGTATCACTTACCTTCTAATTTGTTAGCTGTTCAGCAAGCGTGATGGCTCATCACTAAGTTGTATTTATATTAGAGTGGTGGGGAGCCGAACAAAATGCTTTCCATGCAGGGGCAGTAAATCTCAACATTTATTTCCTTAGTAGATTACCTGGTAAGGCCTACAAAGGAGGCTACCAAGTAGGGTCCAAGTCAGATTTTTATTTTAGCTGATATCTTAGGAGCTATCATACCGAAGAGTTCGGCTCAGGTATAAAACAGCTCCCAAAACCTGATTATTAAAAAAAAATGTGTCGGTGGCGCCTGGGTGGCTCAGTCATTAAGCATCTGCCTTCGGCTCAGGTCGTGATCCCAGGGTCCTGGGATCGAGCCCCGCATCGGGCTTCCTGCTCTGCAGGAGGCCTGCTTCTCCCTCTCCCACTCCCCCTGCTTGTGTTCTCTCTCTCACTGTGTATCTCGCTCTGTCAAATAAATAAAATCTTTTAAAAAAAAAAAAGTGTCAACCACCCCAATATTCTACCTACTGAGATGATTTCGCCTCTAGGATGCTTGCTTAGAGCAGAACAGAATTGCAGCCTGTGGTTCAGGGAAAGTAATATCATGACCTATATTTCCAACGTTATCAGGCCACTGGTAAAACTGTCCTCATCTAGAAAAAAAGGATAACGAACAAAATTAACTTGAAAAGAGTTGTGGCTTTGAATAGAGGCTGACATGTACAACGTGACCATGGAATTTTCCACACAGGGTGATCTCAGTGAGAAAGGGGCTACGGTCCTGCCCCACTATGGGTGGGCGGGTCAGCAGGAAGAAACACAGGGGAGGGTTTGGGAGTTTGAGGAAATAGTGTCCTTGAAGTGGGAAGATCAGACTGATCCCCACCCACCCACCCACCCAGCCCCGCCGCCCAAGCATCCGTGCCAGGAGTAAATCTGATCCACAGCTGTAGCTGCAAGAAACATAAAGAAGAATAAAAATGAAAACCTTCAAAAAATTTTTAAAAGAAAATGAGAATCCTCAAATCTTATGTAAGGGACAGGGTAATTTTTGGGGAAAGATTCATTAGCATTTAAATAACAAGCTCCATTTATTGAAGCTCTACTTAGGAAGTCCATCGTACCTGGAAGATACTTAGCCTCCTACCCGTGAGAATATTTTTCTATCTCTTTGAGGACCTCTCTCCTAGCATTTCAGTGGAGAAACACAATTATCATTCATACCTTGCTGTCCAGAGAGCTTGGCGCTCGAGCATAACACATTTACATTCTAATCAAGGCAAAAAAAAAAATACATCTTCCAATAAAGCCTTCTGTGGAATTTTGCAAGTAAGGGATGAAATGTGTCTTAAAATCAATGCCCCAAAGAATATGCACCAAGATGAAGCATTTTGATGACCCAGGAAATCTTAAAATATATTGATTTGGCTGCCATTTTAATGCTTCTCTCCAGCACTGTAGAATGATGGATTCGGTTCAAAGTCCAATAACTAGAATTTGCAAAGAGGAAAATCCTCCATTTGAAAAGAAAGTCCCTTCACCCCTTTCAAGTGTCTTGCCTCCCGTGATCCAAAATGGCATTACAAAGGACTCAGTGTCACAGGGACACTGTATTAAATACTTAGGTGTCCAGGGTGGGGACATCTGGGTGGTCAAGTGCTGGGCAATCTCTGAACCAATCCATGGCGTCTTGGGCTCCCTACTTACCACTTAATAGCTGTGTCACTTCTCTCTGAGCGTCCGTTGCCTCATCCATAAAGTGACCCTGGGCTATGTGTGTTCATCCAGGGGACTCTGTATACCAGAGATTATCATAGGCTCTGTGAATGGACCCAAGGATGAACACCTGACCCCTGCCCTAGAGAGACTTCCAGGCCCACGAAAACACATTAGTAAGTCATTGTCCCAATGCCAAGTGTTGGCTCTCTCTCTGTTGATCTTTTGATCCTGCTTCATTAGTGCTGAGCAGTAAATATCGACTGCAGTGTTGAGAGGTGGCCAGACCATTTTGAAATATAACTGCATAAGATTCCTTTTTGAGAAGAAGAGAATTCAATGGTGGAAAAAGCTCCATCTAGGACCTTATGTGGCCTTCAAGCTGGAGCCCAAGAAAAATCAGTCCAGGTCACTGAGCCTTTCCCTTATTCCACAAAATTCCAGAAAAGACAGTGTTATGGTCCACTCCAGTGTCCAGCCAAAGAGCTGAACTAAGAACTCTGTCCACCTCATTGACCTGCTGTCTTTGGTTCCAGATTTAGAGAAAATGAAACCCATCTGGCACCTGCCTCTATATATGTAAATCTCTGTTTTTGAAGACAGCAGACATATAAAATTCAGACACTGATTAACCGTGTGCTCTTCATTGAATGACCCATATCTTTGAACTTTGACAAAGTTCACACAATTCTGTTGAAAAGATGTTACCATATGCAAAAAACTAAGAGAGTATTCAGACAAAAAGGTATCATCCTCCTGGTCTAGGAACTTGCAATTTAGTTGATGAGTAAAACAGTCCTACTCAAGGGAATGAGTAAATACAAAACCACAATAACACTGTATTGTTTCCTAGAGCTGCTATTACAACATACCACAAACTGGGGTGGCTTAAAAGAACAGAAATTTATTGTCTCACCGTTCTGGGGCCCAGAAATCCAAATGCAAGATGTCAGCAGAGTCCCGCTCTTTCTGAAACCTGTAGAGAAGGGTCCTTCCTCGCCTCTGCCTAGTTTCCAGTGGTTGCTGCGGACAATCTTTGACATTCCTTGGCTTACAGCTGCAGCACTTCAATCTCTGCCTCCATTGTTCCACGGCTGTCTTCCCTCTGTGTGTCTGTCTCCTGTTCTTAGAAGGACACCACTCATGTTAGATTGAAGGCCACCCTACTCCAATCTGACTTTATCATAACTAATGACATCTGCCATGAACCTACTTCCAAATAAGGTCACATTCTGAGGTACTAGGGGTTAGGATGTGGACATTCAGTCCATAACTCCTGAGTCCAAATCTAATGTTCTCTCCCGCCCCCCACAGGACTTTTTTAAATGTTTACATTTCACAAAAATGTCTCAGACCATAAGAGAAAGAAAATGAATGCTCTGGACAGGGGCAGTCAGGGAAGGCTTCCTGGAGGCATGAATCCTGCAGGGGGGTCTTAGGGCTGGGTGGAGAGAACCACTCTCAACCCTTGGATCATGACTGACCATACTCCTAGACACTAAGACATACATTATTCTTGGCTCTTCACAGATCCCACCACCAGGAGGAACGCAAAGGCAGGACCCACAGCAAGAAACCGGTATGCCAGCCAGTGGACCCTCAACAGACCCCACCCCACCATTTCAGCACACACCCTCACCACAGACTGGAGGCTGCCGACGCCCAGGGCTGCGGGATCAATGGACAAGGAGAGTGACAGCTACAGTGTCAGCCCCTCACAAGACACAGGTAGGGGTCTGCACGCCTCCTCCTCAACCCTGGGGACAAGCATGGCCCACAGATGGGCTTCGGAGGCTCCTACTTATGCTCCTTCAAGGTCATTTTCAAATTGTTAGACTGTTTAAGTAACAGGTACCAATACAACCATGCAGCATTGATGATGCCCGGGGCCCAGTGATTTCTGCAAAGCAGAACCAAAAGGCATCTATTTTGCAGGTGTCTTGAATCTCAGACTCATGGTCTTCTCTCCTTTCAGTTCCTACCCAGCTAAGAGAAACACAGATACTTTAAAATTTTCACCCACGTGATTTCAAAAATTCCTGATTATACTCTGAGGGCACATGACCCACTACCATCTCTGGGTTTAAGAGGCTGCACTTGAAATTTCATGACAAGGTCATAGCACCCTCTATAGGGAACACAGGCTGATCCTTTTGACAATTAAGCAGGGGTTGATTATAAGGTAAGTCATCTAGTCTGTGCCATCAACAAAGATTTCACTTTGGAGAGAAGACAGGGCCTAAGAATAGCATCGGCTTGTCCCACCCCCCACCTTAACTTTTGAAAAGAAATTATATCTAAACCTAATAGCTGTAGGAAATTTTCATACTCATTTTCTTTTGTTCTGGCTGATACACTTTAAAAATAGTGTTCCAAAGGTGGAGTGTTACCCTGTACATTTATTTTTATGGCTGTTATTTCTCTCAGAAGAGTCTCAGAGTTCCACAGAGGTGATTCGAAACTTTTTAGTGTGTAAAATAGAGATTCCTCTGGCCAAGACGCTCCTCCTCCGGTCCTTGTGGCTCTCTGGGCCCCATAAAATGTGGCGATCACAAAGGATGGTCTGAGGGGCCAGGGGCCATTCTTCCTACTGGCCAATTTCATGCGTCGTCCTGGGCCGTCACGTCCTCCTTGCCAAGCTGGGGCTAGAGGAGCCGAACTTCAGAGCTCAAACCATTCAGGCCAATTAGAGTCTCTATGGAACAGGCTGATTCGCAAGTCAGAGCAGGGGGTGGACACTGCCGTCTGTGTACACCAAGTTCCCAATCATTTTAACGAAACACAGAATTTTTTTTAAAGATTATTTATTTATTTATTTGACAGAGAGAGCACGCGCACAAGCAGGGGGAGCAACAAAGGGAGAGGGAGAGCCCCCCCCATTGAGCAGGGAACCTGATGTGGGGCTTGATCCCAGGACCCTGAGATCATGACCTGAGCCAAAGACAGGCACCTAACAGACTGAGCCACCCAGATGTCCTGAGACACAGAATTTTTTAAGCATTGCTGATTGACGGAGGCATCCAGGCTGGGAACAATTCCACTGAAACAAAGTTCTCTGAGCCCACTTTACCAAGGCGCACAGAGCAGGCCCCACGGTGACAGAGGCAGTTCTCAGTCAAAGACCCAGGACCCCTGCCAGGTGGTACAAGGATCTGGGAGAGACAGCCACAAGCCAGAGATGGCCATCCAGTGGGGCCATAAGGCAATAATTGATCCGTCTTGTTCTCTCTTTTACACGCGGCAGATCGAGCGCGAAGCAGCATGGTCTCCACAGAAAGTGCCTCCTCCACTTACGAAGAACTGGCCAGAGCCTACGAGCATGCCAAGATGGAAGAGCAACTGAGGCACGCCAAGTTCACCATCACAGAGTGCTTCATATCAGACACATCATCTGAACAGTTGACGGCAGGGACAAACGAGTACACAGACAGTCTGACCTCCAGCACCCCTTCAGAATCGGGGATCTGCAGGTTCACTGCATCTCCCCCCAAACCTCAGGATGGAGGTCGAGTGATGAACATGGCGGTTCCAAAGGCACATCGGCCAGGTGAGAAAAGCAATGCGTGGACCACTGCATAGGAGACACATCTTCCTGATTCACCCCGTCTGCTATGAAAGCCCGTCCTGGTGTTTGGATTTGGGGCTCTGTTTACAGGTTGCTGTGTAATGAACCACCCCAAAGCTTATGGGTTTCCAACAGCGACAGTCAGTTATTTTGTTTACACATCTGAAATGTAGTCAAGGCTTGGTGGGGACAGCTCATCTCTGCTCCAGCCGTGTCACTGGGGAGGCTCACTTAGGTATAGAGGAGCCCTTCCCAAACGGCTCCCTCACCTGGCAGCCTGGTGCTGATCGTGTCCTCCCTGGGTGGGTTTCTCCCCAAGGTGGCTCCAGCTTCTTCATATCATGGCAGCTCGGTTCTAAAGCAGGCGTCCTGACAGGCAAACAATAGAAATAGCCAGTGTCTTAAGGCTGGGCCTGGAAAGTGACACATCGCTTCTGCCATATTCTGTTGTTCAAGCAATCAGAGAGCCCAAGGAGCTCAGGTTGGAGAGAGGGAGACCCCATCATGTGATGAGAGGAGGCTCAAACACAGGGGGCCTTTGCTTTAAAGCTGCTGTACCAAGGACTTTCAGAAGGAGAGAGGTCTTACCAGTGGGCCGATGCTTGGGCCTTGGTTTCATTGAGCTACCCAAAGTGACAGTGACTGGCTGGGGTTTGGTCAGCCACTGTTCAATCTTTGCCTTGAGCCTGTGAGAGTGGACTGGGTATGTGAGACTACTTGGTGTGTGGATGGCAGCTCTGAGCTCTAAGGCCTGCAGGGCCTGGCAGATCACATGCGTAAGTGAAGAGGATGGGGAGCAAGGAGAAGGGGGGTGATGCATGATAGACAGTTTGAGTTCACAGACTATCTAGAGGGGATAGACTCCAGTATGTTCCCACCAACTCATCCCAAGTGGAAATGGGGGGTCAGGATGAGTGACTTTCTCAAGAGAAGCCGGAAATCTTGGTTTTTCTGTGGAGACCCACAGTTTTCAAGTATTGGATCAGATATCTGCAAACCATTGTAGAGGGCAAATAAATACATCTATATACTGAATCCAACCATGGCAGCCAGTGGTACTTCTCATCTGAAGAATCACTCCTTCTTCTTCTTCACCCTGAAATAGCTGCCAAAGACTTTCCTTTGTGGACCAGCCTATCCAGTCTTTCCTCTGTGGACCGGCCTATCCAGTCTTGTTGAATCCAGTTTTATTTCCTCTTTTCCCATTTTCTGAACTACTCTACTAGTCTTATTTCAAAAATTTATCTTCACTTTTAAATTACTGCAGTTCCCTTGGGTTTTATGGCATATAGCCCAGCTGAAATGAGCCTTATAAATGCATAAAAATATATAAAATAAGAATTGTCTATCCAGCAACTAATCTTCCAAACTGAGTCAAGATTCATGCCAGCATACAATAAAGAATGATGGCTTCATTTATTCTCATTCTGTCTACCTCCTCAGGGAGAAGATGAGCTTTATTTGTGGGTGTTTTTATTTCAGGCATTTCTTGTTGTTGGCATTTATTTGCAAGGCAAATGCAGAAAAACATAGGATAAAAACATAAGCTCTTTGTGGCTGTTAAGCCCGAGGCAGAGGAACACAGGAAAGGAGAAAATGTGCCTCTGGGCATGTTGTTTAGTCTTGGTGGCCTTCAGTTGCCCCACCTGTAAAATGGGCGTGACCCTGGTGTGAGACATGTGTAGCATAATTTAGGTAAAGTGGTTAGTGTTGTTGTTTCTGTTTTTGCCTTATTGACGCTGTTGTTGGGATTCTCATGGTGACTCCGGTGTGGTCTCCAGATGAGCTGCTGGCTCCTCTCCTCCTTCCCTCTTTTGTTTGTTTCTCTTCGGAGGTCACAGACATCCTGGGATGGCCAGATGCTGGCTCCAGGAAGACAGAAAACATGTCTTCATTGCCTTCCTACTTCTCTCCCCGATTACCTCTAGCACTTAATCTGGCAGTACAGTGAGCACTCAAGAAATATTTTAAATGACTTAGTAGCACTGAATATATGCTCCTGTCACTGTGTCTGATACATATAGTAGGTGCTTAATAAATATATTGAATGAATGCATCTATCATAGTTGTGATGATGACAAGACTAGCCAATTGGTTAAAACATGGCAATTATTAGAAATTCTTAGTAAAATATAAGAGAACATTCAAGTCGACCCCATCTTCCAGCTTACCTTTAAACAAAGTGATTTATTTTCTATTCTTGCTCTTCACAAATCAAAAGGAAACCTCTTCCACAGATGAAGGGAAGCTCCCCACGAAATGTGATGCCTCACACAGAAGGCAAACATCAGAATCTCACTTTAGATGTTTAACAATACCTGAATTTTGAATTTACTGAATTTTTAGGACTTTTTTATTTTAAATAAAATGCCAGTTGTGCTATGGTTTCATTTTCTACAATAAGGGATGGTTATTTCCATCTTTAATAACAAAAGACAAACCAGACAAACAAATAAAACTCTATCTTCCTCTGAGAAATAGCTGGAAGGTTAAGCAACTTCTTTCCCTCTCAGTCAAGGCAACTTCCAATACTTAGGTTACGGTACCTGTTCTTGGGTTCAGGTAGCATTCTAAGCCAGTTTCTAACATTCTTGGATTGTGGCTGCTCCTTTATTCATGAGTTTATCCTATGCAATCAAGAAATACCCTCGCACGAAGCTACTTAAATCAATTTAAAGCTTCACATATGCAACCGAATGCATCCTGGCCCCCTGAGCAGCAGGAGAAGTGTCAGCCCCTTTAGATCTCTGCACTCACACTCTGGGACCCCAGCCTTAAATATATGCTCATTAGTCCCTCCTGTAATGAACACACTTGAGGTTTTCCAGTCGGAAAGGATCACAGACTGCTGCCAACTTGTTGGTTCTCTGAGCAACCAGTTACCTGAAGCAGTTTTTGGTTTGCAGTGTTCAGATCCATTCACGCCATCCCTCACAATCTTCTGCGTGTGTGCATTTAGGAGAATGGAAGAGTGTGGAGCGAGAGGTGCTTACCTGAAGGACACACTGGCCTCCGCTCCAGCAGCACCCTCCAACGAAAGCTGCTCTTTCGCTTCTCAGCTGTCACTGTGATCGTGCTGTTCCCCCTCTGAAGCCCATGTGGTTTTCATGCTGGCTCTTGAATCAGAATTAGACTCCAGAGATCTTCACTGCCAAAAATCCTGCATCTCCCTCGCCACCTGCGGACGGGAGCTCTGCTCCCTGCAGGTCACCTAGCGCGGATTCCCTCCTCCTGACCCAAGGCGCCACACTGGGTTCCTCTCAAGCAGTTCTGTATCTCCCCTCCCCTCGCCCCTTTGGGTTGGGCGACTGGGGTCCCATGCCTCGGATTTTGCATCCTTCTCCTCTTTTTTGCACTCATTACAATGAGATTTTGAAATTTCCATCATGAATGCTATTCTAAGAGCTATGGAGAAGGTCTCCTTTCAAGTGCAAGTATCTTTGATACTTCCTCATGGACACAAACAGGTGTGCACACGTGCATGCGTGCACACCGTGCACACTCTGCTGCTCTGGCCTCCATCCTTCCAGAGATGCCTCTGCTTCTTCCCTCCCAGCCTCCCAGCCCCCTTTCTAACTTCAGCATGTCTTTTTTGAGCTCCCACTCGATAACTGGTCCCGCTTTCAGAGCTGGAGATACAGCGATAGACGAGACTCACAAAGACCCCATCCGAAGGGAGTTTATATTCCTGGTGGGGGAGACAGACACTGATCAAATAAGCAAATAACACAGTTTCAGATCATGATAAGTGCTGGGAAAAGAAGTAATTGGGGAAGGGGATCAAGTCTGGCGTGGGGTCGGGGGTTGGGGATAATGGTCTAGGAAGGCCTCTTGGAGCAATGAATTGTGAGCTGAGATCTAAGGTGAATGGGGCAGAGAAAGCCCAGCAGACATCCTAAAGAGACAGTGGTGTAGGCAGAGGAAGAGCTAAGGCAGGAGATTGGAATGAGCTTCATATTCACCACCCAGAGCAACAGTTAGCTCTGAGCTGACAAACTTTCAAATACTCCCATAGTATTTAAAGTTAGAAGGACCTGGAGGCCATGAACAGCACCTCCGAATATTGCTATGCACACCTGCCCTGGGTAGACCTACATATTTCACCATGCCCGTCCTGGCTCACTGCTAGGAAACTGATCTCTTTAATGTGCATTTTTGACTTCACCTTCTTAAAGACCATCTTGTTATTTTAGTCTGATGTCTCCAGGACCCGTGAAGTGATGGTGGGACTCTTTACGAAGGGTCCCAAGCTTGGAACTCAAAGCCCACTTGCCTTTTGCACCGACCTCCTCCCCTTTCTTCCACTGGCTCCAGGGGCCCGAGTCGTCTCACCTTTCCGAGTGCTCCTGTGGATTTATCGTAGATGCTGCTCTTGTGTACGTCCGCCAGTTACTAAGTGTGTGTCCTTTTGTTCTGACTGCCTTTTCTCCAACTCCGAGCCCCTTAGCTCACTGATTTTCTTGGTCAGCTTATTGGGGTTCAGCTTTAGTTGCTGGGGAGTCCATGGGTGGTACAAGGTAAGGAGGAGGTCTGTGCCTGATAACTTGTAAGGGAGAGGTAGGAAGCCCACCTGTGTCCTGCTGGGTGGCCAGAAGGAAGTTTCTAGATTCCAGTGCCACGGATGACGAGCTAAAAGGTTCACCACAGTGAAAGTTCACTGCATCTCCAAAAAGGCCCTGTGAAAACACAAATCTATTACACTCATTTATTCAACCCATATTTATTGAATACCTTCTCTGTGAAAAGATACTATGCCAGGTATTCTCCTAAGACATAATAATGTTAATATATTAAACCAACACTTCTCACAGTCTCCTTAGTTCATCAGAATAGCAGGTAGTATCATAAACAGCAGAAAGAGACCTAAAGACACAAGACAGATAAATGAGGAAATCCAAGAAACAAGGCAAAATCCAGCTTCTGGAAGACAGGGGCTACCTCTTCCCCCCACCCCCACACACACACTCCCCAGTGAGATGTCATGATAACCGGAAGGTGCTGGGAATGTACAAAAAGGTAAGAAGACAGCAAAGACCATCATATTTCAATGGGGTCCTGTGTGGACAGAACTGGCACCAACTTCTAATGCATCCTATATCCCAAACTGGGGAGCAAGAAACCTTAAATTCAAGTGGTGTGGTGGATGCTCTCATGTTGAAATCCCTCGTGTAGTTGCCGAATGCTCAGGATAGAGACTCACAGGGCTTCAAGCAGTCAGCCCTGTCTTCCTCACTGGTCATGACTCCTGCTCTCTGGGCTCCTAAACTCCACAAACGTATATTCCCTCTGCCTAGAATCCTCTCATTTCCAGGTTAACTCAGTCCTTCCGTGGGATGACTCAGGATGCACAGGGTTGTGGAGACGGGTCTGCCAGTCCCACAGTGAAGCAGGCACAAGCCTCCCAAGCAGGCTTCCTCCTCCGTGGTCCCCAGTGTGTGGGTCCTCAGGGGTCTTATGCAGGAGCTGGAGCTTCTTTGAACCTCACGGACCCTTCCACACTGGGTGCTCCAAACGCCCAGCTAAGTGATTCTGACCTGGCCTAAATGCTGGAGCAGATTTTCCAATCCTGATTTTTATTCAGAACTACTTTATTTCTAAAGAATCGTAAGCAGCAACAAACTCAAAGCCCCACTTCGTACTTCAGTGTAGTTTTAGAAGTTCACCAATGAATAGGAGGATTGCAATATTGATGAGCCCTTAAAAATGCATGAGGCCTCTAAGTACAAGCCAAGAACGGTAACAGAATCTGTGTACGTGGAACTCTGGTTATCAATCTCGCATTATTTATTTAGGGGTTTTCCTGGTGGCCATTTGGGAGTGAAGATTCATTTACCAAGAGAGGTTCATTTACAAGTTTTCATTACCTTGCTGCAGCATTAATATTAAACTAAAAAAGTGTTAGATCTCGCTTGCCTCCAGAATGGGCAAACTCCATGCTCTCTCCCTTTGTAACTAGCTCTTTGATGCTGTGCCATCATACAAGTCTGATCTATGTGGTTCTTATTGAAATTGCTAGAAGCCAAGGTAAGCATCCTTTGCTTCTTACCTTTGCGTCAATACCCAGCTCCATCCAAGCGCAGATGTGAAGCCTTATTAGAAATTGATGAAAGTTCCTTTTTAGATGGCCCCAGAGGAGAGCTAAGCCCCCAGGGACTCTGATTCACTTTCTTTCCACACGTATTTGTTGTGAAAGCCTGTGCATGCTTTCACAGGTGCTAATGAAGTGTTGCATAGGAGGGGGAAGAAGGCTCTTGCCATGTGCCTCAGAATTTTAGGCTCCCAAAAATGCATTCGTTTGTTTCATACTTATCCTCAAATTCCTAATGCATTGTGCTTACCCAGTTTTCACAGGTGAGATAGTAAAGAGCATAAGAAAGATTCTTTCGGACTTGAAGGTGCCCTTAGGAATGACCGTGCCTCTTTCACTTGACTAAAGATAAGATGCAAAACTTGAAGGGGGTCACAGAACCATTTAGAAGTAAAGGCAAGATTTTTACAGGAAGCCCAGAATCTCTAGCTCATGTTCTTACCCCAACCGAAGCTCCCACTTCATCAGACAAAGTTGGAAGAAGACCCTGTGACTGCCGTTCCATGGGACCCATCCCTCACTTTCTCCCAAGAACTGAGGCCATAACTCCTTGTGGACTAGTAGATGCTGAGCAGTACAATTCCTTATTCTGATTGAATGAAATGTTTTTCAAATAAAATTAAAGCAAAATAAGGGTCCACTTGGAATTGTGAACTTTAGCCCCTTTAAACTATGGTTTCTCAGGAGCAGCACAATGAGCATTGGAGGATTGGAGGCATGGGGGGATGGTGGTAGTGTCCTGTGCTTTGTAGGATGTTGAGCAGCATCCCTAGCCTGCATCCAGGAAAGGCCGGTAGCAGCCACCCCCACTGTGACATCCAAATAGTCTTCAGACATTGCCACTCGCCTCCTGGGGGCAGAATCCCTCTTTGCTGAGAACCACTGATCTCAACTTTAGACCTTTCCTTCCCTAGTGTGTGCACACCAAACGGCAGGAAGCACTGTCTAAGAATAGATTCATGGAATGCACATCCATTATAGATCTTCTGAATGGATGAATTTTTGCTCTTTTTCAATATCGGTTTTTGCCATCCTTCTTCCAAAGCTCAAGTGCATTCAGACTTTGTGTTTGCGTCTGACTCTACTGAGAAAGTTCAGGAAGTTTGGCTTTCCTGATAGGAAAGGGCATCTCCTGGTTTCAGATGAGCGAGGCAGGTTTACCATAGCAGTTTTCAGGTGATGGGGCCAACCATGGCCTGAAGGCCCTCTTGGGGAGGATAGCAAGCTTCGAGTACCCACCTGCTGGTGGATGAGGGACCATTAGGGGGTCTGGGGATGAGGAGTTGTGAAGGCGCCCGTGAGCAAGGTGGTTAGGGAGAGAGGGAGAAATTGATGCCACTTGTTTAGTGTGAACTCTCAGAGATAATAGGCGGTAACAGGAAAATGAGGAATGGACCATGATGTCGACAATAAGGCATAACATTGAATAATGGCTGAGCCGCCCCTGGTCCCTCAAGGTGGGAGTCACAGGGGCAGGGGAAGGGCAGCCTGTGATCTGGGGGCTGCAGGCTGAGGAGGCAAAGAGTTCAGAGAAATGCCCCGGATGCGGAGGCCCCAGGGGTGGACAGGTGTGGCCAGGCGAGGGGAGAGGGCCACATCCTCACCTGTGATCCACACCCTGAGGGTCTGCGTGGCAGAGTCCTTCCCGCACTCCTCTGCTGCGTCCCATCAGCTTTTCTCTATTTATGGCTCTTTGTCTCCCATTTTCATCCCCCCCCCCCAGTTCTGTCTTGTGTCCCTTCCTTCTGCTTACCTGTGTGTGTGTATGTGTGTGTGTGTGTGTTTCCACCTCTCTCATCCCCCCTCTGTCTCTCTGTCTCTCCATCTCTGTCTGTCTCTCTGTCTCTTTTTCATCTCTCTGTCTCTTTGTGTGTGTCTCTCTCATCTCTCTCCCTCTCCCTCTCTCTCTCTCATCTCTCCATCCATCTCTCTGCCTCTCTCAGCTCCGTTCCCCCCACTCGCCCTGCCCTGACCACCCCTGTCAGCCCCTCTGACTCCAGTCCAGTCCAGCACCTCAGCCCCTAAGCTCAGCCTCTCAGAGCCCCTTCTTGCCAAGGGTGTGTCAGCCCCTCCACCCTCGCCCTCACCCCACGTCTCTGACTCAAGGGCCGTGGGCCTCAGGACCAGAGCACAGAGGGGTGACTGTTCATGACACACAAGTGCATGAATAAGTACCACAAGAACCAGTGGGTGGAGTGTGCCCCAAAGGCTCATTTGAGGCTCCTAGCCCCCTGTCACTGCGTTTGTACTCATGCTGGGTTTGGGAAAGTAGCTAATAGGTTTAGCTAACTAGGAAAGTGCTAGAGGTATGGACAGTTAGGTAAGCGGGGCAGAAGGAAGACGTGGAAGGGGACATTGGCGTCCCCAGATCCTTTCCCTTCCAGCGGTCAGAACGTGAGCCCAGGTCTTCCTGCCTCCTGTCCCTTTCTCCTGTGCACCTCATTCTCTCCTTGTGCTGTCTGCTTCTCCCTCCCGGGTTTTCCTCCCCTCTGTCTTTGTGACACACACACACACTCACACACACATACATACATGCACATACACACACATACACACACACATAGTCACATAACCACATACATACACACATATACACATACACACAAATACACACACACACAAACACACACACACACACCACTTTACTCACAGTCGTGCCGTGGTTACTGCATTGCACACCGCTGCCGTCTCCTCCCCACCTCCTACCCACACCATTTCACCCCTTCCCTCCACCTTTTATTTCCATGGAGGAGAGTGTCCGCATAAGGAAGACAAAACAAGAAGGAGAGAGAGAGAAAGGGGAGAGGTAAGGAGGAGTAAAACAAAGAGGAGGAACTTAGATCATAAGCGATTCAATCCTTGCTGGAAGCAGAGGCGAACTCCGCTGTAGCTGGTTTTCCTGGACACGCACTAAGGCCAGGGTTCGGCTCTGCCCGCGTCTGTGGTGACGGGGGCTTGATGCACTAGGATGTCGAGGGCCGCACATGCCTGATGGAGGTGACTGTAGAGTTCAAAGCAAAAAAGATCCTTGAACGCCTACTGGGTCACTGCTGCTTTCACGTGCATGGGACACCTCCAGAGGGTCCTGGCAGATTAGCTTCAGGGCGTGTTGCTCCACAGAGATGGAGAGGGTCCAGCGGCCAGGGGTGGGTCAGCTGGGAGGGCTGGATGGTGAGGAACCAAGACACCTGCTCCCTGCGGATTCAGATGCCTTCGAAGACGCTTCTGCTCCCTCCAAAGAGGCTCCTGCTCCCTCCGGAGGGAGACTCCAGGAAAACCACCTCCAACCTAGTCCTGAGGGGGTCTTTGGGGGCCAGCTGGACAGGTGTCTGCTTCCCAGGGAGCAGAGGAACTGGGGGAAGAGCGGCAGCCTTGGCTTCTGTAGGGGGAGAAGGGTGGGTGATGGGTCAGAACACAGGGTGGGGACCCCGCAAACCACAACTGTGTTGGGTGCAGTTACTGGTCTCTCAAGAGAAATTCCCTCCTTTCCTGTGAGTGACATAAGCAGGGACTGTTCCCATACAGTAGAAGTGTTCAAAGACGCTCCAAGTGAGGTCCTCCCAGGCAAGAAGGACATCTGTATGAGTGTCCCGTGGCTGGCATAACAAAGGGCCACAAACTGGGGGGCTCCAAACAACACAGATTTATTCTCTCACAGTTCTAAGGGCAGAATTCCAAAATCCTGTGTCGGCAGGGCTGTGCTCCCTCCAGTGCTTCCTCTCTAGGAAAGAATCCCTTCCTCGCCTCCTCCAGCTCCTGGTGGCTCCAGGTGCTCTTTGCCTTGTGGCCGCGTCTCCCCACCCTCTCCCTCCCTCTTCACATGGCTTCTCCCTTCTCTGTCCCCAGTCTCCCTCTGTATCTCCTTATAAAGACACCTGTCACTGGATTTAGGACCCACCTCCAGTCCTGATGATTTCGTCTCCAGATCCTTAACTTAATCACATCTACAAAGACTTTCTCCTACAAAGATCACACTCACAGATTCTGAGGATTGGGACATGGACATATCTTTCAGAAGGGGTGGACACTAATCAACCCACTGAAGACAGAAATTAAGGTAGAAAGAAGTGTTCCCAGCTCCTGCCCTGGCCGGTCTCCAGCCCATAACTTCAGACCTTCTGAGAAGGAACATGTCTGGCAGTAAACCTTTCATATGCATAACCTAATTAAGTCCTCACCACAACTCTATGTGGTAGATTCTACTATTATTCCCATTTTATGAGCGAGGAGACTGATCCCAGATTAAATGCAGACAATGCCTTCTAGACCTCTACTCCTAATCCCCACCGTTAGGATCCTTATTTAGTTTCTCCCATGGAAACAGGCGGCAGACGGAGGGCGGGGGGCTGAGAAAAGCAGGTGTGCCAACATCCAGACGGTCGCCACGGTTTCCATTCCTCTTCTAGCTGGAGTAATAAGCACACAAGTTACCTCAGAGCGGTAGGCATCTGAAGAACATAGAAGATGCATGGATGATTACAGAACCCAGTTTCCCAAGTGGTACTTGGACAAGCACATGGGGTGGGATTTTAATGGGCATAAAGTGCCTTTAATAAACAAAGCTCACCACCGATTATTCTGGTGCTTTCTTCCACATAAGTGCATGAATTATTAAGAGAACACATTTGCAGCATTCACACTGTCGAAAGGGCTAATTAGAGCATCGTGCAATTTAGTAAAGCTTTGCCTGAGAAACTGGATCACTCAGAGATATTGGATATTCAGAGATAGTTGGCAGACCTGCAGTAAAGTAAGCAAACACAAGTAGCCCTCGTATGCGAAGATGTAGGCGCTGGACTGTTTCCATTATTAAGGAAATTCTCACCCACCTTTCTCAGCTACCCTAACCCTCCTGATCCCTAAATCTAAGTGAGAGCCCCTGCAGGCAGAGGGCAGTTATCATGGGCTTTGTCTTTAATTTCAAACACATTTGTTCCACCTAATCTAGGACCTGAGCATCCTGCAATCCAGCTGGGACCATGAGGCTATTGTTTTTCCAGGGCTTAATAAGCCCTGTTCATTCAGTGGGGAGTTGCTGGGATAGAGACTCATTCCCAAATCTGTTACAACACATTACAAATATGTCAAGTATTCAAGATATAGTTGGGTCTCAGAAACATCATGAGGCACTCTTGACCTACATTTTTAAATAACCCTGGAGGTAAATGAATTCCACATTTTCTCAAGTATGTGAACAAAATGATAAAAGAATAATAGTCATGTAAGTAAATAAAAGAGCAAATTAATGTCATTTGCTTATTAAACTCAAGAATGAAAGACAGGTCATCTCTTTGAGGAAATTGGATATATAAAAATCCACACATCCTTCCCTGTCACCCTCCCACCACCCTGCATTCGGAAGCCATGATCCTTGGGCCCCTTTATACCTCACCATTACGTTCCCTCTGACATTCTGTGGATGTCCCTTGAGCTCAGACCATTGCCATGCCCCCCTCAACCTGCACATCCTCCTACCTGGTCTCTTGGCTCTAGGACAGCCCACCCCCAGCCTGTTTTCTAGCCAGGGCTGCCCACTGAGTGGGCATGAAAGAGTTACAAGTGAGCTGAAATAGTGAACCCCTCCATCCCTGGGTGGCCAGAAAGAGCCCCCTGCATTCACCCAGCTTGCTGCCACTCAAACACTCCTTGTGTGTATGTGGGGAAGACAGAAGCACTGGGCTAGCCAATGAGCATTACCCTTTCCTTGGTATCCCTGCCTCCCTCCTCAATCCCTGTGCTCCCCGGAGCACTTCTGATTGCATTCGGGGTCCGGTCCATCACACTTCATACCTGGGGTGCACTGTTGCCTTTGAGGTATGTTTTTCTTTCCAATGTGGGCTTTTGAAGGATCTTGTTACCTCTTTTTCTCTGGCTGAAGTATGACACTTAAGAGCCTCAGTAACTTGCCATAGAAAAGCCAGCTCACCGTATGCCTAGTGGGATGGGGGTGAGGATGATTCCACCTGCCTTTGTGGTGAGCTCTGACAAGGGGTCTTGCAAAACACGGCCAGATACAGTAACATCACCAGCTCTAAACCCGAATGGCACTCAGCACCTGCTTAGCAAATGAGGAAGCCAACTAACTGCTCTGTGTTTCTTTGCAGGTGACCTCATACATTTGCCTCCATACCTTAGAATGGACTTTTTGTTAAACCGAAGCGGTGCAGGCACCACCAGGGACCTGAGTTTAGGGCAAGCGTGCTTGGAACCTCAGAAAAGTCGGACCCTGAAGCGCCCCACGGTTCTTGAGCCAATCCCCATGGAGGCCTCCTCTTCCACGTCCTCCACAAGAGAGGGACAGCAGTGGCAGCAGGGGGCCGTGGCCACATTACCTCAGCGAGAGGGAGCAGAGCTGGGACAGGCAGCTAAGATGAGCAGCTCCCAAGAATCGCTGCTCGACTCTCGGGGCCATTTGAAAGGAAACAATCCCTACGCAAAATCCTACACCCTGGTATAACAAACAGCATGACTGGACAGCAGTTGTAAATACAATTTAAAAAATTCAATCAAAGCTACCTTTTTTTTACGGAATTCCAATATTTATAATTAAAGAAAATTGCCAAAATATATTAAAAAAAAAAAAAAGAGAAAATACTGAAACCACAGACAGTGCAAAGACTCTCCTGCTTTTTTTCTGTCTGAGTGTGAGCTCCATCTGCCTGGGCATCTGATTTTTTGGGAAAGAAGTCCAGTTTTATGATCTTCACAGGTTATTGCATTTTTACTGATTTTCTACAAAGTGCATGGGGGACTAATTAAACCTTCTGACTGGAAGTTCTATCACACAAGATTTAAGAACAAAAACGGGGAAAAAAATTACCCTCTTTGTGAATTTAAAAGGAACACTGATTTGGGGGCAGGGGGGAGACTTTAGTCATGTTTGCACACCTTTCTTTCCCATTAGAAACTGGGTCCTCAATTTGACCTCCTTCTGTTGTGAATTAGGATGAGTGCTGTCAGTGAAGGGGTGGGGGGGAATCAATTTGATTTTCTTTTCTGTTTATTTTTTAATTTAATGAGACACTCTTTGCATTTTGTCTAAGCGAAATAAAAAAGAAAAGGTGGTCTGCCTTTATTTCGATGTCTACCTCCCTTGTCTCCTCCTGATTGCTGGGTCCTCCTTCCTCTTGATACTTGTGTTTGCAATCACCAGGGCTGAACCCAGAGCCCAGTTCACTAAACCAGAGAGGAAACCAACACTCCGAGCTCCTCAGGAATGGCTGGGAAGAGCACAGATGCCGCAGCTGATCCCAACCATAACCAGGGGCTGGCCAGGTACTCTAAGCCTCCCAGATGTTCTGCTCCTTCCTTGCCTCTCCATAACACCTCGCCCTCTAGCTAGACCAGGGGTCAGCAAACCATGGCCTGTGGGCCAAATCCAGCCCCCTGCTACTTTTATAAAGAACATTTTATTGGAACACAGCCATGCCTACCATTTGCATTTTGTCTATGGCTATTCTGTGCCACGATGGCAGAGTTGAATAGTTACAAGAGAAATGGTATGGCCTACAAAGCAGAAAATATTTACCATCTGGCCCGATACAGAAAGTTTGCAGACCCCTACTCTAGAGTCCCACCATTAGCACCAGCTTACTGGAGAAAGGAAGAGAGGATTGGGGAGTTCCATGCACCCTACCCTCCAAGACTTGCCCTGTCACTGCCATGACCAGTATCTAAGTTTGCAATAGACCATCTTAGTATATGTTGCCTCTGGTTCACTCCTCTGTGCCCAGAGGAAAACCAACCAGTAGTAAGTGATGTTCCTCTGAAATCTTTTTCTTCTTCTTCCTCCAAGTTTAAATGATTTACCATGTGGCTCAATCTACAGAGAACTTCCTCTTAAGTACTCTGAACTGCATTCTTCATCCCATGACCTTTACACAGTGTGCTTAGGAAAGAGCACCTCATCTTCCCATGACACCCGCACCCCAGACTTTAAGTCTCCACGACAGAAGTTTGGAACTGACCAGAAAACTTGAACAAATGCCCATGGTATCTCAGTTGCCCAGGTAACAGACTACACAAGTACCTTCCTCTCTCTTCATATTCTCTGCCGGCTCTCATTTAAGCCACCAGCGTAGACTGGTGCCAGTTATTACCATCTGGGAACATGTTCAGAAATGTATTTCCTGTTCTTCCCTCTTCCCCCCCCCTCCCTCCGTCCTGCCTCCCCTTTTCCATCAATTGCTTCCTTCCATTTATTTTCCAGGCAGGCACATTTGCCTACATAGATGCAGTGACACTGAGCACCTGCAGAACACGTCCGGGACTCGGTCAAGACCACCTGCTGACAGGAACATTAGATGACTGTGTTTGTGAAGTGTGTGTGTGTGTGTGTGTGTGTGTGTGTTTTCTTGCCATGGTTTCAGAATTTGATCTGTGTCAACAGCTCATGGTCTGCACCCTCACAGACCCTCACAGACCCTCACAGACTGCTTTTGTATGCAAAAGAAATTAAATGCTACTTTCTGGGAAAAAATTAAAACTATCTTTCATCAATTTAAAACTTCTATATTCCCCAAACCTAGAAGTTCACCATTTTTTTTTCTTTTTCTCTCAAGCTGTGCAAAAATAAAAATTCTGCATCATGCCTGCCTCTGTAATGCATTACTTTCAATAATCCTGCCTTTATGATGTTTGTTAAAATGGGTTTGACACACAAGCTTTGTGTCAAAAAGCCCAGTTCCCTACCTCTCGGAAGAGTTCCACTATTGATGATCACAAAGAGATCCAGATCCATAGATTAAAAGGGGCACTGTGTAGTAAAACAACCATTATTGGGTGATAAGAATTAATTTTCCTCCAGACCTCTGCCTGTCTCTAACCTGATTTATAATGTCTTTGAGAGGTCATCTTGTTAGGCTAAGTCTGAAACCAGACTGACGTATCTTAGAGCACTGGAACTCTGATAAGTTCTTTATCCTCTGCCAAAAACTAGAGGGTCAATGAACAAAGGCCATTGGGTCAATGGAGAATAGCCATTGGGTCAATGGAGAATAGCTATAGGGTCAATGCATGATGGCTCTTGGTTAATGGAGAATAGGTATAGAGCGAATGGACAATAGCTATTGGGTCAATGGGCTGGGTTTCCTCTAAGGCATCCATCCAGCTGAAAGTCTGAAAAATGCCCACTTTCCTGAAGTAAGCAAAGCCTTCTCATAATACATCAGCAGTAAACCACATAGCCTTCACTGCACATACATCTATAGGAACCCTAGTGCCTACATTCAGTTCACATGTCTGCCTGTTCACTTACTTGCATCTAAATCTGCCATGACCACCCACGAGGAGAAGGGGGTGGAGAAGTGGAGGTAGGGAAAGATGGAGGAGTGAAATTATACAAAGATTATCATAGGTGAGATTGGATAAGCTCTCATCCCATCGTCTCTGTGCCCTTGCCACAGAGAATCTTGATAATACTTTAAGACACAGAAAACATATCATTGTTTCAATTGTTCTTAAAATAAGCAGGAGATCACACTCAGTTAAGGTTCCTCTGGTCTGGGAACTTGGTCCTCCATAGGCCAAAACTTCATGTGATTTTTAAGGAAATGACTGAGGCCTAGTTGTGAACTCTATAAATCTATTTCTAGCAAAGGTGGAGAGCCTTCAGGGTCTAGGATTGGAAATCCAAGGACTAGATGATTAGACTAGTCACCTACCCTGGAAAGTTCAATGGGAGCTGATGGTATGTCCATGTTCAAAAGTGTTCCTCAATTGCCTAAAGAATGTGGCCTGGAGAGTATCATTAGCTCTCTGAAGGTCACTTGGGAAGATTAAGTATCAACAGTTTAATATCCAAGGGTCCTGAGCCCCATGTTACTCTTCCACCCATTGGCTCAAAGTGACCTGTCAAACAACAGGGCCAGAGGAATGAAGCTGGAGTGAAGGAATGGCTTTCTTCAGCTCTTGGAAACCAAGCTGTTGCAATCTTAATAAGGACATAAGTCAAGGAATCTTCAGGTTTATGTAGAACTATGTCTGTTTGTTCTTGTATGTTGTTTATTTGAGAAGATTCGTGATGGTAGAGCTCTTGAGCTCTTAGCAGGACTATCTGAGCCTGCCAGGCCAGGGCTAAGATGGAGTTAGATGGTAACTATGAACAGAGTCCTGGCTGAGCCCTTTTCCCCTCTGCAAATTGGGACTGAATACTGGAAGGACCTCAGTGTTAGTTAGCTGGGTCACTCAAATGTCACTAGGCATGGGAGTGGGGAATAACTGTTGAGAAACAATCCTTCATGAGTCCCTTGCGCTTGTGCATGTCTTCTGAGCGGAGGCATTAATAGATTCTGTTTTCACTCTCTTTTCAAGGATGTCTGCCTAACGAGTAGCTTTGGAAGATAGACCTATGTCTCCCTGCTGGGCAAAAGACAGATCTACTTGCTGACTGAGATAATAAAAACAATGTCTCCCTCCAAGGCAAAATTTGACAGGTTTGCCAGCAACCCCCTTTTTTAAGTTTGGAGCTTCATAGGCATTAGACACAGGCATTCACATCCTCCAGGTTGCCTGCCTGTCTACATGATCTCAGGCAGGTTCCCTTGTGTTCTTCCATCTTCACTCCAATTTCATCTTCTCAGTGAAGCCTTCTCTGAACACCCTATTTCATACTGCATCCAGCCCCCTCCCAGCATTCCTGCTCCCACATCTTCTGCAGCTCTCAATCCATACCCTTCTCTTCTTCTGACTTACTATGTAATTTACTAATTTATAATGATAATTTTTCACTATCTGTCTTTTCCAACAAGAAGGTCAGCTGCACAAAAACAGAACTCCATTTTTCTCATTGTGTCCTCCTTTCCTAAGTCAAGCACCTGGTCATAGCAAGCATCCTATAAATATTTGTTGAAATGGAAAATATGTTTGGTGTTTCTTAATTTCATGGTTCGTAAGCTGTGACACAAACCTACTGTGTGCACAAAGTCTCCCTGGCTCTTCTGCATCACCCAGTGGGCCTTGAGGGCACAAAGGAACTGATGGGAGCATGGCACTCATGCCAATCACTCTGCTGGGAGTAATACCACAACTGAGTCTCTGACTTAGGAGACTCTTGTCCTCTTCCAGCACCCATGGAACTGTGGCAGACCAACCTATTAGCTTTGGAGTATAAATCTGAAACCCTCTACAGATCCTGACAATGGTGAACTAGATGTGGGGAACACTAGCCCCCTCCTCCACTCTCTAACAGGACTCCTGCAGCTTCGACTTCTGGGTGTAATCCACTCACAGACTTTTTGCAATTTGTTGGGAATGTTGTTGTTATTGTTGTTTTACTTTTCTCAATCTCTCACTTTCAGAAAGGGGAAAAGCTGAGAAAAAGTGACTTTGAGCACATGGCAAGGAGTGTCTGTTTCATCTCCCAAGACAAGCTTGGCAAAGCTGTAAAGCTCTTTGTGTTCCAGAAACTTCAAGCCAACTGTACGAAGAAAAGGCAATGTTTATTGTCACTGGCATTGTGCCTCCCCGGAGAGGGTTGTGTTCTGCCTCAAAGAAATAATCCTTCTCTGGAGACAAAAACAACTGAGATATACATTCATGTGTGTAATGAAGGGAAGGTGCTCAGAAATGTCCTTGAGTCAGGAGGACCCAGGGCCAAACTACCACAGAGGGTGTTACTCATGACCACCTAGGCATCACAGTAGGCGGGGGGAGGCAACATTTCCAATCATGCTGTGTGTGGGCACAAAGTCATGCTCTCAAAGAGTTAATTCAGTGTTTGCCTTAATCTCTCATTCTCTGAGGTTCCCCTAAGGGCTGAATGCCTCAATAAAGAGAGGGGACCTCCTCTTGCCACTCCATGAAAAAATATTTGGCGATCTATTAAAAAGATGCTTCCTGTTTCCAGATCCAAAATTTTAAGTGTTTTACAGAGGTTCAACTTCTGAGATGGAGCAATAATGGTGCCAGCATGCTGATCTAGCATTCAACCTTAGGTATGTGGGAGAAAATGACCCTTGACCTGAGGGAGAGCACAATCTTCCATGCAACCACTGTGCCCACACTCATAGTAACACACAAATGAAACACGTCCCACCCACCACATCAGCAACCCTCCAACATCTATGTTCCCATCAAGGTGGGAGTTTGCTCTGTCATTGACAAGGAAGGTAACCTGATGACAGACCAAAGAGATGTACTCTGCACATGCAGAGCAAAGCACAAGCCTGGTAAAGATGTCCTGTTATCCCAACACTACCTATTTTTCTGACTGGCCATATGACAAGAGAACACACCTGTTCCGTTGAAACTTCCACTTATCTTCCTTCATGATCTTCAGAATAGTGGACCTCGGTGAAGACATTCAACCCAATCATGTGGCAAGAGTTAACCTTCAACATTGAGGAGATGATGGTTTCGTTAAGAGTAGTTAAGAGTCTTTTGTATCAAACCAAGCATAATGAAGATACTTCCAATAAGGGTTATCAGAGCAAGCAGCAAGGGGACATTCTAGTGGCTACAGAGCCAACTGGAAACCCTCCAGCTCCCATTTTTGTCAAAGACTGTTCTCCAGATGCCTTTATCTGTTTGCCTCCCTATGTGCCCATTCTGCTGAACGTGAAAAAATTTGTGTGTTTAATGATGTCAGGTCATAGGAGGATTTGGGGCTGGCAAGGCGCGTGGTATAACAGCAAGAACACTGTGCAGAGAGGCTCAGCTCTAGCACCAACAAGCCCAGAAACTCACCATGATATCTCTTGTGTGGCTATCTGGTTTGGACATCTGCAGACAGACCTGATTGGATCAGCTCTCCAAGGCCCTTCCAGCTCAACAAGGGGTTGATCCTTCTTGGTGTCAGTCTCATTGGGTAAATATCTGAGCTCCTTGGAAGTGTGTGTGAGAGGTGAGGGCTGCATTACATTCATTTTTTTTTTTTATTATTCCTACATCCAGCCCAGGCATCAGCCAAAACTGGTAGATGTTTTTAAATGATGCTTATGAAGTGAATGTAGGTGTGCAGATGTTTTGTAGAAAGCAAAAAAGGTGCTCTAACTATGCATAAGCCCAGGGTATAAGACAGATTTTAACCTTTTAAATAAACTCCTAAATTCAGCTAATTACTGTGTGTGTACTCTTTATCCTGAGGGGAGGGGAAAGTAAAGAAACCTGATTCTGACTACTTGGTTAGGTAACAAGAGAGCATGCCTATTTCATTGAAACTTCCACTTTTGAAGGTTTCAGGTAACAGAGACTTCACTGCATGTTGCATAAAATCTCACATACTGGTATTGAAGAGATTGACCTCTCAGGCCCCTCTAAATAAAAACCTCTTTTAGGTAGGCTCTATTCAAACATTACATTTAGCAGATTACTAAGTTTGTGCTGGTAACCCTTATGTGAGAGTCACAGAAAGTTGATTTTTGTTGTTGTTGCCACCGTTGGTAACAAGGCAGGTGTCGGAGTGCCTGGGTGGCTCAGTCATTAAGTGTCTGCCTTCAGCTCAGGTCATGATCCCAGGGTCCTGGGATCGAGCCCCACATAGGGTTCCCTGCTCCGAGGGAAGCCTGCTTCTCCCTCTCCCACTCCCCCTGCTTGTATTCCTGCTCTCGCTATCTCTCTCTCTGTCAAATAAATAAATAAATTCTTTAAAAAAAAAAAAACAAACAAACAAGGCAGGTGTCTGTCCTTGGTGGGTATAGCCCACATTTGCCAGGACATCACACTTCCCACTCTTGGGAATGTAAACCAGTGTTCTGCAGCTGAGCTTCTAGGAGGCCAACACTTCTGATGCTAACCCAGTTCTACCTGGGTCAGGCTAACCCATCAGGATCTTCTCCAAACCCCCAACCCATCTTCTGCCCTCACTTCCAGCAGACAGCAACCAAGAAAATGTCTTCCTTTTTCCGCACATACCCCCAAACTTTTCTGAGCCTACACCCTTCCTTACTCTTGCTTTGCCAGGGCAGTAGGAAAAGTGGTCCCTTCCTACCCACAACTCCTCTGTCCATTGTAGGCTGGATCTCAACCCCTCCCACCTTTATAAGACCCACACTCCCCTGTTCACTCCTATCTCCTCTCATATTCATATGTAAAGATATTCAAGTCTTTCACATCAAGAAAAGAGAAATCTCCTCTTCCACCCACTACTCACTGCAGGCACTGTCCTGTCCCCTGTCTCCTTCACAATGAAGCATTTTGAAGAAGTGTACACCATGGTCATGTGCCCTCACCACCTGTTTTTCTCCCATCTACTCTTTCCCCTGAAGTTAACCTCCACAACGACACAGAGGAATTCCTTGTGGCCCAATCCCAAGGCCCCCTCAGTTTGGTCAACCTCTTCTGCAGCACTGGAGAAATTGTCTTCGTCCTGGTTTCTGGTTCTTCTGCTCTTTGGAATAATTCTTCTCAATTTCATTGATAAGGTTCTCATTCTCCAAAGCTCCTTTCAGATTGTGTATTTTCCCAGATATCTACCCTCACTCATGCTTTTATTTCTCACCCTGGACAATTTTAGTGTCCCATCTGCAATCATAACTTTAATTCTCATCTGCATTCTGCTGATTCCTAATTTATACCTCCAGCCTGAACTTCTGCCCTGAGCTATCAGTCTACATCCAACAGCCTCCTGGACATCTCCATTTGGATGTCCTCAACATTGATGACTGTGTATGACCTCATTTCTCCTGGCTTCCCTCCTCCTGAGTCCCTAGCCCAATGATGGCTTTATCATCATCCAATCCATGACTCTCCTTCACCTCCACAGTCACTAACCATGTCTCTTATCCTTTCACACTTTTCCCCATGCTTCTTAATCTCTCCACAACTGCTCTGGTTCAAGTCATTCTTCACATGGATTATTGCAATGACTTCCTAGAATAGGTCTTGGTATCTCCAATATTATACACTTTCCAATCTCATTCTCTATACAAGTGCCATACTAGTCTTCCTATCATGCAATTCTCATTGAGTAATTTATTGATTAATAATTTTCATTATTTTCTATTGCCTTAAGTAAACTATCCAAGCTCTTCAGTATGACATAAAAGACCATCCATGATCTGGTTCTCATCTAGTGTATTCTGTCTAAACTAGACTACTCTATCAACACCCCTTTATCCCCCACCACCCCTCCCACACACACACACTCAAAGTTTCTGTCAGTTTCTTCAATATTTGTACCTAGTCTCTCATCCTCGTGACTTTACACATGCCTCTTCGTCTACCTGTAACATCATATTCCCTATCCCACTTGTCTGAATAATCCTCACCCATCTTTCTGAGCTCAGCTCAGAGGTCACCTCCTGGGGCATAGTTGTCCTTCTCCCTTATCACACCCTTAAGCCCAAGAAAGAGACTGAGGCTCAGTGACCCTGGAATTGCAAGGTAAGTTATGGCACTTACCTCTCTGAATTATGACAGTTTGCTTAGGATCTGCCTCTCCTCCTAGCCATGAACTACAGGTCTGTAGAAGACACTGTCTGTACTTCATCTAGAACTCCTCACATCTCTTTTACTCAATTCCTCTGTGCCCCTCCTCTGGCTTCAGGGGTCTGCATATGTGACTCTTTTTGGAAGAACTCCCTTTGGCTGCTGGAGCCACTTTTTACATACAAGTGAAGAGAGCAAGAGGTGCCTGGGAGTTTATGTCCCCTGGATGAAGGGGCCTTAACAGTGACTAACTGGCACAGAGTGTGGAATCCAAGATGCCTTGCCTATGAGCAAGGCAACCATTCTGTTGAGCTGTACCTTACTCTTCAGTTCTCCCTGAGACACAAGTCTGAGCCCAAGACTTTGTCTGAAGTTATTCCCTGCTTGATATCTTCCTTATTCTTCTCTGGTTTGGAAAGGGCAGCAATCATGATCAAGATTCACATATATCATTTCACTCTTCCCGCCCCAGAGCTGAAGCCCACACATCAGAGAGCTCATGGAGTAATAAATGTACCAAGATGGGGTCCCATATAACAAAATGTTGTCTAGAACAAAGGGACCACTTAGGGCAAAGAAAGTGTGCCATTGGACACATGATGATGGGTCTACTGGTCCTACAATGTCTATAAGGAATAATAGAGCATGATGATGGTACCTTGAAGATGTAGCCAAGATGCTAGAATGGAGACAACACCCCATGAAGTTGGGGTACTGTGGTCTCCCAGGATGCAGCACATATCTTAAACCAACAGCCATTATATGGTACTAAGTCCCCAGTGGTAGAATACATGGATCCAGAAACCAACGTTTGGAAGCAGGAGTGACCTTACTGACCACCGCCTCTAACAACTCACAAGGAAATTTGTGATTTCATCCCCACAAATTAAGTTCTACAGGTCTAGAGGCCCACTTACCAGAGGAGAGCTGATTCCATCTAGAGACACAGTAAAAGTCACATTAAACTTAAAGCTGCAGCTGTTACCCAGTCATTTTGGGTTCTCTCTAACAGCAGATCAGCAGGCAAATAAAGGTATTACCATCCTGGCAGGAGTACTTGACCTTGATCATCATGAGGAAGTAGGGTTTCCATGTTCTGGGTGCAGAAGGGAATATATTCACCATGCAGTTGATTCACTGGGGTATCTCTTGGTGCTCCCATGCCCATTTTTAACTGTGCATGGGCAGTTACAACAACCATAGCCATAAATAGAGATAGTCACCGGGGCCTCCATCCACTCAGGGATGAGGGTCTTGGTGACTTTGCTAAACAAGCCACCCAGCCAGCAGAAATAATTGCCATTGGTGAAGGTTATCTAGAACAGATGCCAGATACTGCTTGGAGACCAACTATAGCAGCAGGGGCTACATTTTGTCCCACTAACTCTCCTCTTACAGGGTTTTCCACAGAAATTGAACTCAACCCCAATCTTGAAGAAGCCATGACAGGTTGGAGGGAATGTAATGTGAGAAGGAAGTAAATCTAGACAGAATATGGGCTGGACTGTATGGACCTATTGGTGCCCCACCACAGAATATGGGCTGGACTGTATGGACCTATTGGTGCCCCACCCAGACCCCTCAAATATCTTCTTAATCTTTCCAAGTGCCCACATACCAGCTTTGGTAGGCTGCTCTCCTAAAGGTAGCCCTTATAACTGCCATCAGTGCACTGCTCTTGAGCTACTGGGATTACCTTTCCTACAAGCATGGAGAGCCAACATGCCTGGGAGTTAACATCCCCTGGAGAGAACTTACCCAGTGACTGATGAGCACAGGAGTATGGAAGCCCAGCTCCCTTGCCTCCATATGGAGCAAAATCCTAACTGCGGTCTATGATTTAGAACATGAGACCAGCCTGAAGCTGGGACTTTGCCTGATATCACATCCTTGCTGCTTCTTTCTTCCAACTTCCTTCCCCCACTCCTGTTTTGCTTTCTCCTGGTAACATTGTAGCCTTGTAATAAATTATTTGCATATAAATTCACATCTCAATTTCTATTTCTAGGGAGGCATACCTAATGACAGGTCTCCCACTTCGTTCTACTCCCTGTACCTATCCTAGAGCCTAGTATATATTACATGTTCAATAAATATTGGGCAATAAAGACATAAATGAATAGGTGGCGTCACAAATGTTAATACCTCTTTTCTTATTATTTTCATTAAGGAATATTATTATTATTAATCTTATTATGATTTTTCCTGGGAGAGGCTTGCTGATTGCTTTCTGGCCTTCTCCATGTATTATGCGAGTAAATCTTGTCCAAAAGTAAAGGACAAAACATAAGACCAAATCCTCTTATTTTGCTTTATTATTTTTTTCTTTTTTTAGTTGAATAAATTTTACATGTAACATTGTGTAAATTTAAGGTGTACAGCATGTGATACATTTATATGTTGTTAATTTGATACTTTACGTTGCCATTGTAATGATATTTGTCACATTATGTACTTAGAGTACCATATTACTGTCTATATTCAATATACTGTGCATTAGTTCTCTATGGCTTATTGAGTACTTTTTACAAGTTTGTACCTTTAAAGGCCATCAATCTTAAGCCCTCACCCCCCATCCCCTAGTGGCCATGATATTTACTGTTTGAATTGTAAAATGCTCTTCTGCATTCTTGAGGTGACAGAAGCCCGCTTTGGGGAGTCTGCTTGGAAGCTGACCTGCGAGCCTGGGGAAGACAAATGGAAACCAGCATGAGAGACCACCGACGTTGTCTCCAATAGAAAGTGAGGGAGAAGCTTGTCCTGGGTTAACCTTCCCTCCCAGGCCTTCTCACCGATGAAGAACTGGCAGGACGCTGCTAGAGCAGGGACTCTGCAAAGGACATTTTCATCTGGATTGACAGGCTTGGGGAATAGGTAAATCGGTCAGGGCTTTGAAGTCAAGGAAGGGAAGTCATTGGTTTCTTCAGCAGGGTAGGACTCAGCCAGGAAGTATCCAATTTTATCTTTTGTCTTTTATCTTTGACCACAAAATCCTTTCCAGGTTTATAACCCAATGAGGATTAACATTTGGACCAGCAGTAAAGGTTTTCAAAGATAGAAGATGAGATATTTATAGATCTTTCATTACATGTAGAACCTTTAACACCATTTCCAGAAATCTGAGTTTGGTTTTTCTTTTAAGGCTTTTTTTGTGATACCCCACTTTGTGGCTGATTCATCCTTCCAGCTCCCTGCTAAGAGGAGCCCAATGTTGCTAACACATGGGGCAAGAGATTGTTGACTTGAGCACAATATTTTAAAAGAGGGCCAAAAAAAGATACCATTTCACACAAAGTCCATATGAGCTAGTCTTTGGACCAAAAATAATAAATATAGGAAAATGGGCTTCATTAGAACCTGCCCCATTATACAGATGGAAACCACTGAACCCTGAACACACACCACACCAGGGTCTTTTAATCAACAATTCATCCTGAGACTTAATGAAATAGCTCAAAGAAGTCTTACCTTTCTTTAGGTCATTTCAAAGACTTTTGCCCTGACTTGCCCACGTACACTAACCCTGCTGGGATCTTAAAACATAGTAATTAAGAGTATGAGATCTACAGTCAGATTACTGGATTTGATTCTGGGCTCTACCATGGATAAGCTTGTAACCTTTGGGCAGTTACTTCCTGAGTCTCAATTTCATTATATGTAAAGCATGGGAAATAATACTAACTTCTTTCAGGGATGTTGTGAGTATGGAATGAGTTGATGCACCTAAAAGGCTCAGAACAACAGTTTAGCACATATAGGTTATTAATAAGTGTTAACAATTGTGCTTAAGGATTCCTTTGACCCAATTACTTAAGACTATCCATGCTGAGTAACACCTGTTAATAGAAAATGTCCCAACAAGCATCCCACTCACTTCCAAACACTGTTTCAACATTTGGGCTGAGAAGGGTCATTTTGTTACATTTGTATATATCAGCATAAGGCAAACACTCCTAGGAACTTTTGATTGGGTGAATGTCCGTGGTACTGAAATCAATTCCTAGCCCAAAAACATATATGTAAGTGTGCTTAATCATGTTTAAATGTTTAATTATGTAGAGCCTTTTCAATTTAATATCATGTCTTCTGGTGATGTGAGCCAGTTGGGTTCATAAAACTAATTATATTAACATATATTATAGAAGAAGGAGAAGGGCTGCAGAAGGGGAGAGGAGGGAGAAAAAGAGGAGCTAATTAAAGCCATCTTAAAGCATTTATGGGTTAAACCTCAAAAGAAACTATTCCACTATCACTCTAAAGGAAACATGCTTAGAATTTTTAAATAGTCATTAATGTCATGTAGCCCACATGTTCTCATGTATTCATTTATTAGACTTATTAAAAGTAGCAAAAACAAGTTCTTGTTTCTCAAATGTTTAATAGCCAAATTACATTGAGTAACTCTTGACTAAACAAAGAAAAGCATCCATTTGGACCTTGGCGGTGTATGAAATGGTCACGGCACACCCACTTGGAAGCTGTTCCTTCCTGCAACCTCTCTAGAGTCCTGCTTACTTTCCCATCCTTCAACAGTGAAGGAGGATTTACGCGGCTTCCATGTAAAGGCCCACAGAGAGGTTCTCTAACTATTGCAACCTTTAATAGAACTTTACAAAACTGACAAGACTTCACTGAAAATCGTTGAATTCATACGCTGGAACGAAAGCTATTTGCAACAATGGTGCATGTATAGCAAGTTTGAAGATACACATCCAGTTACAGACAGACCCTTAGATGACCCCCCATGACCCCTGCCTTCTGGTATTTATACCTTTGTGCAATCCCCTTCCTCTGAGTGTGGCCAGCACCTAGGATGTTCTTTCCACAAACAGAATAAGGCAAAGCTGACCGTCTGTCACTCCCGTGATTACATCACATAAGAATTCACCTTGCTAGCCACTTGCCTTCACTTTCCCGCTGGCCTTCAAGAGGTAGGTGCCATGCTGTGAACTGCCGTTGGGAGGACTGTGGGGCAGGGGACTGTGGGGAGACCCTGCAAGCTTAGGGCAACCTCCCGCCAGCAGTCGGTCCTCAGTCTTGCACCTAAAAGGAAATGTGTTCGGCCAATAATCTGAACAAACTTGGAAACCCTTTCTTCTCCCCAAAGAGCATTCTCATGAGACCTCAGGCCCTGTCAACTCCTTCACTGAAGCCTGGTGAGACCCTGAAGCTGAGAACCCAGCTACATCCCACCCCAAACCCTCACTGACAGAAACTATGAGACCTTAACCATGCGTTGTCTTCAGCCGCTAAGTTACATGGCAATAGATAATTAATACACATATTAAGAAGCTTCAGATGTATACAGATGTAACTATCCTGTTCCCCCATTAACTGAACTCAGCCTCCATTTGAATTGGTGATTAAGGGGCGCCTGGGTGGCTCAGGTGGTTAAACATTTGCCTTCAACTCAGGTCATGATTTCAGGGTCCTGGGATCGAACCCCACATCGGGCACCCGGCTCAGCGGTGAGTCTGCTTCTCCCTCTCCTCCTGCCCCTTCCCCCTGCTTATGCTCTCTCTCTCTCTCTCAAATAAATAAATAAAATCTTTTAAAAAAATTAAAACTCAATCCAAGGAAACTGGCCACTTCCAATTTATGACTCAGTCTGTTGGGGGTAAGTAGTTATCCAAAAGAAGGATTCCTTCCTTTCCCTTCTTTGTGTCTTTGTGGCGAACTAAGTTCTAGGAGAAGGTATGTTCTGGGGAACACACACATGGTTCAGGACAGGATGAGGCCCCTGCTACAACCCAGGTCTCCCGTGAAGCTTCCCCTCACGGCCTGTCGGTATTCTATATGGACAGCCAGTGAGCACTAAGGCCCATGGTCCCTGCCATGGCCACTGTGTTCCCGTTCTGACTTAGTGGGCGCTCTGGTCCCCCTGGGGGCCTGGCCCTCCCTGGGATGTGCAGGACCTTGAGATTGCCTTGGAACCTGTCTGGCTAAATACCTCTGTCATCTACTTAAGGGTCTGTTTGGGTCATGCTAAGAAGCTTGCAGTATTTCCAGATTATGCTCACTGGGCTCCTCAAACCTCTGCATGATTCTTGCCTCTTTAGAGTTTAAAATTGCCTCTGGGAGTCTTCTCAGAAGCCGACTTACGGCTCTGTTCTAACCTCCCTTCCTCCTAAGCACCTTGCTTGTTGAATCCTTATTTCCCTTTGTAAGTAGTTGAAAAGTGGCCTTTGCATTACATTCTGTGTCTTCTCCAGAAATCCGGCTTATTTTATTCTCTCTGTACTTGGCCCTCCAGGCTTTCTTGCCAAAACTCACAAATCCTTTTATTTTTCAACCAAGTCCAACTCTTATACATCAAAATTCCCTTTGCTTTTAGATTGCTATCTTTACAGTGAATTTCAAGAACCACTTTTGGAACTCCAAGTCAAGAATTTGGCCTTTGTTCTAGACAGTATCATCTCTTCCCTTGAGATCTGAGAGATAGAAAGTTGCCTGAACGCTTGTGGAAAGATAAGAGGAACAGAGGGGACACTATCAAGATAATCATATGCCATATAGAGCCACGTATAAGAGTACAGTGGGCAGATTATGTCCCCCCCCAAAAAATATGTTGAAATCCTAACCCTGGAACCTAAATGTGACCTTATTTCAAAATAGACTCAAGTTAAAATTAAGTCATAATCCACTAGGTGGGCCCTACTGCAACATGATTGATGTCCTTAGACACTGACCCACAGGGAAACAACAGCGTGATGCTGGAGACAGAGATTGGGGTGATGCACTGCAAACCAAAGAACACCAAGGATTACCAGCATCATCAAGAGCAAGCAATAGATTCTCCCCCAGAGCCTTCAGAGGGAGCATGGCCCTACCAACACCTTGATTTCAGACTTCTGGCCTCTAGAACTTTGAGAGAATAATTTCTGTTGATGTAAGCCAAGCAGTTGGTCTACCTTGTTAGGGCTGCCTGAGGACACCAATGCAGAGAACTAGACAGGGCCTGGTCACGACCGTACAGTGACAGCCCTCCGCCTCCCTTGTCCACCACCAGACTCCAAATTCCATGAACGTATCAGTTATCATCCTTCAGATGCAGGTCAGTGAATATGCGACATATCCTGATTTAAGTGAGAAAAAGATTTTGTTGGCTCGAGCCTAAATTTGCAGGATAGGTCTGATCAGCTTCAGGAGCGGCTGGTACAGGCGCTCGGTTACTATCACCTTCCAGCTTTGTTTTTCCTCTTGTCCTTCAGCCTTCAAAGCTCAGCCTTTCTACTTGGGCTATAGATCCTACCCTTTTGTTCATCCTTTGCTATTGTTTTCCAGTAATTATCCTTTCTCTTTCTCGGTCCAGCTAATCAATCAACCACATAATCAATTTTAATCCTGAAAACTCATTTGGCACGAGACGGTGCCGCACGGTGATTAGGAGCCGGTACCCCGCCAGCCATTAGCTCTGTGTTCTTGGATGAGTTATTAACCTCTCTGTGCCTCCTTTGTAAAACGAAGATAAGACAAGTAATTGCCTCACAGTGTTGCTTTGAGAATTAAGTTGAAAGGCATTTAGTACATGCAACTCAGGGAGTTAATATGCATTAAATGTGGAGAGTAGGGCCTGACAAACAGTAAGCACCATATGTGTCCCTACTTATAGAATTTGCTGTCCATCATGCAAAGTCCTTTTATTTTTTTTTTAATTTTATTATGTTATGTTAATCACCATACAATACATCATTGGTTTTTGATGTGGTGATCCACGATCCCTTGTTTTCGTATAACACCCAGTGCTCCATGCAGTACGTGCCCTCCTTAATACCCATCACCAGGCTAACCCATCCCCCCTCCCCGCTCCCCTCTAAAACCCTGTTTGTTTCTCAAACTCCTTTTAAATTAATAATAAAACTTTTCAAAGCAAGCCTGGGACATATACTTGCCCTTCCCAGAAGTTATACAGTGAAGAAAGTGAAGCTCAGAGAGGTTTAGTATCTTGTCCAAGATCACCAAGTTAGCAAAAATATAGCTAATGTTCCAAAATAGTTTTCTCATTTCCAAGTGTGGAGATCTCTCCCTCTATTTGACTCCTTCTCCTCTGTGTTCTGAAATACCCAAGAGTCCCTTGTCCTAAACATATCCTTCCCTCCTCCTGCTGGGTTCTGAATGTCCCCTGCAGGCCCTAAACATCTCTCATCTGTTCCCACTTTTATTTACTGGGATCTCATAGAAGTAGCTGATAGCACTCCCATATTCCCAATCCTTGCTTACTTCCTAACCCTTTACAGTCTTGTTTTCTTTTTACATTCTCCCCAGCCCCTGAGTGTGGCATTGGATGGCCTTCCCAAGGACAGCCTTCCGGACCACCTGGAGAGGGGCACCTGCCCATGACTCTCCCTTGGAATTGTCTCCCACCCGTGGCTCGCCTGGTATCTTGGTCTGTTTGGGTTGCCACGCAAACACCACAGATGGAGCGGCTTAAACAACACTTGTTTCTCACAGTTCTGGAGGCTGGAACTCCCAGACCAAGGGGCTCACAGATTGGATTCTTGTTGAGGCTTCCCTTCCTGCCTTGCGTCTGGCTGCCTTGCGTCTGGCTGCCTTGTGTCTGGCTGCCTTGTGTCTGGCTGTCTTCTAGCTGTGTCCTCACATGCCTTTCCTCAGTGAGTGGACACAGGCGAGAAGGTAGAGGGCCTCTGGTTTCCCTTCATCTTCTTATAAATATGCTAACCCCACCATAAGGCTCCACACTCATGACCTCATCTAAATCTAATTGCCTCCCCAAACTCTATCTCCAAATATCATCATATTGGAAGTTAGGGCTTCAACATATGAATTTGGGGGGGGGACACAGACATTTAGCCCATAATACTAGGCTTTGCCCCTCTCTTGTCCTCCACCTGGGACTTTGGAGTGTGCTGTGTGCCCCCATCCCCCAGTGGCCCCATGGCCTTCTCCAGTTAGAACTAGAGGCTGTCATTCCTCCAAAGCAAAGTCATCAGGCCAGTTGGAAAGAAAGAAGAAAGATGTCAAGTTCTTAATATCTGAGGGTTGTTTTTTTTTTAATCTATAGCCCCAGGAAAAAAAATGAAATTATTTTAAAACTACTTGCTTTTCCTAAGAGGGAAAGTGCTCTTTAAACCAGAAGAAAGACAGGGAAAGGAAAATAATTAGATGTGCACAAGATCTCTGAGAAGTAGTCATGAACCCACCCGAGGACTGACCCCAAGGGGAGGAGGCGTGACAGAGCCATATCCACTCTGATATGACGGGGATCGGAGAGTTGAGGAGACGTGGGGGCCCATCTGAATGGAATACTGAGTCCAAGGGCACAAGGTAGGCTCACAGAGCCCCCACCCTGATAGACTGGAGAGGAATCAAATGCGGTGCCAGGCAGGGTCAGAGCAGGGGTCGCTGTCCTGAGGGTAGGGGTGTGGGCCGGCCAGAACTGAGGAACACCAACGGCACAGGAGTGCTGCAGAGGTCGGTGTCTACAGATGCCAAGTGAGGCCCAGTTCCTTCCCTGCCAAGATGCCATCATGTTAGTCCTTAGAATGAATTTGCCCCCACCCCCGAAAAGAAGGGGAGTGGGAAAGGAGCCTGAATATTCACTGTGTTTACTGGGAATGAGGGAGATCATGTTTCTGCTACTTGCAGAAAAGGGCCTCTAGGGAGACAAGGTAAATTATATGACCCAGGCATTGATCCATGCAGTTTTGGAAACTGCTCCCTGCAAAGTGGTGGGTTTTGTGTCTGATGCCGGTGCTTAAGGTCCACAAGGAAGGCACTGGGAAAAGAAGGGTTGGTATCAGATGGGAGAGAACAAGGACATGTGGAACCCGGAAGCCATGAGAACAGATGGGAACCTGTGTGGGTCTCTGTTTTGAATACGGCCTCTTTACCTCACTGGTGAGGGAAGGACTACAGCCATAGCGTTATGGGAGGATCAAACACACAGCATCTCGCCCTGGACAAGTGAGACTGGAACCGCTCGTTGGTCACATACCCTCACAGCCAGGGGAGGATGACACCACACACCGTGCAGGGCTGTGGGAGCAGGCTTTGTAGGATCAGGAGGACATGGTTGGCTGGTTTGAATCATTCTGCAGGCTGGCAGAGAACTGAAGCCTGCTGTCAGCAATGAGCAAGCCCTGTGCCTGGTCCCCGTGATAAAGAGAGTGGTTTAGCTAGGGGACCCTTTCCAAAGAGCCCAGTGGGGAGGCAGGCTTGTGGTGAGGCCGTTGGAGGCTCTCCTGTGTTTCCCCAGAGGTGAGGGATTAGCCGTGTCCCAGTCTGTGACAGGTGGAGGGGTGTCCTGCAGAAGAAGGTGGCACTTGGTCATGGAGCCAAGCCCACCACCATCGAGGAGTTGGAGAAGCAGAGTGGACCTTCAGTGGGAGCCACACAGCCAAGCCAGTGGATGAGGACAATGTGTACGAGCGACGATGGTGCCTGGACACTGTTCACTGACCTCCCAAGGGCTGAAGCAACATGGCTGCTTCTTCCCCTTCACCTTTAAAACCTCATGCAAATGCCCTATGGCCCAGTCTAACTGGACCGTATGCACAGAGCTGGATCCTGGGAAACATAGTTGCCACTTGGCCATGTCACGGTGGTGAAGCCACCACCCAATCCCCACCTTTCCTCCAGGACCAGAGCAAGTCCCATGTCCTCCAGGGGAAGGCTCTCCTGATTATCTCAGGTGAAAATGATCCCCTTCTCCTGGGCACCTCCAAAACACCTTATCCTTCCCCAAATAGTGCTCCTGATTTTGTGCTACGTAACTATTTGTAATGATTCTGCATTCCCCCTAATGATAATTAAGCCACTGCCTGCAGTCTCTTGCCATGGATCACCTCTAATTCCCCACCCCCAGTGGCCCAGAAAGCAAGCATCATCATCCCCATTTTGCAGGTGAGCAAACACGACTCAGGGAAGGTGAGAAATTTGCCTAAAATGGTGAAGTAGGAAGCAGCAGCGGGACTGAGTGTCCCAGCCCAACTTCTCCAATTCCACCCCGGTCTCCTCCCCCAGCTCCCAGCTCCCTGAGCTGAGGGACTGAGCTTTATCTGGGCGACTTTCATAGCAACTGGTTCTGCAGCTTGGACAGGATAAGAATGCCCTTGGGATCCACTCTAATCCTTTTCCTGGGTATGAAGCTCAGTACCCATTTTCATAGAGACCAGAACTGCAATTGGCGAAACCTTGAATCAGACCCCTCCTGATTTACATGGCCTCACACTCTTCTCATGACACTTGCCACATGCTCAGTCTGGGTCCCCTGACCCAGCCTCAGGCTCCCGGTGCTGTGTTCTGCACACTCGTTCCCTTGCCAGATGTGCACAGGGCCCCGGAGGAAGGTGTTACTGGTCCCAGTTCCGTGTGAGAAAACCAAGGCTCACAAAGAGTCACTTGCCCAAGGTCAGAGACCATAAAGAATAGAAGGGGGGATTTCAGGCAGCCAGATGCCTCATCCCCTCAGAGTTGTTCTTGGTTCTAACCCCCCTTACATGTGGAGGGCGGGCTTCACTCCAAGCTGCCTGCCAATTCCAGTGTCCCTGTCCTCACCCTCCTCTCCTCCAGACACCTCAGCTCTGGCCTTCGGTGGCTGCTATCGCTGTCCACTCCAACCTCCTATCACTGCTACCTCTTCCTGCATGCCCGGCCACTCCTGTGGGAACCCCTTCTCTACACAAACAAGAGGGGCTCCCACTCTCCATGGAGTGTTGCTTGAAACAACCACTGGGAGCCAGTCTCTTCCTCACATTCCTGCAAAATCTATCCTCCTGGGACAGAAGCATCATCAAATAGCTCCTCCACTTACATTTTTTGGTGACTTCCCATTGCCCCTGGATACCATCTCTGAGGTCCCTCTGATCAGACATGCTCACTGCCCGCCTTGCACCAGTGACTCCAGACCCCTTCATGCCCCCTCTGTGCCTCAGGGCCTTTGCTCAAGCTCCTCCTGTCAATGGAAACACTCTGCTATGTCTAACTCTTACCCAGCCTTCAGAATTCCCTGAGGTGTCACCCCCAGGGCCCACATCTGGGCAGATGCTCCCAAATACCCTGGGAATCCTCCATCAAAGTCAGGCTCACCCTGAACTCTCATGGTCCGTATATTCATCTGCTTCTTTCAGACTGTGAGCTTCTAAGACTAAGGGACCTATCATAACCTGTCAGCGCCCCAGGGACTTAGACCAGCACCTGGTGCATAGTAGGGTCTCAGTAAAGTTTTGTGGCATAGAAATAACAATAAAACAGCTATTGCAGATGGAGTCCCCTCTCTTGTGCCAGGCACCTAGAAAGCCCTTCCTAGGCATTATTTCCTGTGATCCTTCTGATAACCTTAGAAGATAGGAATCTTTGTTTTACAGGTTTTGAAACAGAGGTATGGAGACCTGCAGTAACTTCTCCAACACTGCTGACAAGTGGCAGAGGCAGGACTTGTGACTCCGCGGCTTGGATCCTGGCCACCATGCTGGTCCCTGAGCTGACGTGCAGGGATTGGAGCAGCCGGCCGGGACCTTCAGCAGATGGGGAGCTGTGCAACAATATCCATGGCAAAGCCAGGGTTAACTCACCTAAAATAAGCTGCCCAAAGTCTTTCTGAAGACACCAGGGTGTTATTTACCAAGGGATCATTTTCAGGATTTGAATGATAGAAATTAGCCAGCTAAGCTTAGGTCTGATTATGAACTCACGGGGGTCTCTTCAACCTCGATGATGGTCAACACCTTAATGAACAAGGAAAAACAGTGCATATTTAATGAAGAATGCCCTTGGGATCCACTCTAATCCTTTTCCTGGGTAAGGAATTGAATTAATTGAAAGGATATTCATACCAGTTTTGCTGAGGGAGGAATATATGATCAAACAAAGGCTTCACGGAAGTAGGTCTGATGCACTATGGAGATGTCGCCCTACTCCTCACTTGGCAGAGATGCTCTGCTTCTTGGGGGTACCATGTATGTTCCCTTTGCAGAAGACACTATTCATAGACACAGCCTTGCGTGTCAGTAAAGTCTTTCACGTGGTTATTGTTCTTCTGAGTGTTCAAGGCTTATCATTAGAATAAAAAATAAAAATAAAAATAAAGCAAATTTGATGTTGCAAGCAGTTTAAAGGCCCTCTCCTAAGAGGAGAATTCTCTCAAAGCAGCAAGCAATGGATATTTTTAATTAAAGTTTCCCTGCTAATGTTTCATGATTTTCAAGTAACTATTCAAGTTGATATTTTCAGCCAAAGGATGCTCTTAGGTGGAGACCCAAATGAGCAATTTGTGAAAGACTAAGACTTGCTTTGTTTAAATGCCTCCAGTTTAATGAGTTCTTTTTAAATGTTTTTCCTTTTTACCTTGGGTCTGGGATGGATTAAGCTCTCTTAAAGGCTGGCATGCCTTCAGTTTCCTTTTCTAAATACTCAGCTCTCTTTGTGTTCCAAAATCAATCCCCAGACCAGATTCAGCACAAAGGCAGGGCCATGGCATCTTGAGTTCAATGAGAGGTCATCGGGATCCTGCATCCTTGCCTTCCTTCAAACTCAAGTGAAGAGTGAGTACAAGTTCATAAATGTCAATAAGAATGTTTTTGTGGAAACATTTTGAAATACTCTCAGGAAAACTCAGTAATAAAAAAGAATCCAATTAATAGTACATGGGGAAATGTAGGTACAAATGTCAGGATGTTGTTTCTTTGTTTGTCTGGTCAGGTTTTATTATCATCAGCATCAATATTTTGATGCATGCATCAGATGGAGCAATAAAACTTTTTGGTTTGTTGTGCAAATGTAAGTCACCATAAGAGGGCACAAAACAAACAAACAAACAAACAAACAAAAAACAGCAGTCTTTGTCCCCTTCCTCACTCTTGGGCTGCTGCAAGCTGGGGACCTTTGGTAATTTAACACCCACATGCAAAGGGATCTGGTAGCAGAAATCATGTGAAAACATTGTGAGATCAGATGAGTTGGCCAAAGATAAGTTGATGCACCGCTAATAAGCAATCGTAAAGATGGGAATCCATGTCTGGCTGATTCCAATTTTCCTTTTGTCTGCCCCCAAACCAGAGTGGATTATAGAACAAGCCACTGAAACCATGAGGAGAAAATAAGAGCCATTTCTGGGAAGGAATAGTCAGGAACGGCAGCCGGTTGTGAGGAACCTACACAAAGAGGACTGTGTTCGGGGGTGGGGTGAGGTGGGGTGGATTTATGCATCTTCCAGTTTCTACAAGGGATCTCTGCCTTAGCACAAATGGTAGTGGGAGTTTAATTCGTGAAAACTCTATATTTTAGAGTCAGTATCTTAAGCCATAATTCCTGGCTAGACGAAGGCTTTGATGCCATTTTTATATCAGCCAGAACACAAATATTTGCCCATCCAATGTAGTTCAGTGAAGGGCCATAAAGAGGATCAGGGTCACCACAGAGCTGGATGAGGGGGAAAGGGATCATGAATGGGGCAGAGGTGGAGCCACCTCAGGTTCCCCTAATGCTTAGGGAAGAATATGTTTGTGCTTAGTACCAGAAAGAGACTGGTCTTATGACCACAGATGGTTTTATGCACATAGCCTTACATGTACTTACTCCTGCTTATTAAATTATGTATGCATTTTCCATACTATGCTTTTGGTTCTTCTCAACCGTACCCTTGGATGTCTCTATAAGGCACTGATGAGACATCCTTTTCCAGGGAGATTAAGGGGGTTGTAGGACAGAAGACCCCAGCTACCATTTGTAGGTTCTGGATCTCAGAAAATGTGGGCCAGGCAATCTCCCTTCTTAGTGCATTTGAATGGGGCCTCACCTTGGTTCCATCTGCCAAAGGTCATTCATTTATCCATAGAATGAAAAGAAGGAGATGGAGAGATCCACCTATCATGAGTCTCTTCAAGTACATTAGAGTTGTCAATAAAAAGGAGTTAAAGGAATTACCTGAATAATCCAAGCTTCTAAAATTAGTGTGGGCTGCTTTCTCTAGTCAATCAAGAAATAAATTTATTATTTATTTATTTATTTATTTATTTATTTATTTATTATGACCCAGCAATTGCACTCCTGGGTATTTACCCCAAAGACACAGATGTAGTGAAAAGAAGGGCCATATGCACCCCAATGTTCATAGCAGCAATGTTCACAATAGACAAACTGTGGAAAGAGCCAAGATGCCCTTCAACAGATGAATGGATAAAGAAGATGTGGCCCACATATACAATGGAATATTACTCAGCCATCAGAAAGGATGCATGCCCAACTTTTACATCAACATGGATGGGACTGGAGATTATGTTAAGTGAAATAAGTCAAGCAGAGAAAGTCAATTATTATATGGTTTCACTTATTTGTGAAACATAAGGAATAGCATGGAGGACATTAGGAGAAGGAAGGGAAAAATGAATGGGGGGGAATCGGAGGGGCAAATGAACCATGAGAGACTATGGACTCTGAGAAACAAACTGAGGGTTCTAGAGGGGAGGGGGGTGGGGGGATGGGTTAACCCGGTGATGGGTATTAAGGAGGGCATGTACTGCATGGACCACTGGGTGTTATACAAAAACAATGAATCGTGGATCACCACATCAAAAACTAATGATGTGTTGTATGGTGACTAACATAACATAATAAAATAAAATTTAAAAAAAAAAAGAAACATTTTTAAAGTACCTACTAAATGTCCAGCATTTTCTAGTCAATTAAAAGGAGAATGTAAGTCTTAGAAGATGTGATTCTCATCTTCAAATATTTCACTATCTTGTGAGGGAAACAAGACAAATACACTTGATAGCTAAAATAGGATGAAACAGATTAAACTTAGTGCCAAATTAAGTATCCAGGAGGAAAGACCATAAAGGTCAGCCTAATCATTGGAGGTTTTGAGAGGTAGTTATTTCTGTCTCAGTAGGAGAACAGATGGAAAGTATTCAAGGATACACAATGTGTGGGATCCTTGCTTGCCTTGAGGACATCAGCAGTATCAGCCTTATGGGATTTCTGTGAGAAGCAAATTTAGGTAGACAGTGTGTTTCCATTCGAGGCTGATGATGGACACAGAAGCCATGTAATTCACAAGAGGATGACCATCTGCAACCAGTCAAGAAATTCACCTGGAAGCCTCCCTCCCATTCCTAAGGAGCCCACTGGCTTCACCATACCAACTCCACCCACTGCTCCCTCACAGGCTTTCCTCAGGGTGGGGAGAGGAGTCCATGCACTCCTCCATGAACACAGCTACTGTGTCACCTCCCTTCACTCTCTCCAACCCAAGCAGGGCAGCACCCTTCCTCCATGAACCATGGAGAACTGTTCAAGATGGGGCACCTAGAGCCCCCTGAACCTCTACCATTTGATGTTGTAAGAATCCAGGAGTTCCCTGAGGGTTGAGTGAACACCTCAATGTTGTACTGACTTGTGGAGACCTAGTCAAGAGGGGTTCTGTCACTGGAGCTGTGAGAGTCTGAGGGTGAGACTTCCTGAAGTGGGGGCTGAGGAGAGAGAGATATCCCTAGGGTCCTCCAAAGAACCACCCGAGTGTACACCCCACGACAGCCCGAGCATTTGGATTTTCAGCTGAAGAAGAGCACAAAAGGTCATCAGTGTCAGCCAGAGAGGCAACCATAATGAGGAGAGCAGACTGTTGTTTCACCCCGTCAACTCAGGAGAAATTTGCCTTTTTCTGTCAACCTTCTCAACCCATCCTCAGAAGATCCAGTGCCTAGAAGTGAGAGAGGGAGGAGGAGGGATATGAAGAAGAGGAAGGTGGGGAGGACGTGTGACTCACTTTGTGGGGAGGAGAAGAGAGGCATAAATACAGCTTGAGAGCGATGTCTGCAAAGGAACAACACTGAGCTTTGAGTACCAGAGCAAGACTGTTCTAAGAACTGAAGAGGCTGACACAGACATGCAGGCTCTACTCAGGGAGCTGCACCTGGAGAAAGGGAGAGTTCAGAAGGGTGTGTATTGGGAAAAATAAAACTATAGGTTTCTTGTTTATCATCCCGACACGCTGACATTTCACAAGAGGCCAATTTCACTGTAAATGTGAGTAAATGAATATGCTCAGATTTCAGAAAGTTAGAATTTTAAACTTGTACATAAACCTATGGCTCAAGTTTAGTCAATGTTATCACAGGTGAATCTTATCAAGGAATAAGAAAGAACAAGTGACAAATCACTGGCTTGATAATAGGAGCCTAAGACTTATAATTCATGATGCTATTTTCCTTTTCCTGCTATGTCCCTAAGAAGTTCTAAAGTGACCCAGAAAAGGCCATTTTCCTTCATTCACAGCAACCTCAATTTCAGTTGAGAGAAAATTCTCAAACAATGGCTGTTTAGGTGAACACGACTTTTACCTTACAAAGACATTAAATATATGTGCAAAAAGCCATATTTATATAAATAGGCATCCTCTAAATTCAACCACTTGCTACAAAGTAGCAGGTTTCAGGACCTGCCATTTTAGGTACTTTAATCATGGGAGAATTACTTGAATGGGGGAATCATTATGGCCCATGTATTCAGAAAGTCCCAATTACCTGTAAAAAAGTTCCCCAAAAATGTTATGATCTATATAATTTTTCTGGTTATATTTTATTTTTTATGCCTAAGTTGCAATTTACTCCATAATGCCCTGACACCCTGAAAACATTAATAAGTACGCTGGAAGGCTCATTGTGAGGAATATCTATAGTGTCATTCACATTAGACCCCAATAAGCTGCTCTAAGGGCCCTGCTATTTATTTTTAACATACAGCGAAGCCTTTCTTGTGTGAGTTTCTTTCTCATATGTGACCTCCCCTTCACAACAAAAGAAGCAAGCCAGAGGGAGTCCGATTGCTTTGCCCAAGGTCACGCAGCAAATGCTTCCAAAGATGAAATGGACATGTTCTTGGCCGTCTTGCCAGGTTAACATCCATATGGAGAACTTCTTAACACGGTGAGGATCATGAAAGGCCATCACCTTTATTCCTCCAATGTCAAGAGCATAGAGAAGCCATGCAGAGGGATCTCCTCGCCTTAGGCTGTGACTCTGGACAGTAGACAGTCACTTCCTACAAGCCATAGATGTGAAGCACCAGACAAGTTATTCTGTTTTTCTGTATGAAATTTCCTAACTCCCAGTGAACACTAAAGTACGTTGTTAACAAAACTTCAGTGCTTTTTGCTTGACTGTAACTTCAGTGTTGGTCCTGCCCATGCTCCCTGATCACACACAGAAGCACAGGGAACCCTTTCACACCACTGCCATGAAACAGAGCCGTGGGTGTGAGAGGGTCTGGACCAGAGGAAGTTGGCATTTACCAGTCCTGATGGCAACGGTAAGATCAATCAGCTTGAAGCTGTCTCTTGGGCAGCTTGCCTGATCCCTAAAAAAAAAAAAAATGCATCACAAATTTTATTTTCTTATCCCTATCAATGGAGATGTGTGGTCACTGCAAATCCAACCTCAACATCCCAAGGTCAGATCATTTTCAGTATATCCTAGAATTTAACATTCTTGTGATAAAGCTTCTGACAATGAAGCAGACAGATGAGTGCAGGTGAGGATGATGGAGCATGTCCTGGGTTGAACTGTGACTTCCAAAAAGAGACGTTGAAGTCACAAACCCTCATACCTGTGAAGATGTCCTTATCTGGAAGGAGGGTCTCTGCAGATGGAATCAAGATAACAACAGGTCATCCTGGATTAAGGGGAGGAGGGGCCCTCAATCCAATGAGTGGCATCCTTCCAAGGAAAGCAAAATTTGGACACGAGACACAGGGAGAGACTAGGAGTGACACAGGTCCAAACCAAGCAATGCTAAAGAGCAACAAGCAGCACCAGGAGCTGGGAAGAGGCAAGAAGAGCGCCCCCCAGAGTCTCAGAGGGAGCATCCCCCCCACCCCCAGGACCTTGATCTCAGGCTTCTGGCCTCCAGAACTGTGGCAGAATCACTATCTGTTGTTTAAACCACCCAGCTCGTAGTACTTTGTGCCAACATCCCTAGGAAACGAATACAGCATTATATAGGTTCTGGGTTATTGTTTGTTTGTTTGTTTGTTTGTTTGTCTTTGAATCTTGCTCATTAAAAATCACATATTTAAGAAGGCTGCAGACCCCATTGACATATCCATGTCTCCTTTGCAGAAGCTCATACATAGGAAAAATGCGATCCATGAGCCCCTCCCAGCAGCTCCGCATCTTGTCTTCTTTAGTTCAAGGCTGCAGTGGGTCTCATCTGGAAAGAGCAAGGGCATCCAGACCCACCATGCCCCCTGCACAGCTGGATCCTGGCTACAAGTCCAACAGGAACAGAGCCACCCCAAAATGTCAAGATTTTGAAAACCCAGTGTGTGTGCTCCAGGGCAGCAATGGATAATATAAAGCACATCCAGTAAAATTCCTTGAAGGCCTGGTACAAGACAAGTATCAGAGCACATACACTGAAATTGCAATGACAGGTGTCTCCAAATTTGGTCAACCTAGACAGAGTATGACTAAAACCTGGAACACAGGGCCAAGAGTCAGAAATGTTGGCATCCCTCTTTCTGCGTCCTTGCTACTCTGCAGAGCATCTGTCCGTGAACCAGCCTATAACTACATCTGATCGCCCAGTACGTCAGATGACCACATTATCATGAAATGACATGAAAAGCAAGGAGTCACATGAGATCTAGCAAATAGAATGACTTGAGTTCCTCAGAACCGAGGGGAGAAAAGAAGCATATTCTGAATATTTGGTTCTTTAAAAATCCCACACCTGTATTTCAAGCAAGCAGATGCTGAAGAGAATTACGATTTTGGAGATGACAATGACTCTGAGAAGTCACCCTGTGATAATTGTTATTAATCATCAGGCTTGATCTCCAAGCCTGTAACATCCAGCACACGGGCCAGATCCTGGCCTGCTGCGTACATCTGAGCATCCCAAAACCTCATCCAGAAAGCCAAGCACTTGTAGCAATCTGGCTGGACAAGAAAAAATAAAGCCATTAAAGCACAACCACTCTGAGACAACCTCAAAACTGGAAGTACACCTGTCCTGTAAAAACCAGTGAGGAGCGGCTGATTGCATTTAGGATTCCACATCACGGGAAGCCAAAGGGGGTCCGAGCACAGACACAAATGTAAATGACCCACGTTGGAGAAGGAAGAGCTGGAGGAATTCCAAATCCAAATCACCTGAGATGAGCACAGAGACCAGAACAATGGTTAAACGTTGTTATGCATTGAATTGTGGGCTCCCCAAAAAAGACATGTGAGAGTCCTAGTCCCTGGTACCTCAGGATGAACCTTACCAGGAGACTGGGTCTTTACAGAGGGAATTGGATTAAATGAGGCCATTAGTAAGACCTTAATCCAACCTGCCAATGTCCTTGCAGAAAGGGGGACATTTGGACACAGAGGCTCATAGAGGAAAGAGGATGTGACCAAAACCATGGAGAAGACAGCAACCTGTAAGCCAAGATGTGAGGTCTGGAGCAGATGCCCCTTCAGAGCCTTCTGGACCCCGAACTGCGAGACCATAAAAGTTTGTGGGACTTTGCTACAGCAGCCCTAGGAGACTGATATAAATGTCATGTTCAAAACCCTCCATTGTTTCCATGAACCAGAATGATTTTTCCATCTTACACTTTTAGGGGGAAAATGTATATGAAAACACATCAGCACCCTTGATTTACTCTTTTATTTTTACCCATAGTGCTTATTCTACCAGGCACTGTTCTAAACACTATGAAAACTAAGTCATGCCTTCCCCGGGGCTCCTGGGTGAGCAGGACTACTGTTGTCATCTGGAGTGTGTGGGTGAGCAAACCAAGTCCTGGAGGGAAAGGAAGGTGCCCAGAGACACAGACATGCCATGTACACCCAGAAGCAGCACCAGCGTCAGTGGCTTGACCACTGGGCGACCCTGATTGTCTTAAACTCCCCTTCTTCTGGCCAGTCGGCTCAGCAGGGTCTGACATCTCCAGTCCTGCCCCACTCAGATCTCAACATTCACCTTGAGGGTTTGGGGACATATAAGACTCTGTGTCACTCAAACAGAAGCCCCCCAGGGAAAAGAGCATTTAATGCAATCAAATAGTGCAGTTAAATTGACAGCATCTGGTTTCAAAATGAAAATATCACCACCAGCATCCAATGTTGGGCAGCCCTTGACTTTGACCCTTTTCACGAGCATAGTGGGTGGGCAACATCACAGCAGGGCAGGAGCTTGAGACCCCAGCTCTGCTCCCTTCCTACTCAACAAATTACAGAGTGGGCTAAGAACTAGGAACAGCTTCTACTGGGACACAGAACTGGGCCGCCCCCCTCCCCCGCCCCACACTCTCCCCTCCTGTCCTGAATGCAGCCCCGTACCTGCTCAGGTGGCCTGAGGATTCCCAGTCAGTGGCAGCTGGTGAGGCAATGTTGCAGGCTGGGGAGCTGCTCCTCATGTGGCAACAAAATACACACGTCTAAGCTGTTTTGCCTTCCCTCCAGATAAATTACTGAAAGGGATGCGTTCAGCATCTCAGGGAGTCAGGGGTTTAGAACCTGGGGTTTCTGGATTAACTGCAGCATGTTAAGTAACTCACCATAAGCATTCCTACTTGACAGTTATCCCAGACCACGAGCGCACATATTAACAAGGCGTTCAGGGGTTTCCGTTCATTAAAATGAATTTCACTGCTAAAATTACAATGTGGCTGCAGATGGAAAGTAAGCATGAACTACATGAGAAGTGAGACAACAGGGCCAAAAGGGGTTGGATGGGGTGTGGTGCCCAGGGCCGAAGCCACCCCTCCCCAGGACTGTCTGTGGCCACTGAGCAAAGCAGGCCTCCTCTGCTCAAGGTGAAGTCCGTCCCCATCAAAAACCCAATTCCTCTCAACCAACACTCAGTAGAGGCTTTGTAAACCCGGCAGTTTTGTTCTGTGCTTCTCAGACTTAGTGGGTCAGAATCACCTGGAGGGCTTAAAAAACCCCACAGACTTCTGGGCCCAGAGCGTCTGGTTCAGAATGTCTGGGGTGGGGCCCGAGACTCTGCATTGCTAACAAGAGCTTGGGTGATGCAGATACTGCTCCCCTGTGCACCCCTCTTTGGGAACCACTGGTTTGGGGAGTAGTGGCAGAGGGAGGAAGAGGGAATCGTGTCCCCTCGGGAGCAGGTCGGGGACACCTGTGAGGGCTCCTGAGGGCAGGTGTGCATGTGCACGTGGAATAGAGGCAGATTCCATTCCTCACTTCTCTGTGGGCAGCCCCTCCCCACATGGGGTGAGCCTGCTCTTTCCAGAAACCCCCTCCTGCCACTGCTCACCTGATGCTCAGGGCATTTGCTGGCTGCACACTTGGGGCATGTGTCCTAAGCCTTGCTTTCCTCAACTAACATCAGTGAAATCACACATGTTCAACACCCAGCCTAGCGCCTGGCACATGGGAAAGTGTAATAAAGGCTAGAATCGATATTATGATCGCTGATGACCATTAATGAAAAATGGCAAAATGTACCCAGTGCTGCAACAACAGGGGCCCCTCACCAGCCTTTGACCACCAGCCCATCACACGCTCTACCCACAAAGCACATACTCCTCCAGAGACCCAGGAACCAACCTCTGTCTGCTTCAGAGAGCTCTTCCCTTTAAAGAGGCTTCCAGGACTTGTTGCCTTAGAGAAGCTGGAAACCCCGTTTTGGCCCAGGGACGGTGAGGCCACCACCAGAAATCTCTACCTTCTGTCATATCCCGGGCCGGGAGGGATTCCGAGACTTCCCTACTCAAGCAGGAGGTGAAAGAAAATGTATGAAATCATAGGGACAATATCTACAATCCCTTTTCCCCCTCCCTACTTGTTATGGTTTGAGTCGTGTTCCTATGTTGAAGTGCTAACCCCCAGAACCTCACAATGCGACCTTATTTGGAAATAGGGTTATTGCAGATATATCAGTTAAAATGATGTCCCACCAGAGTAGAATGACCCCAATGCAATATGACTGGTGTCCTTATCAAAAGGGGAAATGTGGACACAGACAAGTACACAGGGAGAACACCATGTGGAGATGAAAGTAGAGGTCCGGGTGTTGCTTTTAGAAGCCCAGGACTGCCAAAGACTGCCAGAAAATACCCAGAAGCTATGGGAGAGGCCCAGAGCCAATTGTCCTCCACAGCCCTCAGAGGCGCCCCACCCTACAGACACCCCGATTGCAGAAACTGGCCTCTGGGGCCATGAGACAGTACTTCTGTGACACTGGGTGACAGCAGCCAGGAAGTCAATGCATTTACTAAACAGGAGCAGCCCTTCGCTTTTCTCACTCATGCTGTGTCCCTGAAGGAAGTGAAGGGGTGAAGGGCAGAGGAGAAATTCAGGAGACCACAAGAGACCAGATGTCTCTCCTTGGCAAAGATGGAAAACCCCCAAGAGAAAGAGGCTGGAGGAACAAGGACAAGAGAGACAAACAAGGAGGAAGAAAGGGATGCGGGCTGTCCCGGGAGAGGAGCTGACAGGGAAGAGAAGGAGGCACTGAAAGAGAATGTGAAGGAAGGCCCGCTGTGTGACGTGTGACATGCATCCTCCTTGTCCCCCTGAGAAGCCTTCAGCAGACACGTTGATCTCCCATGCTTGCAGTGCGGGGACCGCGTTCCCACGAGTGTGCATGAGCCCATGAGGGTGCGTACGTGGGTGTGCAGAGAGCTTGATGTGAGGCCCGCCCTGCAGCCCGTCCCAGAGCATGGCCACACAAGCCTCTGCTCTCCCCCATGCCCATTTGTGCAGATCCTGGCACACGAGCTGCACACGTCGATGCCTTAGGTTAGAGCGCTGCTCAAAAGGATGGAGAGGATTTTCAGCAGCAGAACGTGTGTGTTTGGATGTATTTCTTCGAGGTCCCACGTGCCTCTAGATCCAGGAGGCAGCGGCGCCTTGGGGTTTGGAGCTAAGAAGTCCAGGTTGGAGATGGAGTTTGAGCCTCAACACTGTGAAGACAGCATTTGAAGCTGTTGGGGTGGACGGGACCATCCTGGAGATGAGCACGAAGTGAGGAGGAAGGAGGTGAGGCTTTCATAAGCGACCAGAAAAGAGGAATCCAAGAGCAAAAGACAGAATGGTAAATGCGGTACAAGGAGAACCAGAGTCCGACCTCCAATAGCCATGGGGGAGCTTCCAAACAAACGGGCAAGAAGAGTCCAGCAAATGGACTGAGAGGAAATGGAGGGGACTATCTATTGGACACAGCAACCTGGGGACCACTGGAGAACCTGACTCTCAGTCACGTGACGACCAAGAAGCCAGATGGCAGTGGGCCGAGACACAGGTACAGTGTGACCCCAGTATCTGCAGGGCCCCAGTACTGCAGGAGTGCTAGGCATGCACTTCCTATCTAAATGAACACAATGTCATTTTTTTGAAAAATAACATGAAATTGGATCCTGATCCATGTTTCAAAATCTCCACAGATGATTGGAGCAGCTTGTTATGGTTGCACCAAGTTTCTGCTGTGACCGTCTGGGTTTGGGGAAAGAGGCCCCCCCACCTCCAGTCCTCTTCATCCTGTGGTTCTTCTTACGGTTAAGAGGAGAGTCTGTGCTGAAGTGAAGTCCAGAAACAGATTACTGCTGAAGGGAGTTTGGATGAGCCGGGAGGGAGAGAAATTGGCTACAGAGTGATGGACGTCAGGAAATTGATTTTTTTAAAGGGGCAGGAGTCTTGAGTTTGCAAACAGACCTTTGGAAAATATCCAACAGAATGAGGGAAAGACTGAGGGTGGGCTGACAGGGAGGCAGCCCCAGACACATCCACAGCTCCCGGCACCGGCTGGGAATAGCAGTGTTTTGTCTGATGGTCGCTGGGACCACGGTGTATCTATCTGCCATATCTAGAGAGACTGACCAACTCTAGAGTGCAGAGGACACTGTGTGTGCCAGCCCTATGCCCCTTGAGGACCAACACCACGGCGCGCAGCTGAGACCCTCTCCAGCACTGGCCGTGGTGGAACCCCCCTCCCTCGCCAGCTGACATCCGAGGACTGTGCCAGGTACAGAGTCCTCACCCTGAGCCTTGACTCGGGAGGACTCTGAAGGCAGCACAGTGTTCAACAGCCCCCCGTGAGTCTGGCTGAGGTCTCTCGCAAGTTCCTCTCATTCATCATCTCCCTCCGCCCAGACCGGCTGCCCTCCCCCCTCCCTCACAGAACACACCCCAGCAAGTCTCCCGCACACTGGCTCCCATCACATCTGCTTGCCAGGGAATTCCTTAGATGCTAAATCATATTCCCAGTGGGAGGACAGCAGATTGGTGAATTGGGGTAGAATGGGATCATGACATTCATTTTAAGGCCTGTTTTTTGTTTGTTTGTTTGTTTGTTTTCAAAAGTTGGATATAGATAAGAATTGAGAAGGTAATGCTAATTTCTGAGGGAATTTTGGAGAAGGAAAGCCTGTGTTAGCGGTTTGGATGAGCAAGTCAGCTGCTGTGAAGAGGCTTATTGGTTCAAGAGCCCATAGCGTGCCCCGCCCGGCACCAGCTCTGTGCGAGGGGCCGGGTGGGGGCGCCCGTGAGGGGCCGGGGGTCTTGTCCTCCAGGACTTCACAGGCCATTGGGCATCACTGTCAAAGAAGGTTGGGTGGGGGGGGAGTTCAAAATTCTAGTGTCTTCTGCTTATCCTGCGAACACTTCTGACCTGTGGTGACACTTCATGAAGGGACCTTCTGTAGTCTTTCCTTGGTTCCCTTTGCAGAGACACCGCGAGGAACTTGCAAGCTGGCTGCCGCTTGTGGTTGGTCAACGTGAGCGTACCCCCCACCAGCCAGAAGCAACTGAGGCACCCGTGCTGGGCCCACAGCCGATGCCGTGGGTCCCAGTCCTAGCGCAGCCACTGAGGAGTGTGTCACCACAGGCTGGGGGAGACATTTTACCTCTCCTTGTACCTCTTTTATCTGACAAATGAAATAAGGCATTTGGACTAAAGAGACTCTCCTTCCCGTACTGGTTCTATGAAATTCTTGTATTTGGGGTTTTAAAGGGTTTTAATTATAAAGGTGTGGTGGGTGACTTAGGGGTCACCCAGAGCCCCCTTCAGGACAGAGGACTTCTGTCCCCCAGCTGCTGAGAGTGTTGGTGGATGAGGGTCTCAGGGGCATCAGCTGATGAGCGCCCTCTCGCCAGGAGTCCTGTCCCTCCCCAGGGACAGTTCACACCCAGTGATAGATCAGTGCAGGGTATTGTGAAGGTCCGGACCCCTTGCCTCAGGGGGTCAACTTGAGTGCCACCCCAGGCCTAGGGCCCCCTGTGCAGAGGCCCAGCCTTCCTTCTGCCTCAGACCTGTTTCCCTGGAGCCCTCCCACTCTCAGAAACAAACAGCAGTGTTGCAACAAGCAACAGCGAGCAACGGAAAGGGGTATTGACATAAAGTGGGGTGCAAGATGGCACGAGCCCTGAACGGGCAAAGGGACACAGCGAGGTGGTGCCCAGGTCTCCCTGGGGTGTGGAGGAGCAAGAGAGGCAGCGTCTCCATCATTCACTGTCACCAAAAAGCAAGGCCAGGAGGTGCCAGGTGACGTTCTCATGCTCGTCTGTGAGAATCTCAGGCGTGCTCAGAGCCAGCCCAGGTGGCCGAGTGACCACCACGTGCTCCCTGGGCTAGTGACCAAGGAATGGATGGAGCCAGGCTGCCTGACTGTGGGGGCAAGGAAGATGGGGGTGCCACACTCCACGTGGGGTGCTTTGTGCATGGGGCTGCGCAGCTCCCTCCCTGCCCCTTTCTGCTGCTTCCTCTCCCTCATAGGTGAAAAGTCCCTCCCTCAGTGGACCTGCCAGGAGTAGTAGAGTGTCTGCTTTCTCAGGTGGAGTCCCCAAACTTTCTATCAGCCCAAGCCCCTCTCAGTACTCCTTTCCCACCCACCCCACCAACCAAGTGGTCATCACTTAAAAGATTTGGCCAGTGAAAAAAGAGGTCACGTTCCAAGTGGAGAGGCCATTCAAGGGCCTGGGTCAGACACGGGTTGAGTGATGTGCGTGATGTGTGTACCCACATGTGGGATGTGTGTATCTGTGTCTGTGGTGGGATGTGTGCGATGTGTGTGTCTGCGTGGTGTGGTGTGTGTGTGAGTGTACGTGTGTGGGCATGTGTCCGTGTGGTGGGATGTGTGTGATGCATGTATCTCCACGTGGGATGTGTGTGCCTGTGTGTGGGGTGTGTGTGTGTGTGTGTGTGTAGGAGCCGGTCAGAGCTGTGGCTGAAAAGGTCAGAGTTACCTTGATCATGGAGTATCATGACTTTTTGCTAAAAAGCTGGATTGTATCTTATGGGACCATAAATGTATCTGAACAGAGGAATGTGATCCAATCAAGCCAATCAATACTTCTGAACACAATGAGGGCAGCAAGTGGTAGATGGATGAGAGGGGGAGGGGTGAAAACCAATGGGAACGTAATCTGATCTGAGGTGGGGAGAGCCTAAACTCAGACATCGTGTTTGGGATTTGATTGGAGGAGATGCTATGAGAGAGATCTGGGAGGCAGATTACAAAGAACAAAAACACAACAACAAAATCCTGGGCAGAAGAGGGAGAGAGGGGAGTCTAGAGGACTAGGTAGGTGATAGTGATGTGAAGCCATGTCCAGTAGAGAACATGGCTTTAGGGTTAGGATTCTTAACTTTGGTGGCTGGGGGCAGGGGTGTCAGAGTTTGGACCTTACCTCTAACATCCATAGGCTTGGCTACTTACCAATCTCACTATTATTCCAGTTCCCCACACACAAAAATGGGAGCCACTAACACATTCCATCTCAGCAGACCACTGCAATAATGACGTGCAACAACTCAAGAAAAGTGTTTGCAACAATGCCAGGCACGAGAGAAACACCCATTGAATGTTAGCTATGATGACAGAAGGGGGCACGGGGGTCCATTTTGAAAATCTGATAAAGCCTACATACCCTCTTCTCAGAAAAATGCACATGGATGGACGTCCTGTCACCATCCCTGGACTCGGAAAGTACCCCCAGACCCAGGCTGAGAAGTTCCAGTCTCCATGCCGATATGGGTCTGGAATTCCAGAGGCTAGTCAGGACTTGAGAAGGGCCTTTGGGAGTCCCCAGCATATTTTGCACAAATTGTGAGCACTGGAGACACCCCCAGGAATGAGAGAGAGCAGGAAGTGCAGCAGGCTGCAGCGGGAATTTGGAAGGAAGTGTGCACTCCACAGGCAAGTGGGGCCATCGGGGAAGGGGCTAGCAAGAGCAGAAGCAGCACCCAACAGTAGAGCATTGCATACAGCAAATTTTAACCATAGCTTGGCCATGTCTCGGGAACACAAACCAACACTATGAAATCTGATATGCAGTCATTTCAACTTTCATTGAACTACACTTCACCATGAAATCCTTCCATCTTATGTAGAGGCTGAATTTCTTTTCTAGCTTGTTTCCCCAGCTGTTCAATTTAAGTTTGTCCCTTTCTGTTATCTCTAAAAATTGTATTTCCCAAACCAAGATCATGGTACACATTTAGAAACAAGATTTTTTATGATTTATGAATTTATTTATGAGAAGTTTTACAAGCATACAAAAATAGCATTTAGTTATGTAGTTTTAGCAAATTGACTTTATTGAAATGAACAAAATTACATGAAAACATAAGGATTCTGGAAAATAACATGTGTGTTTGGGGAGGTTTGGGAAGATTCCAGTGTATACCCCTGATGGGCAGAGAATAGCAGCCCAATACATATTAGTTTCTCTTCTCCCTTTTTGACTTCAGAGGATGGGGCCCCTGGGTGGCTCAGTTGGCTAAGCATCTGCCTTCGGCTCAGGTCATGATCCCAGGGTGCAAGGATCAAGTCCTGCATGGGGCTCCCTGCTCAGCAGGGAGTCTGCTTCTCCCTCTGCCCCTCCCCCTGCTTGTGCTCTCTCTCTCTGTCTCTCTCTCAAATAAATGAATAAAATCTTAAAAAAAAGAAAAGAAAAGAAAACAGGAGGAAAGGAAGGGAAGAAGGAAGGAGAGAAGGAATACAAAGATCATGGCAAGTCATGAAGAGCACATGATGCAGAAAGGGGGGGAGTGATTGCACCTGTTGACTCAGACTTCTGGCTCACTTAGATGTTGAAATTTGTAGGGCTATCTTGTCACCAAGTTTCATGGTAGTTGATGTCCATGGGTTTTTAGTTTTGTTGCCCTAGATGCTCTGTGCGTTCTTATGGGGAAATTAGGGAGTTTCCAAAGTCTTGCTCCTTCTTTCCTTTGATATTTTATTCAATGAACTTGTTAAAGGTCATTTGGTGATGGAAGTAAGTACCATTGTTAATTAGAAATTTTTCCATGACCCATCCTGGTAAGCATTGCATTAAAACTTGCAGAAAATCTGGAGACAGTTGCTGATCACTCCTGGCAGATCTACTGAATCACCACTGGCATGGAGGGGACGTGGTGTTGAGAGTCACAGACATTGGTGACTCAGTACAAGACGACTGAGGCCCCAATCTCAATCTCAAGTCTAGGATAAACTTCCCACAATACAGTGTGGACATTTGTGTTGTGACACTTTAAACAATGGTGTGTAATGGGTGGTGACCTCCTCCCATGTTGAGAATAGGAACCCTATCTTAATCATGTTTTCATCCCCAGAATACAACTGACACAGACACATTTCTTTTAAAAAGTCTATTAAGTGGAGGGGCACCTGGGTGACTCAGTTGGTTAAGTGTCTGCCTTTGGCTCAGGTCATGATCCCAGGGTCCTGGGATCGAGCCCCGCATCGGGCTCTCTGCTCAGCAGGGAGTCTGCTTCTCCCTCTCCCTCTGCCTGCTGCTCCCCCTGCTCTCTCTCTCTCTCTCTCTCTCTCTCTCTCTCTCAAAAATGGATAAATAAAATCTTTAAAAAAATCTATTAAGTGGAAGAATGATAGTTAAGTTCTGAGTCTCATCAACCAAATCTTATGAAATGCTGTTCTTTACTGCACAAAATCCAGGCTGCCTTTATTACTAGGAAATAGGAACAATGTGTGAAAACAAAGCTCTCTGATGGACTGATCTCTGTAGTATCCTTGGAGGCACCATTAGCTTTGGTGGCACTGAGGGCATTCTGTAAACACTCTTGCAGTGAAAGAGTTACTTGGAGGACATTAGGAGAAGGAAGGGAAAAATGAAGGGGGGGAATCGGAGGGAGAGATGAACCATGAGAGACAATGGACTCTGAGAAACAAACTGAGGTTTTAGAGGGGACGGGGGGGCGGAATGGGTTAGCCTGGTGATGGATATTAAGGAGGGTACGTACTGCATGGAGCACTGGGTGTTATACGCAAACAATGAATCGTGGATCACTACATCAAAAACCAATGATGTAATGTATGGTGACTAACATAACATAATAAAATAAAATTTAAAAAAAAAAAGAAAGAGTTACTTACTTCTAGGATATAAAATGAAAATGGATGTATTTCTGTGTCACTACGTCAGAAGCATCTTCTCTCCCTCCCCAGGAATGGCAGATCAGGGCATTACTCTGAAATATTTTGTGCCCGATAGCACATGGCTTATATGAAAACCATATTCGTTCATTTACTTAACACATTCAATAAATATTTGTTCACTACCTGCCACATGCAGGCCGTAAGAATATAGCAGTGAACAATGGTTATACACACAACACAAATATTTTAGAGAGAAGATACATTCATGAAATAGAACCTAAATGTGACTAATTATTTCACTGATCTTGATCTATGCAATAGGAAGAGGTCTTCTCATAATTAATATGAGAGCACTGTGATGTAATAAAAGTAAATATTTGGTCTTTGTCTCCAGTTCCAGACACACAACTCCTGAAACCCTTGGAATCTCCCAAGTGATAAGAGTGTCTTTTGTGTGCTTTGGAGATGACTGGTGGTTGCTGGACCCCCACCAGTTCCAGGTCTGTATAGCAGAAAGATAAAGACATGATTAGAGGGTTGGAACTTTCAGGCCTATCCCACTCCTACCTTAAGAGAAGGGAAAGGGTCTGGAGGTTGAGTTTGATCACCAATAGCCAATGACGTCATCAATCATGCTTATGTAAGAAAAACCTTCATAAAAACCCCTGAACAATGGCGTTCAGAGAACTTCTAAGTTGAGGAACACATCAAAGTGCTAAAAAGGTAAGATGCCCAGAGAGGACATGGAAGCTTCATGCACCCCACCCCCATACCTTGCTCTATGCATCTCTTCCACTTGGCTATTTCTGAGTGGTATCCTTCATAACAAATTAGTCATTGTAAGAAAAGTGTTTTCCTGAGTTCTGCAAGTCATTCTAGCAAATTACTGAACCGGAAAGGGACAGGGGATTATAGGAACCCCCAGTTTTGTAGCCAAGAAGTGTAGGTACAGTGCAATAAGAAATGTATTTAGTCTTTGCCCCCATTCTTGGCATAGGGCTCCCAAAACACTTGGAATTTCCTGAGTGAAAAGAGAAGCATTTTTTCATTCATAACAAGACCCTTTTGATCACATCAGAATTTATGCTAAAGAGGTGACATAGGTCGGGGCCCCCACGATAGCCTATGAGGGGCTGGTCACCAAGAAGACCAAGTGATTCGAGGATTGGAACTTTCAGTCCCGCACACAGACTTCCAGGAAAGGGGTTGAGGGGATGGACATTAAGCTCTGTAAGAACTCGTAAACGGTGATGAGCTTCTGGGTGGGTGAGCACATCCACATTGAGGTGCTCAGGGAGCGCCAATGCTGGAGAAGGCTTGGAAGCTTCACACAGGCTTCCCATTTCCGGCCCTGTGCATGGCTTCCATTTGGCTGTTCCCAAGTTGTCTCCTTTATAATAAACTAATAAATGGAAGAATTGGTTTCCTGAGTTCTGTGACCTAAATTGGGGGTCATAGGAAGCCCTGATTTACAGCTGGTCAGTCAGAGAAGTACAGGTGGCCTGGACTTGAGATTGATGTCTGAAATGGGAGCAGTCTTGTAAGCCCTTAGCTGTGGGGTCTGACCCTAACTCTGGATAGTGTCAGAATTGAATTGAATTGAGGACACCTGGCTAGCTTTCTCAGAAAACTGAAGAATTTCTTGGTGTGGAAAACCCCACAGATTTGGTATCAGAAGGGCAGTGAATAAAAACAGTTCAAACGTTTTAGAGAAATTTGTGTGTACTTATCCCAAAGTTGTACATTTATAGGCAAAGTAGGAAGAGGTGGCTCTCCATATAATGGAATTTGACATGGGGAAGACGACTGCGGGGAAATTTTCTGTGCTAAAATGTATAAAGTATACCTCCTTGTCTAGGGTATTTCAGTTCCCCATTAAGATCCTAGAACCTTGCTCTTCTCTGGTTTTCTTTTGTTAGGGTACTCAAAGGGTCTTTTTGAACTTGGTATGGTATGAGCTTCCACTAGTAGGGAGTACTGTTATCTAAGTGAGTATTAAATAGAAACAGACGGGGGCATCTGGGTGGCTCAGTCAGTGAGGCATCCAATTCTTGATTTCAGCTCAGATCATGATCTCAGGGTCATGCGATCAGGCTCAGGCTTTACGCTCAGTGAGGAGTCTGCTTGGGATTCTCTCTTTTCCTCTCCCTCTGGCCCTCCCCTCCATGCTCTCTCTCTCTCTCAAATAAATAAATAAATCTTTTTAAAATAAATAAATAAATCTTTAACAAATAAATAAATAACTAGAAACAAACCCTGAAAACGGTCTGGTCTAATGTCTGTACTGCAGATATGGGGACACTGAGGCTCAGCATAATTAGAGGACTTTCAGCAGCTCACCAAACTAGTTAGTGGCAGAACAAGATCTAAGAGCCAGGTAGGCTGATTCTCAGTCCAGGTGGTCTTATTTAAGACTGTAAGTCTCGGTCAAAAAGAAAAACAGAAAACAGGGAACCCTCAAGGAATGATTCTCAATAAATAAATAAATAAATAAATAAATAAATAAATAAATAAAATCACTATTTTCAGATAAGTTGTATGGAAAACAGAGCACTTAATGGTTGGAATAAAACTGGTAAACACATTTGGGAGACATTTGGATGCTTAGCATATGTAGGGTGCCCTCGGGCTGGTGCAGGTGAAAGAAAAAAGAATGGCCTTCTTTAATTTCCTTAATGGATGTGGCAATTCGCTTCTTCTACTCAAGAATCAGCGTAAATTAGTTACCTTTAACAACTGCCAGCCATTGAAATTAATTCTTGGTTACTCCATTTATTTCCTAAATGGAAAATACCTATTAGCAGCAATATTCAAATGGCACTGCAGGCCATTAAAACTTCATTCGTTCTACAAACAGAACACTTGATGATTTTGGAACCAGCCACGTTTAAGTAGCATCAACAACAGAAACTTCTAGATCTCTGAAGTTAGTCTTTTGAGCTCACAATGAGAGACAGGATTGTATCCATTTACCGGAGTAATTCTGCTGAAGATCTGGGAATTTACTCTTTCTCCCTGATTTCCCAGGATTGTTAGACTTCTGAACTCTATAATAAATCCCAACTTTGCGATAGCAGTCAGTGGAGCTTGGACCAAATTTTTTGTCTCCTATGATTCAGTAGAGCGATCACCTAGAGATGCACTGAGACCACCAGTGAGTTTCTTGGATTCTGCCGAGATTTTTATAGTTCCGAAAGATGACTTCTGCCCAGAGAAGCTCCTTGCTGCAGCAGTCTCAAAGGAAAATCATTGCCTGCCAGCGAGTTCAGAACATAGAAAGATTGAGTAAGAAACATTAAACTCAGAAACCGCTGGAGAAGGGGCATAGATTTCCCAAGTGGGCTGTCAGGCCATAACCACTGATTTCTTGTCATATTTCTTTTGACGGATGCCATCTGGCTATGTTGTTCCGGGAGAGCCTGTCCAGGGAGGGTGGGGAGAAAGACCAAGGAAGGGGTCTCTGAGGTATAAGCATGGGTTAACCACAATGTACTCTCCCCTCTGGCCCAATACAAAGAATTTGCCCTGTCTTTTATGGCCAATGTGTCGACTAATAAAATGCATGCAATTCTTTCTGGCCATAGAGCAGAAATTGGAGGGATGCAGCCACAAGTCCAGGAACACCTGGGGCCACCAGGAGCCAGAGGAGGCTTAGAAGGAGCCTCAGAGGGAGCCTCGGAGGGAGCATGGCTGCGCTGACAACTTGACTTTCGACTTCTTCTCTGGAACCCAGAGGATACATTGCTACAGTTGTAAGCCACCTTCCCAGGAGCCCAGAGGACACATTGTTGCAGTTGTAAGCCACCTTCCCAGGAGACCAGAGGACACATTGTTGCAGTTGTAAGCCACCTAGTTGGGGATCGTTTGTTCTGGCAGGCCCAGGACACTAACAGATGGAGTGAACAGAAGACACCTCTGACCACCGTCTTTCCATCAACTCTTCAGGAACCTACGTGCCACTATTGGACATGAATCCTTGTGTGTCTTGAAAGTTTTTCAGTTTTCAGAAGCTTCACATTAAAATGTGTTCATTTAAAATGCTAAAAAGCTTAGTGGATATTAGCTTTCCAAACATGACAGCCAGCAAAATAACAAGAATTTATAGGCATGAAATCCCATGTAGGTGCCTGTAGGGGAGACACAGAGTACTCCAGGGTAGAGGCCAGGGGCTGGGTGGAGGCCAAGACAGGAGACCTGTGAAACAAAGGTCACCCACTGAACATTTTTGCATCTCATGCACACACACACACACACACACGCACACACGTGGACAAATGACTTTTAAATCCATAACGGTGCCATCTATTTTCCCCAAGAGCTGAATGTGCCTTATGATTGTTACATAGTTTCTAATGACTCACAAAATCTATGAATCTTTAATTTGCAATTGATGCACCGAGCCCAGCTGCGAGCTCCCTGGGAGACATATACTGAGGCTGTCCTTGGGTTTTCCTAATTAGATGCTCTGGAGCGTAGGTAGATCTCCTACTTAGGACATGCCTCTTTTATGTGAAACCAACCACCCCACAAATTCAGTGCAACTGGCACTTTTGTTTATCCACAGACCATCAGTGGAAGTTAGCTGAAATAATTTAAAGAGGCAGTTATGTGCTGCTGGCAAAAAATGAAAACTAAATCAGCATTCCATGGCTCTTAATTACCCTGAGCCAAAAGTACGCTGGGCTGCATCAGTTTCCTTCCATCTGAAGTTCATTGTGCATGCTTTCAAATGGCAGCAGAACCCTCGGGAATGGCCTTCTGGGCAGGAGCACTCTGGGGGGAGGCGCAGGGGCACCAAGAGCGTTTGTGTATCCCGACTCAGTGGGTCACCCCAAGGGGAGGGAGATACAGGGCTAAAGAGAAGCTGACCCTCTCCTGGGAGAGGTGGATGTGGTCTGGGGTTTATTAAAGGTGTGGCTCCAGGCTCTAGGGGCCTGCATGGCAAAGATTTTAGGATTTACCCTTTCCACAGACATGGGATTGCTAGCCAAACCTCAGGCCATCTGGACTCATGACCCTGGTATATTTGAGACAAACCAGGACTCCCAGAAAGTGGGAGTAGATAACAAACTCGTGAGTACATGGAACATTCTAGAAATCCATACAGCCAAACATTCTGTTGGATTTTCTTTAAGTACATGCTGTATAACTAAGCAAATCTGAATCTTTGCAAGGATACTGGTGACTGAAAGGAATAGAAGTTACCCCATCAGAAGGGATACTTGGGAATCAGCTTATAGGCATGGCTGAGTTGAGCCATGGTGCCCAGGAAAGTCCAGAGCAGAAAGGGCGTTTGCAAAATGAAAGAATTATCAAGTTGAAAGGGGTGGCTTGACCAAGTGATGTAAGGGAGTTAAAGGTATTTCAAGTCCACGGAAGTACCTAGACCCACTCCTCCCAGGGGCAAGCATTCCCCCTAACAGCCACAACTTACCGTTGCATTCCATGAAGACACAGCAAGGGGAATTCGACAGAACTGGCAAAAAGTCTCAACCACACTGTAACTCCAAAATGGATTTTCAGTGACTTGCAACATCAGACCCAACATTTATCCCCCTAGATCTTTGGGAACTCTTTGTAAGTCTTTATGAGTCTTGAAGGCTACTGTTTCCCTGAGTTCTCTCAACAGGGGCCTTGACCCACAGAGAATGAACTTCTATGTCAAAGCCCCAGAGATGGTGGGAGAAGGGGGCGGATATTAAAAGAGGGAGCAAATACTGTGCTAAAAAAGTAAAACCCCTATGCTGTCATTAGAAAGAAAGAAGTCATGGCTCTGAACTCCTTAAAGAAACAGTGTTTGACAAATTAACTTTGAACTTGATTTCTGAGAGTTTGGTACACCATCAATTAAAAGGTCATCTATCCTGGCTAAGCCAGGCTTCAGCAAACGTCCTCACTTAAAAGGCTTTCTCAGCATTTCAAGGATTTTGTTTGCACCAGATAAAAGCTGCTTTAGAACACAAAGGTCACATTTTCAGTGATTTATCTTTTAAAAGGAGGCATGCTGGGTGTCTTTTAAATGAAGCAGTCCAGAAGAGATTGTGAGAAAATCTTTAAATGGCCAGTTGATGGATGCCAGCTTGGGGAAGACCGGCTCCCTAAACTGCTTTGGGCACAGTGAGTAGATAGCTGTCATCTTTGATCCTTGCCAAGAAAACTGATTTCGTTTTCCTCCTCTCTTAATATAATGGCACCTGCTTCTGGTGTGCCCACTACATGCCCGGCGTGTCCCCTGCCCTCTCTCTAATCTTCACGGCAGTGCCAGGAAGTAGATGTTCTGCTCTCCCATATGCAGACTTGGAGACTTTGAATCACTCTCTTATTTGCAGACAAAAGGCTTGAAACCAGGTTCTTCTGGCTCTCACGCTCTGGGCTTGCTAGACACGCGATCCCTCACTACAGCCCCTGGGATTGTCCACCCCCACCTGCCAGCATGCACTGAAACTAAGGTCTGGTAAAGATTTATTCAACTCAGCTTGACAGGCTGAACACTGAATATTCACAGGTAACAAAAAGCTTCAAAAAAGAGCAAACTTTATTTCTTGTCTTTAGGGAACTCAAAACACTATAGAAGATTAAGACTTGTGATGGCTAATTTTATGGGCCAACTTGACGGGGGCACAAGTGCCCAGCATTTGGTCAAATGTTATTCTGGGTGTGTCTGTAAGGATGCTTCTGCATGAGATGAACACTTGAATTGGTAGACTGAGTATAGCCCATCGTCTTTGCCCATGTGGCTGGGTCTGGTCCAACCAGTTACAGGCCTGAATAGAACAAAAGGACTACGTAACGCAGAACTTCTCCCTCTGCCTGACTGTGGCTGGGACACCGGTCTTCTGCTTTCAGACTTGAACTCGGAGTAGAGCTACCCCATCCGCTCTCCTGGGTGCCAGCCTGTAGACTGCAGATATCAGACTCATCAGCCTCCATAATGACATGAGCCAATTATCTACACATCCTAATGGTTCTGTTTCCCTGGAGAGCCCTGACAAACACAGGACTCCTCCATGCTCCTCAAGTTATTTTCCTTCTCATTTGAGTGGGCAGCAGTGTCAGTAACCAGCACTGGGAGAAGGTGCTATTAGACGGAAGGTGGGATAGTTTGATCTACAGCCCCCAGCATGAGCTGTGGATTGGTCAAAAGTGGGTTCAAGCCTTGACTCTAGGCCTCAGTTTTCCCATCTGAAAATCAAGGGGATAATAATAGTAATAGCTATCTCAAAGATTGTGACTATTCCATGCCAGGAGGAGATAGCGCATTCAAAGCATTTCGCTCCTTGCCCAACATGTATTCCTCTAACGTGTGCTTACTTACTGGATGCTCCTATTCCTGATTATTATTATTTTAGACCCAGCTTTTGAGTCTAAAAACCACCTTTGCAAGTCACTGAAGAAACTATAGTTGACATGGAAAACCATTTGAGTGACAGAGACCACAATCCTGAAGGACCCAAGGAAGCACATTTTATACCATAAACAACAGATTTGGAAGAACATAGATAAGGTGAGAGCCAGTTTTTCCTGCCCCATGGGAGAATTTTTAAATGTCCCCAGGCTGGAGTGAAGGAACTCAAGAAAGGATTTCTGATAACTAGAGGTCAGCGGGTGTCCTGAAAAGACACTCCAGATCCAGGCTGGTCTGTCCTATGGAGCCAAGTCCTGCAGGGAGGAGATGTCACAGTTACTGTTATGTGTGAACTTGGCTGGGCCATGGTGCCTAGTTCTGTGGTCACACACCAGCCTAGATGTTTCTGTGAAGATATTTTTGTAGATATGAGTGACATTTAAATAGTAGACTTTGAATAAAGCAGATTATAATGTGGGCGGGCCTCGTCTAATCAGTTGAAGGTCTTCCAAGCAAATATTGGGCTTTCCCAGAGAGGAAGGAAATCCAACTTGAGACTGCAGCATAAGAATCCTGCCTGAGAGGGGGGAAAGATGGCGGAGGAGTAAGGGACCCTATTTCAACTGGTCCCCGGAATTGAGCTGGATATCTACCAGACCACTCTGAGCACCCACGAAACCAGCCTGAGATGTAAGAGTCGCAGACTGGACTCTATACATTCCCTCAAACACCCATCAACAGAATGACTAGGAGGAGGAGCCCCTAAAACAGAAAAGACTCAGAGATTATGACTTATGCTGCAGATTTACAAATGGATGCAGATATAACCAAGATGTCGGAGATGGAATTCAGGCTAGCAATTGTGAAGACAATGGCTAGAATGGAGAAATCAATTAATGGCAACATAGAGTCTCTAAGGGCAGAAATAAAAGGTGAATTGGCAGAACTTAAAAATGCTATCAATGAGATCCAATCCAATCTAGATAACCTAACAGCTAGGGTAACTGAGACAGAAGAGAGAATAAGCGATCTGGAAGACAGTATAATAGATAAAAAGGGAAAAGAGGAGGCCAGGGAAAAACAACTCAGAATCCATGAAAATAGAATCAGAGAAATAAGTGACACCATGAAGCGTTCCAATGTCAGAATCATTGGAATCCCGGAGGGAGTGGAGAGAGAGAGAGGGCTAGAAGATGTATTTGAGCAAATCGTAGCTGAGAACTTCCCTAATCTGGGGAATGAAACAAACATTCGAGTCCTAGAGGCAGAGAGGACCCCTCCTAAGATCAAGGAAAACAGGCCAACACCCCAGCATGTAATAGTAAAACTTGCAAATCTTAGAACCAAGGAAACCATCTTAAGGGCAGTTAGGGGGAAGGGATTCCTTACGTACAGAGGGAGGAACATCAGAATAACGTCAGACCTATCCACAGAGACCTGGCAAGCCAGAAAGGCCTGGCAAGACATATTCAGGGTACTAAACGAGAAGAACATGCAGCCAAGAATACTTTATCCAGCAAGGCTTTCATTTAGAATGGATGGAGAGATGCAGAGCTTCCATGACCGGCAGAACTGAAAGAATATGTGACCACTAAGCCGGCCCTGCAAGAAATATTAAGGGGGGTTCTATAAAAGGAGAAAGACCCCAAGAGTGATCTACAACAGAAATTTACAGGGGCAATCTATAAAAACAAGGTCTTCACAGGCAACATGATGACAATTAATTCATATCTTTCAATAATCACTCTCAACGTGGATGACCTAAACGCTCCCATAAAATGGCACAGGATTGCAGATTGGATAAAAAGACAGGACCCATCCATATGCTGTCTACAAGAGACTCATTTTGAACCTAAAGATACATCCAGACTGAAAGTGAAGGGATGGAGATCTATCTTCCATGCCAGCGGACCTCAAAAGAAAGCTGGGGTAGCAATTCTTATATCAGACAAATTAGATTTTAAACTAAAGTCTGTAATAAGAGACACAGAAGGACACAATATCATTCTTAAAGGGTCTATCCAACAAGAAGATCTAACAATTGTAAATATCTATGCCCCCAACATGGGAGCAGCCATCTATATAAGCCAACTGTTAACCAAAATAAAGAGTCATATTGATAACAATACGTTAATTGTAGGAGACCTCAATACTCCACTCTCAGCAATGGACAGATCATCTAAGCAGAAAATCAACAAGGAAACAAGAGCTTTGAATGATACATTGGACCAGATGGACCTCATAGATATTTACAGAACATTCCACCCTAACACAACAGACTACTCATTCTTCTCGAGTGCACATGGAACTTTCTCCAGAATAGACCATATACTGGGTCACAAATCAGGTCTCAACCGATACCAAAAGATTGAGATTATTCCCTGCAAATTCTCAGACCACAATGCTCTAAAACTGGAATTCAATCACAAGAAAAAATTTGGCAGAAATTCAAACACTTGGAAGCTAAAGACCACTCTGCTCAAGAATGTTTGGGTCAACCAGGAAATCAAAGAAGAACTTAAACAATTCATGGAAATCAATGAGAACGAAAACACATCGGTCCAAAACCTATGGGATACTGCAAAGGCGGTCCTAAGGGGGAAATACATAGCCATCCAAGCCTCACTCAAAAAAATAGAAAAATCCCGAATTCACCAACTAACTCTACACCTTAAAGAACTAGAGAAAAAGCAACAAACGACACCTAAGCCACGCATTAGAAGAGAAATAATTAAAATTAGAGCAGAAATCAATGAATTAGAAACCAGAAACACAGTAGATCAGATCAATGAAACTAGAAGTTGGTTCTTTGAAAGAATTAATAAGATTGATAAACCACTGGCCAGACTTATCCAAAAGAAGAGAGAAAGGACCTAAATTAATAAAATTATGAATGAAAGGGGAGAGATCATGACTAACACCAAGGAAATAGAAACAATTATTAGAAATTATTATCAACAACTATATGCCAATAAACTGAGCAATCTGGATGAAATGGAGGCGGTCCTGGAAACCTATAAGCTGCCAAGACTGAAACAGGAAGAAATTGACAACCTGAACAGGCCAATAACCAGTAACAAGATTGAAGCAGTGATCAAAAACCTCCCAAAAAACAAGACTCCAGGGCCTGATGGATTCCCTGGGGAATTCTACCAAACATTCAAAGAAGAAATAATACCTATTCTACTGAGGCTGTTTCAAAAAATAGAAACAGAAGGAAAACTTCCAAACTCATTCTATGAGGCCAGCATTACCTTAATCCCCAAACCAGGCAAAGACCCCATCAAAAAGGAGAATTTCAGACCGATATCCCTGATGAATATGGATTCCAAAATCCTCAACAAAATCTTAGCTAATAGGATCCAACAATACATTAAAAGGATCATCCACCACGACCAAGTGGGATTTATCCCCGGGATGCAAGGGTGGTTCAACATTTGCAAATCAATCAGTGTGATAGAACACATTAATAAGAGGAGGGAGAAGAACCATATGGTCCTCTCAATTGATGCAGAAAAAGCATTTGACAAAATACAACATCCTTTCCTGATTAAAACTCTCCAGAGTATAGGGATAGAGGGAACATTCCTCAAGCTCATAAAATCCATCTATGAAAAACCCACAGCGAATATCATCCTCAATGGGGAAAAGCTGAGAGCCTTTCCCTTAAGATCAGGAACACGTCAAGGGTGCCCACTCTCACCACTGTTGTTCAACATAGTACTAGAAGTCCTAGCAACAGCAATCAGGCAATAAAAAGAAATAAAAGGTATTCAAATCGGCAAAGAAGAAGTCAAACTCTCTCTCTTCGCAGACGACATGATACTTTATGTGGAAAACCCAAAAGACTCCACCCCCAAATTACTAGAACTCATCCAGCAATTCAGTAATGTGGCAGGATACAAAATCAATGCACAGAAATCAGTTGCTTTCTTATACACTAACAACGCAACTGTTGAAAGAGAAATTAAAGAAACGATTCCATTTACAATAGCACCAAAAACCATAAGATACCTCGGAATAAACCTAACCAAAGAAGTAAAGGATCTATACTCTAGGAACTACAAAACACTCATGAAAGAAATTGAAGAAGACACAAAAAGATGGAAAAATAGTCCATGCTCATGGATCGGAAGAATAAACATTGTTAAAATGTCTATGCTACCCAGAGCAATCTATACCTTCAATGCCATCCCGATCAAAATTCCAATGACATTTTTCAAAGTGCTGGAACAAACAATCCTAAAATTTGTATGGAATCAGAAAAGACCCCACATCGCCAAGGAGATGTTGAAAAAGAAAAACAAAGCTGGGGGCATTACGTTGCCCGATTTCAAGCTATATTACAAAGCCGTGATCACCAAGACAGCATGGTACTGGCACAAAAACAGACATACAGACCAATGGAGCAGAATAGAGAACCCAGATATGGACCCTCAACTCTATGGTCAAATAATCTTTGACAAAGCAGGAAAAAATATGCAATGGAGAAAAGACAGTCTCTTCAATAAATGGTGCTGGGAAAATTGGACAGCCACATGCAGAAGAATGAAACTTGACCATTCTCTAACACCATTCACAAAGATAAACTCAAAGTGGATGAAAGACCTCAATGTGAGACAGGAATCCATCAAAATCCTAGAGGAGAACATAGGCAGTAACCTCTTTGACATCGGCCACAGCAACTTCTTTCAAGATACATCTCCAAAAGTTAGTGAAACAAAAGCAAAAATGAACTTTCGGGACTTCATCAAGATCAAAAGCTTCTGCACGGCAAAGGAAACAGTCAACAAAACAAAGAGGCAACCCACAGAATGGGAGAGGATATTTGCAAATGACACTACAGATAAAGGGCTGGTATCCAAAATCTATAAAGAACTTCTCAAACTCAACGCCCAAAAAACAAATAATCAAGTCAAAAAGTGGGCAGAAGACATGAACAGACACTTCTCTGAAGAAGACATACAAATGGCTAACAGACACATGAAAAAATGTTCGTCATCATTAGCCATCAGGGAAATCCAAATCAAAACCACATTGAGATACCACCTTACACCAGTTAGAATGGCCAAAATGGACAGGGAAAGAAACAACAAATGTCGGAGAGGTTGTGGAGAAAGGGGAACCCTCTTACACTGTTGGTGGGAATGCAAGTTGGTACAGCCACTTTGGAAAACAGTGTGGACCCCTGCCTATTTTCAGACCACAATGCTTTGAAACTAGAACTCAATCACAAGAGGAAAGTCAGAAAGAACTCAAATACATGGAGGCTAAAGAGCATCCTACTGAAGAATGAATGGGTCAACCAGGAAATTAAAGAAGAATTAAAAAAATTCATGGAAACCAATGAAAATGAAAACACAACTATTCAAAATCTTTGGGATACAGCAAAGGCAGTCCTAAGAGGAAAGTATATAGCAATACAAGCCTTTCTCAAGAAACAAGAAAGGTCTCAAGTACACAACCTAACCCTACACCTAAAGGAGCTGGAGAAAGAACAGCAAATAAAGCCTAAACCCAGCAGGAGAAGAGAAATAATAAAGATCAGAGCAGAAATCAATGAAATAGAAACCAAAAGAACAGTAGAACAGATCAACGAAACTAGGAGCTGGTTCTTTGAAAGAATTAACAAGATTGATAAGCCCCTGGCCAGACTTATCAAAAAGAAAAGAGAAATGACCCAAATCAACAAAATCATGAATGAAAGAGGAGAAATCACAACCAACACCAAAGAAATACAAACAATTATAAGAACATATTATGAGCAACTCTATGCCAACAAATTAGATAACCTGGAAGTAATGGATGCATTCCTAGAGATGTATCAACTACCAAAACTGAACCAGGAAGAAATAGAACACCTGAACAGACCTATAACCACTGAGGAAATAGAAGCAGTCATCAAAAATCTCCCAAAACACAAAAGCCCAGGGCCAGATGGCTTCCCAGGGGAATTCTACCAAACATTTCAAGAAGAATTAATACCTATCCTTCTGAAACTGTTCCAAAAAATAGAAATGGAAGGAAAACTTCCAAACTCATTTTATGAGGCCAGCATTACCTTGATCCCAAAACCAGACAAAGACCCCATCAAAAAGGAGAATTACAGACCAATATCCCTGATGAACATGGATGCAAAAATTCTCACCAAAATACTAGCCAATAGGATCCAACAGTACATTAAAAGGATTATTCACCACGACCAAGTGGGATTTATCCCTGGGCTGCAAGGTTGGTTCAACATCCGCAAATCAATCAACGTGATACAATACATTAACAAAAGAAAAAACAAGAATCACATGATCCTCTCAATAGATGCAGAAAAAGCATTTGACAAAGTACAGCATCCTTTCTTGATCAAAACTCTTCAGAGTATAGGGATAGAGGGTACATACCTCAATATCATAAAAGCCATCTATGAAAAACCTACAGCGAATATCATTCTCAATGGGGAAAAACTGAGAGCTTTCCCCCTAAGGTCAGGAACGCGGCAGGGATGTCCACTATCACCACTGCTATTCAACATAGTATTGGAAGTCCTAGCCACAGCAATCAGACAACAAAAAGAAATAAAAGGCATCCAAATTGGCAAAGAAGAAGTCAAACTCTCACTCTTTGCAGATGATATGATACTTTATGTGGAAAATCCCAAAGACTCCACCCCAAAACTGCTAGAACTCATACAGGAATTCAGTCAAGTGGCAGGATATAAAATCAATGCACAGAAGTCAGTGGCATTCCTATACACCAACAACAAGTCAGAAGAAAGAGAAATTAAGGAGTCGATCCCATTTACAATTGCACCCAAAACCATAAGATACCTAGGAATAAATCTAACCAAAGAGGCAAAGGATCTGTACTCAGAAAACTATAAAATACTCATGAAAGAAATTGAGGAAGACACAAAGAAATGGAAAAACGTTCCATGCTCATGGATTGGAAGAACAAATATTGTGAAGATGTCAATCCTACCTAGAGCAATCTACACATTCAATGCAATCCCCATCAAAATACCATCCACTTTCTTCAAAGAAATGGAACAAATAATCCTAAAATTTGTATGGAACCAGAAAAGACCCCACATAGCCAGAGGAATGTTGAAAAAGAAAAGCAAAGCTGGCGGCATCACAATTCCGGACTTCCAGCTCTACTACAAAGCTGTCATCATCAAGACAGTATGGTACTGGCACAAAAACAGACACATAGATCAATGGAACAGAATAGAGAGCCCAGAAATGGACCCTCAACTCTATGGTCAACTCATCTTTGACAAAGCAGGAAAGAATGTCCAATGGAAAAAAGACAGTCTCTTCAACAAATGGTGTTGGGAAAATTGGACAGCCACATGCAGAAGAATGAAACTGGACCATTTCCTTACACCACACACAAAAATAGACTCCAAATGGTTGAAAGACCTAAATGTGAGACAGGAATCCATCAAAATCCTAAAGGAGAACACAGGCAGCAACCTCTTCGACCTCAGCCGCAGCAACTTCTTCCTAGAAACATCGCCAAAGGCAAGGGAAGCAAGGGCAAAAATGAACTATTGGGACTTCATCAAGATAAAAAGCTTTTGCAAAGCAAAGGAAACAGTCAACAAAACCAAAAGACAACCGACAGAATGGGAGAAGATATTTGCAAATGACGTATCAGATAAAGGGCTAGTATCCAAAATCTATAAAGAACTCATCAAACTCAACACCAAAAGAACAAAGAATCCAATCAAGAAATGGGCAGAAGACATGAACAGACATTTTTCCAAAGAAGACATCCAAATGGCCAACAGACACATGAAAAAGTGTTCAATATCGCTCGGCATCAGGGAAATCCAAATCAAAACCTCAATGAGATACCACCTCACACCAGTCAGAATGGCTAAAATTAACAAGTCAGGAAATGACAGATGTTGGCGGGGATGCGGAGAAAGGGGAACCCTCCTACACTGTTGGTGGGAATGCAAGCTGGTGCAGCCACTCTGGAAAACAGTATGGAGGTTCCTCAAAAAGTTGAAAATAGAGCTACCATATGATCCAGCAATTGCACTACTGGGTATTTACCCCAAAGATACAAAAGTAGGGACCCGAAAGGCTACGTGCATCCCGATGTTTATAGCAGCAATGTCCACAATAGCCAAACTGTGGAAAGAGCCAAGATGTCCATCAACAGATGAATGGATAAAGAAGATGTGGTATATATATACAATGGAATATTATGCAGCCATCAAAAGGAATAAGATCTTGCCATTTGCAACGACGTGGATGGAACTGGAGGGTATTATGCTGAGCGAAATAAGTCAAACAGAGAAAGACATGTATCATATGACCTCACTGATATGAGGAATTCTTAATCTCAGGAAACAAACTGAGGGTTGCTGGAGTGGGGGGTGGGGTGGGAGGGATGGGGTGACTGGGTGATGGACACTGGGGAGGGTATGTGTTCTGGTAAGCGCTGTGAACTGTGCAAGACTGTTGAATCTCAGATCTGTACCTCTGAAACAAATAATGCAATATATGTTAAGAAAGAAAAAAAGAAGAAGAAGAATGTAGCAGGAGGGGAAGAATGAAGGGGGGGAAATCGGAGGGGGAGAAGAACCATGAGAGACGATGGACTCTGAAAACAAACTGAGGGTTCTAGAGGGGAGGAGGTTGGGAGGATGGGTTAGCCTGGTGATGGGTATTGAGGAGGGCACGTTCTGCATGGAGCACTGGGTGTTATGCACAAACAATGAATCATGGAACACTATATCTAAAACTAATGATGTAATGTATGGGGATTAACATAACAATAAAAAAAAATTTAAAAAAAAAAAAAAGAAAACAGTGTGGAAGTTCCTCAAAAATTTAAAAATAGAGCTACCCTATGACCCAGCAATTGCACTATTGGGTATTTACCCCAAAGACACAGATGTAGTGAAAAGAAGGGCCATATGCACCCCAATGTTCATAGCAGCAATGTCCGCAATAGCCAAACTGTGGAGGGAGCCGAGATGCCCTTCAACAGATGAATGGATAAAGAAGATGTGGTCCATATATACAATGGAATATTACTCAGCCATCAGAAAAGATGAATACCCAACTTTTACATCAACATGGATGGGACTGGAGGAGATTATGCTAAGTGAAATAAGTCAAGCAGAGAAAGTCAATTATCATATGGTTTCACTTATTTGTGGAACATAAGGAATAACATGGAGGACATTAGGAGAAGGAAGGGAAAAATGGGCGGGGGGAATTGGAGGGAGAGATGAACCATGAGAGACTATGGACCTGAGAAACAAACAGGGTTTTAGAGGGGAGCGGGGAGGGGGGATTGGTTAGCCCGGTGACGGGTATTAAGGAGGGCACGTACTGCATGGAGCACTGGGTGTTATATGAAAACAATGGATCGTGGATCACTACATCAAAAACTAATGATGTATTGTATGGTGACTAACATAACATAATAAAATTAAAAAAAAAAAAAAAAAAAGAATCCTGCCTGAGATTTCAGCCTGATGCCCTGTGCGACTTGTACTCAGAACTGTGACATCAATGCACCTGAATTTCTAGTTTGTTGGCCTGACCTACAGATTTCAGACTTGCTAGTGCTCACAATTACACAATGATGTGAATAAATTCCTTAAAATAAATCTCTATCTATCCACCCATCTATCTATAGAAGATCTTATTGGTTCTGTTTCTTTGAAGAACGCTGACCTATACAAGGGGAGAATGACAAATGCACCCTCCCCACATGGAGAAGTTTGGGGATCCAGGAGCAGAGGTGTCCTGTGCCTTGCTCTTTAACTGGGGACCAACATCTGCAGCTTTTTCCCCTCCCGGACAGTTTGTTGCAGGAGAAGTGACATCTGGGATAGGCCCACAAACCTCTGTGTAAGATGGAGAGTGTCCCCTCTATAATAGCCAAGGTTCTCCAAAGAATAGAATGAATAGAGACATATATAAATAGATATTTATTATAGGAATTGGCTGATGTAGTTATGGAGGTTAAAAAGTCCCACAATCTGCAGTCTACAAGCCGGGGAACCAGAAAAGTAGGTGGATTAATTCAGTCCAAGGCTGAACCAGATGGGGCGGGGGTCACAGGTGGAAACTCCAGAGTCCAAAGGCCACAGAACCAGGGGAGCTGATGTCTGAGGAGGAGAGAAAATGAATGCCCCAAAAAGAGGCAGAATTTTTCCTTTGTTCTATTTGTTCTATTTGGGCTGTTAGTGGATTGTGTGGTGCCCCCCACCTTAGAGAGGGCAGATCTTTTTACTCAGTCTACTGACTCAAATGTTAGTCTTTTCTGGAAACACCCTTACAGACACACCCAGAAATAATGTTTTACCAGCAGCTATCTGGGCATCCTTTAGCCCAGTCAAGTTGACACAAAATTAACCATCACACCTTCCTTGCTGAGAAATCACTCAGTCGATACAAAAGCAGAAGACAAAAACACTTGCCAAAGGCTCCATGTAGAAAGATCTGGGTAGACCAGTGACCCCCTAATTAAATGGAACATGGAGATCTCAGAAGCTCACAAGAATAGACCATGACACCCAAAACCAAGATGCCCCTTTCTTCCTATCCTGTGGCACTTCCTAAGCCCACCACCTTTGAAATAGACTCACCACTTTAGGGAGAAGAGAAGACCCTGAATCACCAGAGGAAACCCCGACCTGGTGGTGATTATGTCTAATGAAGTAGGACCCTCTGTTTCCACCATCTCCGTGGCTTAGGATATTATGTATGGAAACAAGGCTGCATTGTTTCCATGCTTGGGTTTGAGGACTGAGACTCATGCTCTCTGCAGAAGCTTGCATACTCAGATGTAAATTCTACATCTTCACTCAGGAAAGTTAAAAAAAAAAACCTCTTTGTCATAAGTCATGGTATTTTTTAGTCTTTTTTAGTCTGGAGTCCATAGATTCACAGGGAGCCCTCAAATGCTATAATCATATGTATCTTGTCCATTGTGTGTTCTCACTTTGATGTTAACCTTCAAAGGCATGAGCATATTCCAAAAGTCCAGATGCTCATGCTAGCCTCTGGATTTATGATGTTATTAGACCAGGTGATCACCCAAATGGAAGTATTTCACTTGTGCATTTCTCATAAGAAGGCTTTTCCTGTACAACTATGGTACAGGGGTCTGTCCAGTACTTCAGTTTGAGAAACGTTCTTATAATGAAGCGGGTGGATGACCTGAGTCAAAGACTGATTCTCAAGCCCAGTCTGGTCATGTTCTCATCTCTGGTGAGTTACTAACCAACCCCCTGGTGATTGTTTTGAAAATTAAATAAAACACAAAATGTGGGATGGGGTGGCTGGGTGATAGACACTGGGGAGGGTATGTGCTATGGTGAGCGCTGTGAATTGTGCAAGACTGTTGAATCACAGATCTGTACCTCTGAAACAAATAATACAATATATGTTAAAAAAAGAAAAAAGAAGAAGAAGATAACAGGAGGGGAAGAATGAAGGGGGGAATCGGAGGGGGAGACGAACCATGAGAGACGATGGACTCTGAGAAACAAACTGAGGGTTCTAGAGGGAGGGGGTGGGGGGATGGGTTAGCCTGGTGATGGGTATTAAAGAGGACACGTTCTGCATGGAGCACTGGGTGTTATACGCAAACAATGAATCATGGAACACTACATCAAAAAATAATGATGTAATGTATGGTGATTAACATAACAATAAAAAATTATTTTAAAAAAACCCACAAAATGTGGGCTATAAATGATAAGTCCAGGCAGAACTGTAATATCCACTGTAATCCAATCCCAGCACTGTGGAATTAGATGTCCTAGAATTTTTCATAGGAATTTGCTGTGTATGTGTGTGTGCGTGTGTATTTTGAAAAGGAAGATGAAACTAAGTATGCAATATTACAGCCCATGCCTTACCTACTACAAAACAAACACCTACTTTGTCCACTCAGGACACATCAGCTTGTACAAACTGATATTACTGTTTTGGAAAAGACAATTCATTAATTTTGGAATCCCAGTGAAAATGAGTTAAAAACAGCTGGTGGCGCTGGAGGGTGTGGAGCAGAGAATCTATTCTCTTTCTTTTCTCTGTTAAAGAGCTTGATGACTTTCTTATACAGGATCTAGATTCTGGCTCATGGCCTCGGGCACTGAGCATGTCATAGCCACTCGGGAGCAAGATGATTACTCTATTAAATTGAGTGCAAAGTCAATCAACTATATATCATCAAAATAAAAATGCAACTTCTAAATGTAATTTAGCTCCCCAATGATATGCTTGTGTTGGAAGCGCAGAAAACCTAATCTAAGATGCCTGGAAGTTTCCTAGCCAGAGGCAGAAAAGAGACACCATGATTTAAAGTAATAAAAGTATTTCAAGGAATCGTTCACGAGAAGTATGTTGAATGTTCTTTTCCCCCAATCTTCTGAATATTCTAGTCTTTTCTGATAGAGTAGAACCCAATGTCTCTTCATAAGGTCTTTAAACACACTTTCAAAACAAGGCAGCCGAGCCGAAGGCAGACACTTAAGGACTGAGCCACCCAGACGCCCCAAAACAAGGCATGATTAACAGATAATGAGACCATGACAGAATTTGTTTTTTTTTTTAATTTAAATTCAATTAGCCAACATATAGTAATTAGTTGCAGAGGTAGTGTTCAGTGATTCATCAGTTGCATATAACTCCCAGTGCTCATCACATCACGTGCCCTCCTTAATGCCCATCACCCAGTTACCCCATCCCCCCACCCACCTCCCCTCCAGCAACCCTCAGTTTGTTTCCCCAAGTCAAGAGTCTCTCATGGTTTGTCTCCCTCTCTGATTTCTTCCCATTCAGTTTTCCCTCCCTTCCCCCATGATCCTATGAGTGAAACCATATGATAATTGTCTTTCTCTGACTGACTTATTTCACTTAGCATAATACCCTCCAGTTCCATCCATGTTGATGTAAATGGTGGGTATTCATCCTTTCTGATGGCTGAGTAATATTCCATTGTATGTATGAACCTCATCTTCTTTATCCATTCATCTGTTGAAGGGCATCTCAGCTCTTTCCACAGTTTGGCTATTGTGGACATTGCTGCTATGAACATTGGGGTGCAGGTGCCCCTTCTTATCACTACATCTGTATCTTTGGGGTAAATACCCAATAGTGCAATTGCTGGGTTGTAGGGTAGCTCTATTTTTTAATTCCTTGAGGAGCCTCCACACTGTTTTCCAGAGTGCCTGTTACTGCTTGCATTCCCACCCTCAGTGTTTACATATCAACATGAGTTTGAGGCTCTCTGAATAGCCACCTGGAGGCTCTGGAAGCTGTTCGGTGATGCTGAAACGTATAAAGCAATGTAGGAATGGCTTTCTGAACTTGTTTATAAGTGATTCCAGAAATACAGGTTTCAATGTTTTATCTAAGCCCCATTTCTAACTTGAGGAGTGAGTGAGAGAGGGCAAATGGTTCTCTTTGTTCTCTGCTCTCAACTCTGAATGATTTGAGACAATTTCAGAAATTCAAACCCACCACCAAAGAGCAAGAATTTGGCGACAGCAAGAAGGATGGGTCCGTCTTTGAAAGAGCATGCGGCTCACTGCTCTATGCCTAGTGCCAGCCCATAGGGCTTGTTAAATAAATGGCCATATTTCCAAACTCATTCATGATGGTTTGGAGGTACCATAGGGGCGCCTTTCCTCTGCCCATCTTGGGTTCCTTGGTTGGAATTCTGTAAGTTAGACTGACAAAAAAAAAAACAGATTAACAGGAGAAAAACAGATGGAAGCTTATTAACACATGCCACGTATGTACACGAGGGTACCCAGCTACGAGGAACGAAGAGATCATTAGAACTTGGGCATCTAGAGCATCTTAACAAGAGAACAACACAGTCTCAGAGAAGCAATAAGGTACAGGAAAAGGACTTGAGCTTCTAGAGGTGGCAAATTCTGGGAAGGTAAATATATGGAGAAACCAATGGAAAATAGGGCTATCTAGTAAAGCTCGCTATGTAGATTCCTCTGGGGCCGTCTTAGGGCCAGTAAAGGCCCAGAGTTGTCTCCAGGAATGAACTTCTGTCCTTCCTCATAGCAAGAGCAAGAGGGGACATCTTTGCAAATGTACGCCCTGCTTTTAGACACCTGGGCAAGGGCAGAGAGCTTTTCTTATATCTGTTCTGTCTTCAGAATAATCCCTACGCCAAAGTGGCGTATTTTGGGGTGGCAATATTCTGCTACCTTCAGTGCTATAAGCCAGGTGTGACTGTTTAGTGATGTGCTTGATTTTCTTTTTGCAAACATACTGATATTTATATACTAAAATAAAATCTGTCCATCATTACGGAAAGATAATGTATTAATTCCAGTGATGCTGTTGTTAAACAAGATGTTTTTGGAAGTCCTTTTGTTGGAATTTATTTAATAGATACCATAGGGCATCACCAGCCCACCAGTTCCCAATTAGGCATTTTTTAAAAGATTTTTTATTTATTTATTTGAGAGAGAGAGAGAGCAGAAAGAGTGAGAACAGGAGTAGGGGGAGAGGGGCAGAGGGAGAAGCAGACTCCCCGCTGAACAGGCAGCCCGATACAGGGCTCGATCCAGGACCCTGGGACCATGACCTGAACTGAAGGCAGGCGCTTAACTGACTGAGCCACCCAGGTGCCCCAAATTAGGCATTTATTATCAGAAAACAGAGGACACCAATCAGGAGGTTCAAATAATCCATTGGTTTCTGCATCATTTTAGGGGATGCAGCTTGGTACACAGGAAGGACTCCGGATTGGGAGAGACTGAGGGCCATTTGGCAGCATGAGTCAATGTATTCAGGATGAAACACAACCCCACTCTCCGGAGGGACTGTGCCGGGCGCTTGGAGCATTCTAAAAAGAGCAGTTAGCCGACCTTGCTCCCAGGGGACTTAGGAATCACTGAGGGAGGTGACAATGGAAGCAAATAAACGTACTTCTCCAGAAGAGGGATGAATGCCGCAGATGCATTGCTTTGGGTGCACACAGGAGAGAGAGGAGTACTGCAGGGGCCGTGACAGACCCCGTGGAGTGCTCCTAGTTTTTGAGCTGAACCATGTATAAGATTTTAGTAAACAAAAAGGAAAAGAAAAGATTTAGTAAACAAAAAGAGAATAAGGTATTACAGAATCTAGAAAGAAGATAAAGCAGCAGAGTGTATTTAATGAGTTTCTTTTCTTTCAGACATTTCATAGATATTTACTGAGCACACACAGTGAGTCAAGCACTGTGCGTTCACGGACAGGAAGACCCGTCACTATTTTCTGAAAGGCTGATAGTGTCACGCGGCTTCTCAGCACTGGACACTGGATTTCTTTGCTGTGGGGCTGGCTTGTGCACTAGAAGATGCTTAGATGTACCAAAACAGGGTGCTTAAGAGAAACACCAAAGAACAGCAGAGTTTTCAACAGTAGAAGCTGCCACGTGTTTGGGTGTGGGGCCAACTGAGAAGCCTCTGGGCTTTGTCACCAGGTCACTAGAGGGGTCACTACAGGACCTTACAGGGGGCTTTCAGAAACTGGAGGGTAAGGACCCAAGTGGGAGATGAGGTGAATGGCAACTCCAACACTGGAGTGGAAGGGGAGTGGGAGGCTGGTTTCAAAGAGGTGTCAGAGTTGCAAACACTAGACTGGCTCAAGAGAACAAAGACATAAAGCTGGTTGTCCGTAAAGAACAGGAGCAAAGAGAGATTCCAGGGAAAGAACATATACTTCATGGAGCAGAACCCCAAAGGACTCAGTAACAAGAAAACAAATGGAGACATTTTCTTTTAAAGGAAGAGATCAGCTTCTGCCTCAGGGTAGGATATAGCAGTCACAGCAGGCCAATGCTTCTACTGCAACAACCACAAAAATGTGAATAAATTACAAAATTATGTTTGTAAAGCATCTAAGAACTGTGGAAGCAATATGAGGGACTAAGGAACTAAGATTCCAAACATGGAGGAGCCACTCTGAGATGACATGACGATGGCTGACTATTCCCGCAGGGGACTTCCCGTTCCTGGTTGCTGCTGGGGGTCAGGACCCACAGAGGGCTTCCATCAGGAGAAAGAGAAGTAACCGAGCTTCCAGCAGCACACCAGACTGTAGTGACAAATGGGAACGGTGAGGGGCGTTGGGACATTCTCTGAGTTCTGGACCATGTGGGAGACTGGGGAGGCAGGCCACACACTCTAGACAACAAAACAAATTCTCTTGCATTCTCTTGATGCTTAAAAAGCAAGGAGTTTCAGAGAGTCTACCTCAAACACAAGACAGATCTTCCCTCAAGATATCTGCCAGGTTTCTAAAGATGCTTATGGAGGTGCAGTGGTTTAAGGTATGTTCACAAATGCTTCAGTACCCTTCCCTTCAGTGGAGCTAATTCCCTCTCCTTGAGTGTGGGCTCCATTTAGAGACTCATTTCTAAGGAATAGAATGTGGTAGATGTGATGGAGAATGGCTTGTGAACCCAGGCCATAAAGACAGGTGACTTCCACATTCCTCTTTCTGTTGAATCATTCATTCTGGGGAAAACCACCTGCGATGTCATAACAACACACAAGTGCCCCACAGAGAGGCCACATGATGAGGAAATGAGGCTTCTGGTCAACAGCCAGAGAGGAGGAAAGGGCACAGCAGCCAAGTGACTAAGCTTGCAGGCGAATCTTCCAGCTCTGATCCAGTCTTCGTCCCAACAGCAGCCCCAGCCAACATCTTGACTGCAACTTCATGAGAGATTGTCAGCCAAACTGCCCAGGTAAGCTGCTTCCAAACTCCTGACTCACAGAAACTGAGATAACAATGTTTTTTGTTTTAAGCTTCTACATCTGAGGTGATGTGTTTTGCAGAAAGAGATAACTAATATATACATACAAGTATATATAGTTAAAAAACTAAATTGTAACTCTCTGAAGGGCAGAACTCAACTTTCTTGTTTTTCAAGGCTGAGGGAAAGACCAATTATGCTCTCAGTCAAAGCCTGAAACAGTGATAAATCAGATATAAACTGAGTCTTACTACAATTGCCACTCAACACCCAATTCACTCAATCCAGACTCTATAAGGTGATCAATCCCTCATCCTCCCTGCCTAACGAAAGAAAGAACAAGTCTTTTTGGTGGAAGATAACATCAACTGTAGTATCTGTTTTTTATATACAGTATGAATTTAAAAATTAGATATGGGGGCGCCTGGGTGGCTCAGTCGTTAAGCGTCTGCCTTCGGCTCAGGTCATGATCCCAGGGTCCTGGGATCGAGCCCCGCATCGGGCTCCCTGCTCGGCGGGAAGCCTGCTTCTCCCTCTCCCACTCCCCCTGTTTGTGTTCCCTCTCTCGCTGTCTCTCTCTGTCAAATAAATAAATAAAATCTTTAAAAAAAAAAAAAAAAATAAAATAAAAATAAAAATAAAAATTAGATATGCAAAGAGGGGAGATTGAATGACCAATAATCAATAGAAAAAAACATTCAATAGAATTAGAAACACAGATAAGCTACATACTAGAGATAGAAAACAAGGATTTAATTTGATTAATATTTTTCTTTAAATGAAGAAAATAATCATAATATATACCAAAAGGTGGAGAATTTTGCAGAAGAACTTAAGTTCATCAATAATCAATGAACATCTAAAATTGAAAAAAGCATAATGTCTGAAGTTGAGATAATAGCGGACAGGTTTAATGGCAGACTGGACACACAGAACAAGTGTTAGCACATTGGGAGAAAAGCTAGTAAAACCCACCCAAATTGTGGAAAGAAAAAAAAAAAATAGTGGGAAAAACAATTAAGAACCTAAATGACACATAGGATACTCTTAGAAAGTCCACCATACCTGTGTTTGTGTCCCAAAGAGGAGAAGGAAGAGGGGAAATTGAGCAGAAGTCATCATCAAAGAGATAATAGCTGAGAATTTTCCAGTCGTGAAGAAAGGGGAGATTTATTTCATCTTCTGGAATATTAGCAAAAGAGAAGGGAGTAGAAGATGAAATATAATTCTGACACCCAGGTGTGAGGAGCTGAGAGGAGGGAGAGTTTGTACAGCTCTACCTTCTCAGCAGGGCTGGGCATAGTTCACCATCAGAGAATGAAGTTTAAGGAATCAGTTGGAGACTTGAAGACAATAGAAAAGAGCTAGATCAGCCAGTGTGAGCAATTCTCTAGGGAATCAACCAAACTAAATGATAAGGGGTGCCTCGGTGTCTCAGTCCCTTGAGTGTCTGACTCTTGGTTTTGGCTCAGGTCATGATCTCAGGGTCATGAGATTGAGCCCCACATGGGGCTCCACTATCAGTGGGGAGTCTGCTTGAGATTCTTTCCTTCTCCCTCTGCCCCCCCCCCACTCATGCACCACTCTCTTTCTTTCTCTCTCTCTAAAAAAATAAATAAATAAATCCTAAAAAAATAAAACTAAAATAAATGATAAGAAATACCAGGTAACCAGAAGGCTTTAGCTGGGATTACATAAAACAATTTTATAGTGAGAGCGATGAACATTATTGAGTAACTTTCTCTGGTAGCATCAGAAAGTTCAACATCAAGGCTATAAAAATACGCACATGTTCACAGGCACACACATGCACACATGTGCTTGTACACACAAGAATTTAATCCATGTTAAGCAAAAACCACATGAGTGATGAGGAAATTCAAGCAGATACTGAAACTGACAACATTAGTGAGAGCACAGTTGGAATGCCTGGTCATCTAACCCAGACCAAGCGGGGGATCTGGGGGAGAAACGGCTGGTGGCATGGGAAGAACCAGTTACTAGTTACAGGACTACTGGTTTGATAAAGAGAAAAAGAACCTTCTGAGGGAGGCAGTGGGAAAGACCAAAGGTTGTAGCCATGGTGAAGAATTTGCCCTCCTTCAGGTTGTAAGATCCAGAAAAAGATCCATGAATGACAGTTTCTTAATTGAAATGAAAATAAAGATTGTTGATGTCAAAAAGGTTGAAGACTAAAGCCAAAAATTACTCAATTTCTCTCAAACTGAGGAAAGAACCCAGGTCAGACCCATACACTTTGTCCTATACTTCATCTCTGATCCTCTGTTTCCTGCCCTAAGTGAAAATGTTGTGCCTTTTTTTTTCCTGGGATTTTTAGCAAAGTTCTAATTTTTAAGAAAAGTTTTATTCTGTAAGCTTCCTTGCTGACATGAAACAGTCTTTTTAAATGTCTACTCAAACTGTTAAAAGTATAGAAATAACATTCTTTGAAAAGTCTCCCTTTTATAAATGCTTTCCTATTTTCTTTTTGAGCCCCAGCTAAAGATAACATACACACTTACAGAATTTGAACTTCTAAATAAAAAATCCACCTGGCTCTTGAAATTCAAGGTGGAAAACATCAGGTCAGCACATTTCAAAAAAAAGAAGCAAGTAAGAACATCCAATACAACTTGACAGCTCAGCTTCTCCATAAAACATCAACACTGATAGAAGCAAGTTTTGGGGATGACTTGGAGGTAGGGTGACTTGGAAAATCCAAAAAGGATACTTGTATACACCCATGGGCCCACAGCATCCCCTTGACCTGGACTTGACAGTTAAACACGCTGTATGTTCTCCTGATGGTGGTCTACACCCGTGGAGTCAGGGGTGGCAGTCTGTGCAAACTCAGTGTGAAAGTATTCTGTGGACACACAGTTGGATGGCACTTGGACAGTAAGGTAACAAATGGAAGGTATGGTAAATGCCTCTCCAAATGGGGCTTTTTGATTTAATCACACATTCACGGAAATGTCTTCATCCTCAGGCGAACTTAACTCTGAGACCCTCGGAAATGCCACTTTTTCATGAAACTTAGTTTCATACCGGAAAGTGTCTGTAAAGTGAGTGCCCACACGTACTTTTAAAACCCAGGATGGAGTTAGCAGGCTCACATAATTTTTAGATATTATTTCTCTTTGGTTTTATCCTAACACATATCATAACTCCTCAAGGTCAGAACTTATTTTTAAAAATCTATTTTTCAATGTTTATTGAGAGTGCTCAAACCAGAATGAAAATTTTTCCTGAGCTTAATTTCATGTACATGACATTGGCTTGTGCTTCCAAGTTTCAAAGGCCTTAGTAAGCTTATAGAAGCAGCTCAAAGTACTGAACAAAAGCTCAGAGAACATGGCCAGTGTTTATCAGGAGGAAGCCTTACTATCCTTGGATACATTTTTTCTTTTTTAGCACAAGAAGTTCATTTCACAAAATTCACTTTGGATTTGGGACTTAGTGATAAAGTGCCATAACAATTCCAGTTAAAATTTACAAGGAACTGACATAAAATTTGTTCTAATTTTTCCCAAGGTGACTAATACAAGATTGTTAGTGTTTGAAATAATTACCTTCCCATTGACAGGAGATAATTTGTTCTATCTTATTTCTCCAGTTTAGAGCCTTTGTGTAGCATAACTTCAACCACATTCAAAAATAGTCACCTTCTCTTCCCCATACTGCAAACTCTCAGTGAAATCAGTAAATAAATCCCAAAGAAAACATCACCTAAATTACTGATAGCTTTGCAAGCCAAGCATTTTTTTTATGTCAGCCTTCCCAAATTAAAAACTTCAATAGCAAACCTGTGACTTGAAACCCACACGTTGTAGCTTACTAACAATTCTTTCTTGCTAAAAAAGGAAAACAAGGTTGCAAAGCCTGTCCCATTAGCCTATTGTATCTGGACAAATAGCTTCTATTTTTAGCAAGAAGCACTTTATGTTTTCTGTAAATTCATGCTGCAAAACTAGCTGTAGGGTTAGCTGGAAGAGCTAAGTATTGGATCTTACATCTTTCCACCTTACAAACTATGCTAATCACTTCCTCTTTACAATAACTCTTTTAAGATTTTATTTATTTGTGAGAGAGAGAATGAGAGACAGAGAGCATGAAAGGGAGGAGGGTCAGAGGGAGAAGCAGACTCCCTGCTGATCAGGGAGCCCGATGTGGGACTCGATCCCGGGACCCCAGGATCATGACCTGAGCCGAAGGCAGTCGCTTAACCAACTGAGCCACCCAGGCGCCCTTTAAAACAACTATTTTAATACAATTCCTTACACTTGTGCTCTGGGCCAGTATGTTTGAGCACAGTGCAGGAGGACCCTGAACCCCAGGATTCAGAAGGAGCTGGAAATAAAGAAACGAAATACACATGACACATCTTCCCTGAAGATTAGTTACATTCCTCCTTGGGCAATGTACAATGCAAACACTGGAGACCAGGATGGATGTTCATGTGACTTTTTAGGCCAGAACACCAGCTTTCAAACACACCTTGGGCCTTTGGGCTGGTTATGTCTTGGGCTGAACATGACGCTAAATACAACTGAGAGTTTCTCCTCTGCGGTCTTAGAAAAGAAGTCAGTCCCATAAGAACAGGCATTGCAGAGTTTCCAAACAGATTCTCTCTCAATGCAAAAACACCCACAAAAGTATTCTGTTGCAATATGTTCGACACTGTTAATTCCCTCAGGTAGCATTCATTCAATAAGTTGTCACTGAGTGTTTGCAAAGATGCTGGGTACTGAGCTGTCCCCCTGGCTCCATCACCCTCTCCCTGGCCTGCTGTGTTGATCCTTTCTCCTTGTGTTCTAGAACATTTAGCCACCTTTTGAGACCCATCCAGGGGGCCCCATTCAATTCCTACCTGAACCAGATTGTAATAATAATAAAAAAAAAAGTAGTGGAGACTGTGAATGCATCTATGCTAGATAAGATCCCACTGTGTGCTGGTGCCAAATCTGGGAGTTTTGAAATTAAGAAAACGCAGATGGCCTGATTGTTGTCCTTAAATAATTAGTAATCACAGTGTGCAGAAGAATGTTCGTGAGACAACGGATGGACATCTTTAAAAAATAAACAGAAAAAGCGTAACGCATCCCAGTATATACTGGACACACACCAGTATGGGCAACCTGGACAAGACAGTTTGGACAGTGATACATTCACAGGGTAGTCCAGAAGCTGAATATCAGGAAAACCATGACTCAGACCTCAGCAAGGATGTAGGAGCCAGAGACCCCTCAGAAGGAGCCAGTGGACCCCACACAGACCCACACCTGGTTTTCCAGGGTAGAACCAGCCCAGGGCATGGGATCCAAAGACCGTTGCAAGAAAACCTGCCATTCCTAGAGCTTTCTAGATGTATCTTAACCTTCCTCTTCCAAGCATTATGGACAAATCCCCTAGAAGTGACTTGGAGTAGACAGGGTGTGCCCTGAGTGTGGCCCAGACCTCTCACCTGGGCTCCAAATCTGTGTGGCCTAATGATGCAAAAGTGCCAACACCTTCCCAGAACACAACCCCTGACTCCGGGTTGGAAGGACTCTCCCACTGGCCGAGGACCTGCTGGCACTCTCCAGGTCTTTCCACATGCTCTCTTTTTTGTTCCCAGGCACAATTGCTCCCGAACATTTCTGACAGGACGCCCACAATTGTTGGGCTGCCATATCTTGTATAATAAAGTGGCATGTTTAGAATTAATAGATTTTCTATTTACACCATTTGCTGCTTAATGACCCACTAGAGATAATCTTCAGAACTTTTTAATGTATCAGATTAGCTGCAATCCATTAGCTTCTAGCCTGTTCTTTCTGGGAAGCATTTTTACAGCTGATTAGTCGATCAGCCAGTCTTTGTGGAGGCAATGTATTTTTCAGAATAGTTCACTTTTCATAGACACAAGAGACAAGAAACACCCCCAGTAGAGGAACGGTGGTTAGGGCCACTCTATCAATGTCCTGTGGCTACTGTCATAACTTACCATGAACTTGGTAGCTTAAGAACAAGAGAAATGTATTCCCTCACGGTTCGGGAGAAGTCCAAAATCAAGGAGCCAACAGATCTACACTTCCTCCTTCTAGAGAAAGTTCTAAGGAAGAATCCATTCGTCGCCTCTTCCGGCTTCTGGTAGCCCCAGACATTCCTTGGCTTGCGGCCAATTTCTCCAATCTCAGCCTCTGTGGCCACATGGCCTTCTCTTCTGTCTGTAACCCCCCCCCCCTCATTATTTTAAAGACACTTATCATTGGCTTTGAGGCCCACCCAGATAATCCAATATGATCTCCTCATCTCAAGACTCTTCCTAATTAAATCTACAATGACCCCCCTTTTTTTTTTCCAAATAACATCACAGTCACAGGTTCTGGGGGTTAGGATGGGGATATATCTTTTTAATAACCACCTGTCTCAGTTTTCCTGAGACTGAGGAGTTTCCCAAGATGTGGGACTGTTAATGCCAACATGGAGACTACGGGTTAGCCTAACGCTGAGAAGCAGACTCCAAAAGACCCATGCTTTTAGGCGGAGTAAGGCAGTAGTCCTCGAAGTGTGGTCCTCAGACCAGCATCATCATCACCTGGGAATTTGTCAGAAATGCAAATTCTTGGGCCCCAGCCAGACCTACTGAATCAGAAACTCTGAGGGCAAGGCTCAGAAATCTGGCTTAATAAGTGCTCCAGGTGATTCTTACATCCACTCAAGTTTGAGAGCCACTACAGTAAGATTTGAGCATTGGCCAAAAGAGAATAAAAGCTGGGCAAAGAAAAAAACCCCAACCAAAACCATGGCTCCCAGCTCTGGCAGCACATTGGAATCACATGAAGAGCTTTGTAAGAGTATTGATGTCGAAGGCCCATAATTGGTCTAGGGTGGAGCTTGAACAATGGTGTTCTTCACAAGCTCCACAGGTTATTACAGTGTGAGCCAGGGCCAACAACCTAAGCCACAAGACTCAATCCAGGGTCAGTATAATGAGTGTGTGAGCAGGTGTGGGTTTCAGAGGAGGTTCGCCTTACTCCTTTGTGCTCCAAGCCACAGAATAAACAAAACTATGCTTTCATTTTAAACTGAAAAAGAATGAAAGACCGTATTTCTTTGGTTTAGCTACAGATGAACTATAAAAAATAATTTCAGGGTAATTCGGGAAACAGAAGTGTGTGAATAGTTTCAGTGTAAAAAAGGTCCCCAATTAAGACAGGGTAAGTAAGGATTTAGTGTGGAAGAAGAGCAGAAATACTGGCTCTTCAGCTGAGGTGGGAGGCTGCTTCCACACTTGATGTGGTGAGCCCAGCAGGTTGATGGCCTACTGTCCTCTGCCCATATGGATCGAACCATTACAGCAATATTTTGGCTACCATCTTTCCTCCCCCAGCATAATCTAAAACCAAAGGTTTATTTCTCTCACATGTGCTTTATAAAGAGTCTGAACATTTAAAACCAGGAAGCTGGTGATAGAGACTTGAAAGTCAACTGAGAGAAGCCATGGGTATAAATAAGATTATCCTGGGTTACTTTCAGTGTTAGTGTAGGTGTTGGTTAGTACTAATGCAAGAGGAAGACCCAGTAGAGGGGACAGAAGAAATCAGCAAAAAGAAGAAGCAGTGGCAAGAGGGAGGAGAAGCATGGAATTATCTCAGAGGGTGCAAGGCAAGACTATCACCGGTGACATGGAGGGACAGAAGTGTGGGCCAGTCCACACATGCCAGTTGGCTAAGTGCTTTCAAGACGTGTAGACAACTTGTAAAAAGAAATTTGGTCATGAAGGAAAGGATGGGAGTCTTAGGAAATACCAGGGTCATTTTTAAACACCTAACCCTACCATCTCAGGGAAAAAGGAGGCTATGATGAGGGAGAAACTAAGGATTCAAGAAGAGAGTGAAAGAGCGGGGCACTTCTCCTAAGAGACCAGAAGGGGTTGATCCCACACAGGACTGATGGTGCACCTCTTCAGGGAAATAGATATCTCTTCATAAACAGGAGCAAGAGACCCGGTGCAGCTTAGAAATGTTGTCTGTAAGGGGAATGGAGTAAGGGGTTTACGTCGGAATGGCTTCAGTCTGAGAAGTCAGGTGGGAGGTGGGATGAGCTGCTAAGAATTTAGGGAACAGCTTGCAGTAGGGTGGGCGTTTAAGCAGAGCTCACAGGGTGCGTGGCAGCTGCTGTGGGAAAGCAGCAGAGGCAACGCTGAAAGAGCAGATGAGCCCCAGGGAGGCTGGGCCGAGATTAAAGCTCAGGGGAGCAATAGGGGGATCCAGGTATCACCAAAAAGCAAGGCATGGATCGAAAGTCCGTGTAAAGGCATTATTGTCCTGAGTTATCCTCCTCGACCCCGCAGAAGGCTGAGGTTTATTCTCTGGAGAGACTGAGACAGAGGCAGGCTATACAGAGCTGAGGTCAGGGAATAGACAGAAACATGAGAATTAAATAAGTTCACACACTCAGTGCTGAGACCCCTGGGCCCCTCTCCCTCCTCAGTTGGGAGCACATGGGCTGCTATCCTTACTCTTCCTCCTACACATTCATACTGGAGAGAGTGAAGGATTTCTCTTCAGCTCTGCCAATGACTTACACATATCAATGAAAAGACCCAGCCACATTTCTCTATGTTGGATCTGTCAGTCAACAAGCTCTGCCACTAGAAACTTTTTACTACATTGCACTTTAAATATGAACTGACAGCCAAGGACCAGCAGACATTTGACAAAAGCATTCAGCAGCAAAGGGGCTCTCAGCCTCTGCACCATTGACATTTGGGGCTAGATAATTCTTTGTTGCAGGGTGGGTGGCGGGCATCCTATGCACCATAAAATGCTTAGAAACATCCCTGTTCTCTACTCACTAGAGGGGGTAGCACCCTCACTCCAGCTGTGACAACCAAAAATATCTCCAGATATTACCAAATATATCCTGAGAGTAAAATCCTCCTCCTCGTCCTCTTCCTCCTCCTCCTGCCCCTGCTCCTCTGCCCATCTGCCTGTTGAGAATCATGATCTAGCAGGAAAAGAAAAAACAAATTCCAAAACAAATAGGGAAAAGGAAACAAAGATGATGCAAGGATAATAATGTATCTCTGGGGGGAGAAACTGCAATTAATATCCTGATAGATATGGGTAGATACTGTTTTAATAAATCAACAATAGAGTGTGATTAAAAAACAATTACATTCAAGCAACAAAAAATAAATCTTGGAAACTAAAAATATGAGATCAAAATGGAAAGCACAATAGAAGTATTGAAAGACAAAATTGAAAAAAATCCTCTAGCTAGTAAGACAAAATGATAGAGAAATGGAAAGTAGGAAAGAAAAGTAAACAAAATGGAAGGATTTGTTTTAGAAAGCCAACACTCAAACAATAGAGGCTTTAAAAAAAAAAAAATGTGTTCAGAGAAAAATAGAAGGGAATAAATTACCAAAAAATAATTAGGAAAATTTCCAGGAACTAAAGGACATGAGGCTCCAGTTGGAAAGTCTGCTTTAAACAACCAGTATAAAAGGATGAAAGACACTTATCTCAAAGCATATCACTGTAAATTTTCAGAAAACTGGGATACAGAGAAGAACCTCAAAGTTTCTAGAGCAAATCTTGCCAATTGCAATGACATAGATGGAGCTAGAGAGTATATTCTGAGCAAAATAAGTCAGTCAGAGAAAGACAAATGCCATGTGATTTCACTCATATATGGAATATAAGAAAGAAAACAAATGAGCAAAGGAAAAAGAGAGAGAGAGAAACCAAGAAAGAGACTCTTAACTACAGAGAACTGATGGTCAGCAGAGGGGAGGTGGGTGGGGGATGGGTGAAATAGGTGATGGGGATTAAGGACTGCACTTGTTGTGATGTGCACCAGGTGTTGTATGGGAGCGTTGAATCACTATATTGTGCACCTGAAACTATAGCACTGTGTGTTAACTATATTGGAATCAAAATAAAAGCTTAATACTAACAAAAAATATTAAGGCACAGATAAAAGATTGAAAATCAGAATGGTATGTGATTTCTCTTCAGCAACAGTAAAGACAGTAACATAATAAAAAACACCTTTAAAAACCTTAAGAAACAATACCAAGTGTTGACAAAGATGTGAGATTAGCCAAATTCCCATACATTGCTGATGGGAACCTAAAATAGCACAGGCACTTTGGCTGTTTGGCTATTTCTTATCAATCTAAACAGAAACCTACCATGTGACACAGAAATCTCACCCACTCACTGAGTAAGAAATGAAATAGAAACATATGTGCACACAAAGACTTGTATGCAAATGTTTGTTGCAGAATGATTAATAAAATCCTAAAACTGATACAAACCAAATGTCCATCAACTGGTGAAGGGACAAATTGCAGTACATATATACTCTGGGGTACTTCTCAGCCATAAAAGAAGAAATAACATATTAATACATATAACAACATAGTCTCAAAAACATCATGCTAAGTGAAAAAGGACAAACACAAAAGTCTATAAACTGTATGATTCCATTTATATGAAATTTTGGGAAAGACAAAACTATGACACAAAACAGAGCAGTAGTTGCCTGAGGACTGACCATAAAAGGGTAACTTTTTAGAGTGATAGAACTGTTTTATATCTTGACTGTAGTTGTGATTACACAATTATATATAATTACCAAAATCATAAAAATATATACTTCTCAGAAATAAATTTTATTATCTGTAAATTATGCATCAGTAAAGCTGGGAGATTTGCAGTATAAGAAATCTAAAAATAATTATTCACAATGCAGATTTTTATACCTAGCCAAACTGCCACTCAATTGTGAAAGTTAAGAAAAACACATTTTCGGGCACCCGGGTGGCTCAGTTGGTTAAGTGACTGCCTTCGGCTCAGGTCATGATCCTGGAGTCCCGGGATCGAGTCCCGCATCGGGCTCCCTGCTCAGCAGGGAGTCTGCTTCTCCCTCTGACCCTCCTCCCTCTCATGCTCTCTGTCTCTCATTCTCTCTCTCTCAAATAAATAAATAAATAAATCTTTAAAAAAAAAAAAAAAGAAAAACACATTTTCAAAAATGCACGATCTCAAAAAATATACCTTCCAGGTACTCTTTCTTAGTAGGAACCCAAAGATATGTCCCATCAACATGAAGGCATTAACCAAGAAAGAGGACTATATGAGAGCCAGAAGTTTGGAAATTTAACTCAGGAGACAGATTAAGAGACTGCCTAAGGGATAGACAGACTCTCCAGGAAGAAAGCCGTGCTGCAGTCCTAGTGAAGCAAGAGGATGGAGGAATATGTCAAGAATGAAGGAAGCTACAGATTACTAGAGGTATTTGAATGTATTGGGGACATATACACTTCGGGTGGAAAATTTGGAATTAAAATAGCGGTAAGTACATCAAACCTAAGCAGAAAATATAGACGATTATTAACTCTGGGGAAAGAAAATGCAATGGACGGTACATTAAATGATTCAGCTAAAGATTATATTAATGTAGACATAATAATAAAAATACCAAACCTGATTAAAACATAATTGTATTGGGAGAATAGAAGGAGAAGATTGAGAGGGAAGCAAATCCTTGCATTTGATATAGGAAGTTCACATATAATGTCTGACACTGAAATAGTAAGAGTTGTGTAAACATGTTTTAGAAATATGGAGGTAAATGCTCAAAGAAACATCTGAAGAAGTTGAAAGAGTTTCCTTTGGGAAATAGGACATGGAGATGGGAAGGGTAAGGCAGAGCATTGCTGTTTTTGTTATAAAACAGTTATAAAAATGCAACATTATTAAAGGTAAAATTTAACTAAAAATTTCAGGGAGCATATCAAGAGGGGGAGGGAATATGTAGTCTGAGAAAGGGCTGAGATCCAGGCAGAGGCTAAAAAGAAAGTAAAGGTGAGATGGAGGTGGCTGGAAGGCAAGTAGAGAGATTAGAGACACAGATCAAGGCATGGATGAAGAGCAAAGTCAATAAATGATGGTAGCTATAGAGAGGTAGAAGGAATTAATGGAGGTAACAGAGAGATTCAGCACTCAGATCAAAACATTTTGTTTCAAAAACCATCTTCATCACTTTTCTGTTCCACTGTAGGTTAAGTTTCTAAACACCTAATTTTATTTATCTTATATAATTTCATCAACAGAGCAAGAGTCATAAGAGTGAAGGACAGTTATCAAAGCAATGGCTGTTGCTGCCCAAGTTTTAAGGAATTATATAACACTAAACATTTATATGTTGTAGCACTTTGCTGAAAACTCTTCCATCTTCAGCTAAATGTGCTTATATTTGAAAACCCTGGTCTACTATTCAAAATTAAGTAAAAGACTACAAGACTCATGGTGAATATGATTAAGAAAACAAAGCCTCAACCATGACCTGAATACTATGATTTAAGAATTGACTTTAAAAAAATTCAAAAGCATAGATGGGCTAAAATTCCTGAAATCTAGAACACAACCAGTAGTTTTAAAGATATCTTCAAAATGGAGTTTATCATAGTGCCCACCTCACAGGGTCAATGTCAAGGTTAAATGAGATAGACAAGATGTGAGAATATTCAGAACAACACCTGGTATAGCATGTGTGCTTGATACTCCTGTCAATGGTAATGGCAGTAGTAGAGGCATCATGATGATAGTGATGGTTGGTAATGGTGGATCTGGCAGTGGTGGTGGTGGTGGTGGTGATAGTGATGGTGATGGTGGTGGTGATGATGGTGGTGATTGTGGTGGAGATGATGGTGGTGGTTATGACATTGACAGTGGTGGTCGTGATGATGGTGGTAGTAGTAGTGATAATGGTGATGGTGGTGGTGGTAATGGTGGTGGTGGTGGTTATAGTGATGGTGTTGATGGTGGCAAGGTGAGAGTAGAGGTGATATTTGTGGTGGTGTTGATGGTGGTGGTATTGATGGTGGTGATGGTAATGGTGGTGGTGGTGGTGTTGATGGTGGTGGTGTTGGTGGTGGTGTTGATGGTGGTGGTGGTAGTGATGGTGGTAATGGTGATAGCAGAGGTGGTATTGGTGGTGGTGTTGATGGTGGTGGTGATGGTGGTGGTGATGGTGATGGTGGTGGTGATGGTGGTGGTGGTTATGACATTGACAGTGGTGGTCATGATGATAGTGGTAGTGGTAGTAATGATGGTGATGGTGGTGGTGGTAGTGGTGGTGGTAATAGTAATGGTGGTGGTGGTGGTGGCAACTGGCATGGTAAGAAGTGGGGGTGCAGGTGCACAGGCTCACCCTCTACCCACCCATGGTGTCTACTCCTCTTTTCTGGCAGATGGCTTCTGCCCCTGTTTCATTGGTTGGGATTCACATGTCACATGGTCACATATAACTGTAAGGAAGGCTGGGAAGTGTAAAATGGCTGTGTTTCCAAGACAAGGAGGAGACAGGCTGGTTCACTACCAGCCATCTCTGCCACAGGGGCCATCTGTAATCTGGCCTGGCCTTAATCTACCTCTCCAGGCTTTGATTCCACCCCAACACTCAAAGTTCCCTGTGCTTTCCCTAAACTGTAATAGCTACTATTCTCCCAAACAAGTGTTTTCTTGCCTCTGTGTCTGGCCCTCCAAGAATGTCCCTTTCCCTATCCCCACTGTCTAAGCTCTATGCTTTTTTCAAGACTCACACATCTCCATGAAGTATTCTCTTGCTGAAATTGATCTCACTCCCTTCCATTCTTCATCTATCGATCTGCCAAAGAATTTGACATTTTATCTTTTTTGTATGTCTATCACCTCCATTAAAAAGCAAGCTCCTTGCAGACAGATGGTCATGCCTTAACATTGTGCCTAAGCACAGCAAACTATGAGAACTAATTGCATCATTCACTCTGTGTCCCTGTGGAGTTGGTACAATGCTTCTTACACAGCAGGTGCAAAGTGAGCGGCTAGTCATGCCCTCAGGTGCTCCCCACATCCATGGACTGGCCACAGGTCTCCAGCTCCTATAATGAAGCCTACTGCATCTGCAGACACTGAAATAGAACTCACAGAACTTTTAGTGGGCATGGATATACTCTGACTATGCACTTGCCAAGGACATGGTGAGAAACATTTTCTCTTACCTCAAAACCAAGCTAAAGGGAAATCTTTCTTCCTGCATATTTGTTTCTTTTTTCTTCCCTTCCTGCCTCTCTCCCTTTCTTTGGTTCCTTTCTTCCTTCTTCTTACCCTTCCTCCAACCTCACTCCTCTCCTGGACTTTATTTCTTCACAAAAATATTATTTTCTGCTATGTGTACAAGCCATATCTGGATCAATAATCAGTAATGAAATCCAAAATGACACAAGCATCTTTTCCTTCTTGGACTTCTGCAAGCCAGCAGAAAATTTTCCAGAACAGAAGGGGCAGCAGGGAGGAGGAAAGTAACCCTGATCCCCTCCTCCCCACACACCACGAATCCAAGGCCTTCTTGCTTAAAAATGTGCTGTGTTCTCTATTCAGACAAGGTAGTTTGGACCCACTTCAAAGAAGCAGCTAATTGATGTTCTGCAGCATGGTGTAGTTTATGTGAGAGCTGCCGAAACACAGTCCTGGGGGTGGCCAAAACAGAAATAAATGGGCAGTATCTTCTAGCTCAAAAGTCAATAATTGTGCCTGCAAGCCACTCATCAGGCTCACTTGCCAGTTCTTCTTCTTTGGCAGACGAACTTATGAGCATTAACTTCAATCAATCTGGGACATCTGCAGTGACCTTCCTGCCAGTAGGTTCCATCTGGTTACTGGGCTGGCAGGTAACTACTTTGGCTGCTTCACAGGTGTCCACTGAAATGTCCTTAAACAAGTCACTGTGAGGGAAAGAAAGCTGAGGGACTTTCTGGGGTGAAGGGAGGAGGCTTTCCTAGGAAAGGCAGCACCCAAAAAGCACTTGGTTCCAGCCAGGTCAGTCCCCAGTAATGAGTAAAGGAAGGTCAGAGAACAGGCTTGAAGACATGCAAGGAAGGGTAATAACTGTGTTCCCCAGGGACAAATAGCTAGGGGTCAGTGCACTTAGGGGCCATGTCATGCAGGAACCAAAGGGACAGGCTTTGAAAACAGTCTGCTTAGATAAAAATAGTGCTTCCACCATCTACAAATAACCTTTAGAAATCATTTGAAGTACTCTCTGCCTCTGTTTACTGATCTGAAAGTAGGATAACTGAGAGTATCTGCCTCAAAGGTTTCTTGTGAGGATGAAAATGAGATTATCCTTGCAAAGTCCTTAGCAGGGCATCTGACACAGAGTAAGTGCCCCTTGAGTGTTCACCAATGTCAGAGACTGGCCAGGTGCCTACCTCCTCCATTTCTCCTCTCTGGACACACTAGAAGACTATATTTCCCAGTTTCCGCCACAACTAGGGCTGCACTGTGTGATTAGTTCTGGCCAGTGGAATGTGGGTAGATTTGTATGCTCCTCTAGGACTGACAATAAAACAAACTGTGTATGCTAGGTTGAGTAGTGGTCCCCCAAAGATATATCCAAGTCCTAATCCCTGGAACCTGTGAAGGTGACCTTATTTGGGGGAAAAAAAAGGTCTTTACAGATGTAATTAAATCAAGGACCATGAGATGAGCTAATATTGGGTTTAGGGTAGGCCCTAAATCAAATGACAGGTGTCCTTTTAAAAGGAAACAGAGAGAGAGGGAGAGATATACACAGAAGAGGTGCAAGTGAAGGCAGAGACTAAAGTTGTGTGTCTACAAGCCAAGGAAACTCAAGGGTTTCCAGAAGCACAAGACACTAGGAGAGAGGCATGGAACAGATTCTCCCTCAGAGTCCCCAGAAAGAACCAACCTGTCAATACCTTGATTTTGGACTCTGGCCTCCAGAACTGTGAGACAATAAACTTCTGTTGTCATCAAACCCCAGTTTGTGGCAATTTGCTATGGAAGCCCTAGAAAATCAATGCACCATATAATCCCTCAAGCTCTTTTGCTCAGAAGCAAATGATCCAAGATAGCAGTCACCCAAGAGAGGGAGCCTGAGTTTGTGAGTTGCCCCCTGGGTGGAGAGCTGTCCAGGAGAGCTACACAATGCTCATCAGACTTCATAGGAGTGAGATACTCACTTCTTATGCATCACACCATTGAGATGTGGGGTTGTTTGTTACAGCAGGTAACATTAATTATCCTATTAATAGGTTTAATAGCTATTATTATTAAGGGATCTAAAGTGGGAATCTAGATGAGACAGAAACAAAGAGCAACCTGAACAGCAGAAAAGGTGGGAAGAAGAGGAGGGAGACAGTCCACCTCCTCATCCATGATGGCATATCAAGTTCTGGATCTTTCTTGTGGATATGGGCCCAGAATAGGATGACACACACAATGGAAACTCACCCAACTCCCTGCTAGTCCCACCTTATCCCTAAAACCTACTGGAGTCACTTTCAGCTCGGAGACCAAGTCAGACCACTCATTACAAAGCCAAGTTTTAAAGTCCACAAACCCCACAGAGAGACACTGACATGATTTCCTAGGGAGACCTCACTTTGAGAATCAGTGTGGTCCCATGCCAGAGGAAGTCAAGAGGCATACCCAGGACTGGTTCAACCCAGGTAAAGCATCTAGTTTAAAGCAAGATAAAGATGATGTAATCTGTCTGGAAGACAACTCAGTTTGTTAGTTTGTCCATTAAGAAAACTGGAAGGTCATAGCCTGGGGCCTAGAAACTATAGAAAAAGTGGAGAGACAGGACTCAGAAAATCTTGAGTGGCCACAGTGCAATCGGTCTCATCCCAAACTGAACTGATTTTAACTGGAGTAGCTTTTCATAGTTCTAGAATAGTATAGGTGTCAGGAGAGAGGCTAGCTTTGTGCAGGCTACCAGCTCAAGCTTCTCTGCAACCAGGACCATTGAGAGTTTGTGTCCATCAGAGAAATGCTGTCATAGGCATCAAGGAGCCTCCTGGGAAGCATTACCTCTTAGGCAGAGAGTCTTGAGGAGACTAAGACTGGACCAAACACAAGGAGGTGTTCTTGGGGAGCAAGGACCTTCTTGAAAATGGTCTGGAGGGTAAGGGGCCAAGAGGGCTTCAACAAAGAACAAGTGAGTGAACATCTGGGAGGAACAGAGAGAGTGGGCAGCAGGTAACATCACCAGGGGAAAGGATGGAGGTGCACGTGTAAAGAACACCATCCTTGTTTTAACCTTAGATGCAGAAGCAGACCCAAGATGTTAGCATATCCCAGAGACCTGAGTACCAAGTCATAACGAATCAGTGAATAAAGCAGTGTCCCTGAAGTGACCTGAAATGCGTGTTCAGCTAAGCTAGAAAAGCCGAAGGTAAGTTAATATGCAATGCCCAAGGAACCAGAGGGAGGTTTTCGTGACTGAAGTTCCTGTGATTAAGTAGGTGAAGCTGATGCAAGAACATGTGGTCTTGTCACAGATGTCATAATCCCCATGTTGGACTGTCCTCTCTCCCCTTTCCATCTGTTCAGTCCAAGAAGCTTCTGCCCCTCAACCTGGCCATGGTGACCCCTCCATTGCTCAAGGACATGCCCTCTCTCTCATACACATGAGCTCCATGTGACACGTTTGCATGCTCGGCCTTACTTGCCTCCTCATATTCTTACATCTTCAATCTCCCACTGGAGGCAGCCTTCAGGGGGACAGAGAGGTTATGTCTCCTTCATTTTTGTATCTACAGGACTCATCCAGAGCCCAACACAAAGCAGATTGGTTACACCATCCCACTCCACCTTCCTTCTCCCTGAAGACAAGCTTTTTCTTCAAGGAAAGGGACAACATCTCTTGATGGATAAATACTAAATCACTTCTTGCCTATTTTAATCTTAAGAGGGTGATTTCTTCTTTGAATTTTTGGTAGAATTCCCCAGGGAATCCATCAGGCCCTGGATTCTTGGTTTTGGGGAGGTTTTTGATCACTGCTTCAATCTCATTACTGGTTATTGGCCTATTCAGGTTGTCAATTTCTTCCTGTTTCAGTCTTGGTATTTTATAGGTTTCCAGGAAGGCATCCATTTCTTCTGGGTTGCTTAAATTTATTGGCATATAGTGGTTGATAATAATTTTTAATAATTGTTTCTATTTCCTTGGTGTTAGTCATGATCTCTCCCCTTTCATTCATAATTTTATTAATTTGGGTCCTTTCTCTCTTCTTTTGGATAAGTCTGGCCAGCAGTTTATCGATCTTATTAATTCTTCAAAGAACCAACTTCTAGTTTCGTTGATCTGATATACTGTGTTTCTGGTTTCTAATTCATTGATCTCTGCTCTAATATTAATTATTTCTCTTCTAATGCATGGCTTAGGCATCATTTGTTGCTTTTTCTCTAGTTCTTTAAGGTGTAAAGTTGGTGAATTCGGGATTTTTCTATTTTTTTTAGTGAGGCTTGGATAGCTATGTATTTCCCCCTTAGGACCACCTTTACAGTATCCCATAGGTTTTGGACCGATGTGTTTTCGTTCTCATTGATTTCCATGAATTGTTTAAGTTCTTCTTTGATTTCCTGGGTGACGCAAACATTCTTGAGCAGAGTGGTCTTTAGCTTCCAAGTGTTTGAATTTCTTCCAAATTTTTTCTTGTGATTGAGTTCCAGTTTTAAATCATTATGGTCTGAGAATATGCAGGGAATAATCTCAATCTTTTGATATCGGTTGAGACCTGATCTGTGACCCAGTATGTGGTCTATTCTGGAGAAAGTTCCATGTGCGCTTGAGAAGAATGAGTATTCTGTTGTTTTAGCATGGAATGTTCTGTATATATCTATAAGGTCCATCTGGTCCAGTGTGTCATTCAGAGCTCTTGTTTCTTTGTTGATTTTCTGCTTAGATGATCTGTCTATTGCTGAGAGTGGAGTATTGAGGTCTCCTACAGTTAACTTATTATTATCAATATGACTCTTTATTTTGGTTAACAGTTGGCTTATGTAGTTGGCTGCTCCCATGTTGGGGGTGTAGATATTTACAATTGTTAGATCTTCTTGTTGGATAGACCCTTTAAGAATGATATAGTAGTGATCACCAAGACGGGATGGTACTGGCACAAAAACAGACATATAGACCAATGGAACTGAATAGAGAGCCCAGATATGGACCCTCAACTCTATGGTCAAATAATCTTACACAAAGTAGGAAAAAATATGCAATAGAAAAAAGACTGTCTCTTCAATAAATGGTGCTGGGAAAATTGGACAGCTATATACAGAAGAATGAAACTCAACCATTCTCTAACACCATACACAAAGATAAACTCAAAATGGATGAAAGACCTCAATGTGAGACAGGAATCCATCAAAATCCTAGAGGAGAACATAGGCAGTAATCTCTTCGACATCGGCCACAGCAACTTCTTTCTAGATACATCTCCAAAGGCAAGTGAAACAAAAGCAAAAATGAACTTTTGGGACTTCATCAAGATAAAAAGCTTCTGCACAGCAAAGGAAACAGTCAACAAAACAAAGAGGCAACTCACAGAATGGGAGAAGATATTTGCAAATAACACTACAGACAAAGGGCTGATATCCAAGATCTATAAAGATCTTCTCAAACTCAACACCCAAAGAACAAATAATCAAGTCAAAAAATGGGTAGAAGACATGAACAGACACTTCTCCAAAGAAGACATACAAATGGCTAACGGACACATGAAAAAATGTTCATCATCATTAGCCATCAGGGAAATTCAAATCAAAACCACATTGAGATACCACCTTACACCAGTTAGAATGGCAAAAATTGACAAGGCAAGAAACAACAAATATTGGAGAGGTTGTGGAGAAAGGGGAACCCTCTTACACTGTTGGTGGGAATGCAAATTGGCACAGCCACTTTGGAAAACAGTGTGGGGGTTCCTCAAAAAGTTAAAAATAGAGCTACCCTGTGCCCCAGCAATTGCACTCCTGGGTATTTACCCCAAAGACACAGAAGTGAAAAGAAGGGCCATATGCACCCCAATGTTCATAGCAGCAATGTCCGCAATAGCCAAACTGTGGAAAGAGCCGAGATGCCCTTCAACAGATGAATGGATAAAGAAGATGTGGTCCATTTATACAATGGAATATTACTCAGCCATCAGAAAAGATGAATACCCAACTTTTACATCAACATGGATGGGACTGGAGGAGATTATGCTAAGTGAAGTAAGTCAAGCAGAGAAAGTCAATTATCATATGGTTTCACTTATGTGTGGAACATAAGGAATAGCATGAAGGACATTAGAAGAAGGAAGGGAAAAATGAAGGGGGGAGAATCGGAGGGGGAGAAGAATCATGAGAGACTATGGACTCTGAAAAACAAACTGAGGGTTTTAGAGGCGAGGGGGGAGGGGGATGGTTTAGCCCAGTGATGGGTATTAAGGAGGGCACGTACTGCATGGACCACTGGGTGTTATACAAAAACAATGAATCATGGAACACTACATCAAAAACTAATGATGTACTGTATGGTGACTAACATAACATAATAAAATAAAATAAAATATTTTTAAAAAGAGGCTGATTTCTTAATAAAAAGAGGTTGTGAAAAATAGGATGTAAACAAAACATATGATCCAGAATCCTTAGAACCTGGAGTTTTAGCTAAAAATGCCCACATGTCTCCTTCACCATATGTCTAGGGCTGGCTTCCCCCGGAAGTAAACTTTGAGGCAAGGATTGAAATGTAAGTGGTTTATCTAGGAGGTTATCTAAGGGAGTGTGGGGAGGGAAGTGAGGACATGACATGGGAGGGAGCAAAGCCAACCAAGGTTGCTCTGTGCTCAGGGAACAGCCTTGGAGTGAGCTCACCCAAAGAGCGAGGAAACTTGGATAGTTATCCTCCAACCCCTATCAGGCATTGGCTGGCACTGCACTGAGTGGCAGGGATACCCTGTCAAACCCTAGCTGCCCTGCATGCAGGCTGGGAGAAGCCCCAGGGGAGTCACAGGGGCTCAGAAGAGGAGGCTGTCACATTAACTGGGGAGCTCTGGGCAGGCACTAAAAACATCTGCTATGCCGCATCAGTCACACATCCCAAGACCACGCTTGCCAAGAGGACTGGACAGATGACAACTGTCTGGAGCACTTGGGCCATACACACACCCATCTCCATAGTTTAGGCCACAAGATGTCCCATGTGGCACAGACCACGTGTGCCGTCCCTCTGTATCCATCCTTCCAGGTGTCCATCCCCATGTCCCCTTCGTAGAACAGTGACCAAGAGGGAAAGGGCGGGGCCAGTGGGTGGTGGAACAGCAGGTTGGTAGGAACACTGTTCCTGACACCAGGAGGCGCCCACACAGCCCTGGAATGCTTAACACAGACTGCCACATGAGACAGCCCTCTTGTGGAAGCCACTATTCTTTAGGGTGTTAGTGAAAGCAGCTGGGCTTATCCTGACTGCCACACCTCTTCCTCTCCACTCTCCCAAGATTTGCACTAAAATAGCTGTGGTGTAGCCCACTGTTTGTTTGCTTCTGATCTTCCTTCTTCTTCCACTCCCAGGGAATGTTGGCAGAAGGTCGTACAGCCTGGCTGGCAAGGGTCTCTAGGGGCCAGGGTGCGGCCAAGTGCAGCTTCACGTGTCTGATGGGAAGCTGGGATGGGCTGCATCAGCTCTGTTTGTGGTCTTAGCTTGCCAGGAGACACTGTCCCTGAAGGACTCTGGGCCAGGGCTTGACCATGAGGCCATGGATAAGCCACTCCATTACTCCAAACTTTGCTTTATTTGTTTATAAAATGCAGGGTGAATGAGATCCCTACAGTGGTTTGCAACATTGAATGCTCTTTGATTTATGAGCATGAAGCACATAAGGGGCTGTAGTGAGTAAGTAAGAGGTAGATTGAGAGCCTGGCAATTCCCTAAGGAGCTAGAAAATGCCTTTGTTCATTTAGACCCAGACAATCATAAAAGCCAAGCCCAGCCTTTCCATGAACAGCTCCATGGAGGTCCCTCACCACTGAATGCCCACCTAGGAGGTTATCAAATTAATAAAGTTGTCTCACCCCACTGTTAATCTACACCGGGAGGATGGTGGAGATTTAATATTAAAATGAGAAGATGCACATCTTCCTTTGCTCAGAGTTTCACTGCTGTGGGAGGATGGGAACACCGGAGGAATATTACAAGTGGTGCAGAGCCTGCATTGCTCCCTCTCTGCTCACAGCACTGCAGTGGCCAAGCCATTCCTGTGGCCACTGTGTTCATCAGCTTGGCTCGGGGCCCTGGTGCTGCACAGGTTGCTGGCTTGGTTGCAAACAAAACACACAAAAGAGCCTGAGCTATACCTGAACCACCACAAGAGAATCAGCGATGACAGCTAATGCTGGCCCGCCTCCAAGGCAGGACACTGCCATGGGTTGAATTCAGCCACAGTGGTCTGGTCCCAGCAGCTACAGACCCCATAATACTGCTGGCTCCCTTCAACTATCAACACCTCCCTGTCTGAGGGGGTCCCATGGAGACTGCAGTGTGATGAAGTTGTGTGTGCAGCTTCCATCCCCAGAGACAGGGCCTGGTGACACAGTGATCTGCTGGCCTTCTCAATGGCCTTACCACTGGGCCACAGTTTTGGACCCAACAGACTTTTTCACAACCCCTCTTTTGTGCCTGCACCGTCCTTATGGAGAGAGATAAACTGTGGTCTAGGGTGATAATAGCTACACATGGGTAACTGTTAAAGTTACAAGACCACACCGAGTGTTAAGGGACAAGAAAATACCACCGTATTAGTTTCCTATTGCTTCTCAACAAATTCCCAAAATCTAGTAGCTTAAACAACACAAATTTACTGTGACAGTTGTGGAAGTCAGAAGTCCAAAATGAGTTTTATGGAGTAAAGTCAAGGTTTTGGCTGGGCTGATTTCCTTCTGGAAGCTCCAGGGAGGATCTGCTTCCTTACCTTTTCCAGCTTCTATAGGCCACCCACACTCCTTGGCTCCCAGGCTCTCCTCCACCTTCCAAGGCTGTCTCCCCAGCTTAGCTCAGTAGCCCTATCTTTTCTGATACAACCTGCCTGTCTTCCTGTTACAAGGACTCCACAATGACATTGAGCGACCCAGACAACGAGCATAACCTCCCCATCTCAACATCCTTGACTTAATCACATCTACAGTCTGTTTTGCCGTGTAAGGTAATGTAGTCACAGGTCCTGGGGACTAGACTGTGGGCACCTTTGTGGGCCATTGTTCTATCTGCCACCACCACTGTCGGAATTCAAAGTCAAGAGGACCCCCTAAAGACCTGAATGGATGAGGGAGGCACCATGGGGGTTGCTGAGGACTGTAGAACTTGAACGATGCCCTATGTGGATAAGAAATATCACTGGTTATGAGGTACATTGGTATTCAGTGCCTCACACTGGGTGATGTAGGTGTCAAAGACCGTGCTTTCAAGTCAGACCCAGATGAGAAACTCCATCTCACCCCTCACTACCTGGACAACCTTGAGCATTGCCTTATCCTCCCTCAGACTTAATACCTTCATCTATAAAATGGGGAGTAAGTACCTACTTCCTAAGATGGCTAAGATCACATGAATTAATACACATAAAGTGCTCAGCATCTTGGCTTCAGGCTGACACATGGAAAAGACTCCATCCATTCCCCTCCTACCATCCTGGGGCCTTATTATACCTACTTTATAGAGAGGTAGACTGAGGCAGGAGGAAGTCATAGTTCTTACGGGATAATATAAATAATAGTGACTGAGTCGAGGTCAAAGCCTGGCTACACGGACCATAGTCCAGGGAGGTCTTCTCTCCCAGGATGGGTGAATGGAAAGGTGGGGCTATGTTCTCTATGGAAGGAATGACATGAAAAAAACATATAAGTAGAATCCTGGATTTGCAGTATTCAGAACCCAGTTGTCCTTGAGGCCACCACAAGCTTGGGGATTTGTTTGCTTTTTTTTCTTTCCATGAGAGAGGTGGACTAGAAATGTACCTATGCATCAGTGACCATCTGTGCTGGACTCCATCGTATGCCTATCCATCATAAACTGGGGTGACAAGAAAATCTACACCAGGGCTGGCTTTCTAAGACCCTCTTTAGAAAAAAAATGAAAAACCAAAGACTACAGCCTGACTTTGAACTCTGACCAAATCATGGTCTCTCTGGGCTGTTTCCTGAATGAAAGCACAGGATTTCTCTATGTCCCTCTGCCCTCAAATATGTTGGCGGAGACATTTTCTGTAAAGCACATGCAACAAACTTAGGCACGTGTGTAGTCATTAATTCTCAAGGCAAGTATTTGCTCAACAACTAAATTGCCCATAAAATGATTGTTCCTGACCTCATGGAGCTGAGCAGAGGAGGCCAGCCTTAATCAAAGAATCACATAAGCATATGTGAGATTAAAGTTGTAATAAGTGCCATCAAGAATAGGACCTCAAGTGTGAGATGGGGATAGGACAGGAGGGCTTGTGGCAGAAACTGTAGTGTGTCCACCAAAACCTGTTTCCTCTACCTCCTGAGCACTTAGGTGGACTACGTTCCCACCTTCCCTTAAAAATAGGCGTGGTTGGGGCACCTAGGTGGTTTAGTCGGTTAAACATTCAACTCTTGATTTTGGCTCTGGTCATGATCTCAGGTCCTTAGATCAAGCCCTGCATCAATCTCCACACTGGGCATGAAACCTGCTTAAGATTCTCTCTCTCCCTCTCCCTCTGCCCCTTCCCTTCCCATGCATGCTCTCTCTAAAAAAAAAAGAGAGAGAGAGAGAAAAGGAAAGGAAAGGAAAAAAAGTGCATGTGCCAGCATTCTGGCCATTGGAACTGATCACCTCTAGATCTGGTCCCTTACAAACCTTTGATGCCATCTACCACATGGAGATTGGCCATGACTCAGAACATTTCCATCAGGCTCTGCTGTGAGAAAAAAATTCTATGGGGTGCAGCCCCCAGGATTTGGAGATTTATCTTTGCTGGTGGGTAGTTTTAACTCAACTACTCCAGGAAGTAGCATGACAGCTGAGAACTAAAGGATGCAAAGACAGAGGGGCAGGCTCAAAGGAGCTGATGTGGGGGAAATGCCATTCATGAGAATCCTCACCTTAAGCACAAACCCTAAATAAGCTCCAAGCCTAAACTCTTTCTCCTCTCCACTCCTCCCTTACAATTCTACTAATTTATGCAAGCTAATCTTCAGGGTGTACAAAATTTGTTCCTTCAAAGGTATGACAAGACTATAGGACTTGAGAATACATGACCCTCTGAAGTTAAAATCTGTCAACCCAAAATAGATGAGCTGTGAGAACAACACCTCAAGAGATGGTCTATCACTGTCACTGAAGGCTGACACAACCCCCAAGCCTCCCTCAAAGTGCAAGGATGAAGTATAAGGAAGACAAGGAAAAAGAAAGGAGCTAAAAATAGGGGGGGAGGGAAAGAGACAAATTATTGTTCTTTGCAGATGATAGGACTGTCTACTGGGAAATCCCAAAGAATCCACTGAAAAACCATCAGATATTATACAGTTCAGTAAGATGAGTAGTTACAGACTTAAATACACAGATATCAGTAGTTTTCCTAGGTAACAGCAAAACCAACTAGAAAAGCTTTGAGCAAAGATTCTATTTAGAAGGAATCCATCAAAATCCTTGAGGAGAACACAGGCAGCAACCTCTTTGACCTCAGCCGCAGCAACATCTTCCTAAACACATTGCTAAAGGCAAGGGAAACAAGGGCAAAAATGAACTATTGGGACTTCATCAAGATAAAAAGCTTTTGCACAGCAAAGGAAACAGTCAACAAAACCAAAAGACAACCGGCAGAATGGAAGAAGATATCTGCCAATGACATATCAGATAAAGGGCTAATATCCAAAATCTATAAAGAACTTACCAAACTCAACACCCAAAGAACAAATAATCCAATCAAGAAATGGGCAGAAGACATGAACAGACATTCCTGCAAAGAAGACATCCAAATGGCCAAAAAACACATGAAAAGGTGCTCAACATCACTCTGCATCAGGGAAATCCAAATCAAAACCTCAATGAGATACCACATCACACCAGTCAGAATGGCTAAAATTAACAAGTCAGGAAAGGACAGATGTTGGCAAGGATGCAGAGAAAGGGGAGCCCTCCTACACTGTTGGTGGGAATGCAAGCTGGTGCAGCCACTCTGGAAAACCATATGGAGGTCCCTCAAAAAGTTGAAAATAGAGCTACCCTATGACCCAGCAATTGCACTACTGGGTATTTACCCCAAAGATACAAATGGAGTGATCCAAAGGAGCACTTGTACCCCAATGTTTATAGCAGCAATGTCCACAATAGCCAAACTATGGAAAGAACCAAGAAGTCCATCAACAAATGAATGGCTAAAGAAGATGTGGTATATATATATATACAATGGAATATTATGCAACCATCAAAAAATGAAATCTTGCCATTTGCAATGACGTGGTTGGAACTAGAGGGTATTATGGTAAGCGAAATAAGTCAATCAGAGAAAGACAATTATCATATGATCTCACTGATATGAGGAATTTGAGAAACAAGACAGAGGATCATAGGGAAAGGGAGGGAAAAATGAAACAAGATGAAACCAGAGAGGGAGACAAACCATAAGAGATTCTTAATCTCAGGAAACAAACTGAGGGTTGCTGGAGTGGAGGGGGGTGGGAGGGATGGGGTGGCTGGGTGATGGACATTGGGGAGGGTATGTGCTATGGTGAGCGCTGTGAATTGTGTAAGACTGATGAATCACAGACCTGTACCCCTGAAACAAATAATACATTATGTGTTAATAAAAAAATTTTTTAAAAAGGACAACAAAAACCACGAAATATGTAAAAATAGAATAAAAAGACCTTTATGAAGAAAACTATGAAACTTCTCTGAAAGTCATAAAATGCTGTAAAGTTAATAATATAAACATGTCAATTCTTCCCCCATCACACCCCAGTTTATTTATAAATTTAATGTAATTCTGCCTGCCCATGGTGTTCTATTCTTTACTTGGATGTCTTGGATATTCTATTCTTAGATGTCTCTGAGACCTGAATAATTCTCTCTGTTTTTAGTTCATGTGAATGGGTTTCTGCTCATTGCAACAAAATGACTAACTCAACCTAAGCTACCCTTTGTCTCTCCTGGGCCCATATATCGTGGCTCTCAAATCCTCTTGGCACTCTCTTACATCTCTCTCCAAATGGGCTTTTGCAGCTTCTTGGAAAAAAAGGGGGAAATTGCTTTTTTGTGAAGAGATTTTTGGAGATTTACCTGTCACAATACCAGATTTGACCCCACTCAGCATCTCTTTTCCATTAACTAGCTCAGTAACCATGACCATTAGTCCAGACTCACAAGGGAAGGATTCTGATTGGCTGAGTCCACCTCTTGGGTCAGGTGCCCACCACTGGCCCAAATGGCGATCACCAAGAGAAGCCAAGTCCCATGGAAATTCTGCATCGGGGTTGAGTCAGGAAAAAGGTTGTTGCCACTGGACTCAATGATGGACTCTTTACCACGTGGGTCTGCCATCACTGTCTTTCATGTACTGGACATCCTACACTCAGCCAGACACTCAAGTACTTTATCTCAGTTTAAATTCCTAACATTTTCACATCCACCTAAGTACACTTGATCATCACCTTGATGGTAAGGAAACCTGCTGCTCTAGTAGGTAACTTCTCTGCAGTCACCTGGCCGACTCAAAGTCAAAGATCAATCCAGTTCCAAGTCTCAAGCATTGAGTCTTGCCTCCTGGCCTGCCCAAGTGTGGATGACAGAACCATGTGTCCCGGGCTGGGATGTGCTAATACCGGGCGCCTCTGCAAAGCTGAGCATCTCCTCTCCTGGGCCTTGTTGGACCCTTGTCCACCAACCAACTCCAACAACCCACCTTATTTACCTAGTGACTCCCATCATCTTTCCAATCATTGCTGGGGTAGCAGTTTCTCAGGGAGACTTGAGTGATTCTCCAAGCCTGGATGAGCTGTCCCCAGCACAAATCTCTCCATTTTATCATCTGTTTATCTGGACCTCTTCCCCACCAGCCTGCCAGCACCTTGACAAGGCATGGCCACAGCATTGGTACATACACGTGGTAGGAGTTCAATAAATATGTGTGAAATGAAATTAAGTTAATGATGCTCCAGCTTGCTGACGCTCTATGCATCCCTCCTCGGGCACACCCTGGGGAAGTTCCCTCCTCAGGGATGAACACTGCAGCCCACGGGAAGAGAAAGACCCTCCAAGCCTGGAGCCATAAGCCCCTTCTCCTTCCTCTGGCTCCATGAGACCAGAAACTCAACATACTTAATTCCCATGCAGAGGGGAGCACATTTGGATTCTTCTCCTTGCTGTTAGCTAGATTTTGACACTCTTATGAATCCACCTGGGAAGCAAAAAATTAAATTCATTCCCATGGCTCAAAGGAGGTCAGACATAACCTTGTCCTGTGATTGGGATGAGAGAGGTGTATTGGGGCTGTTGAGGGCCTCTCCAACATGACAGCCCTGGTCCCCCTCTCCTCCTTCTGCATCAATGGGCCATTATTACTGAGGAGTGCTTCCCATCCCTTTGGAACATTGTGGGAGAACATTCCCTAGATTCTCCAGCTTTGCATGGAGAGTCCCCTCAAGGGGGAGCATTCTTCCTGTAAAACCAGATTTGCTTCCAGGTGAGTCAGAGCGGGAGGAGACCCACACCAGCCATCAGGGCCAGACACACTCAGGAAGGGGGCCACTACCTTTATGTGACATTATTCAGAGAATGAAGGGACAATGAGGGCACCAGAAGGATGGGGCATAGAGGGAATTCATCTGAATTATGTTCCCGACTTTCTTTACCTCCATAAAGACTACGGAGCAGCCCATATAACTTCTGTGGCATTTGCCCTGCTGTCTCAGGAAGCTTTCTCTGGAGTGTCCCCTCGACCTGCTGTCCTGTTTGCAGTGAGTCCACAGCTGCCAGGAGCCCCAGAAAGCCCTGGTTGTTTGCTGGTACTGAAGCAGTCCTATTGAGTACTTCTCTAATTAGAAACCCATCAGAGGAATCCCAGAGCCCACCCCCTGTCTCTAAAAGCCCCAGAGAATTGTTCAGTAGGAGGGATCTCCCCACAAAACATATTAGACATATATTCAGATGGAGTTTTTGAAACAGTTAATCTTCCAACGGATGCATCTTTCTTGGTCCCGACCCTTGTGGCCACAAACGGGGCCCAGCCAGAGTTGCAGCCTGGGCTCTACCCCAGCCGTCCCCTGGCCCCCTTCCACCACACTTTATACCTGCACTCCCAGGCACAAGTGTGAGCAGGTGCACACACACAGAGCCTGTCTTTCCTCTTTCCACCATTCTTCATGCTCCACCTCGATCCCTAGTTAAGGAGCTGGTAAAGGAAAGAAACTAGGTGACCCTGGGGGTTATATGCAAACAATGAATCGTGGAACACTACATTAAAAACTAATTATGTACTGTATGGTGACTAACATAATGTAATAAAATAAAATAAAATAACACTGTGCTCTCACAGACCCCCTCAGGGTGCTGAAGACAAGATGCAACTTCCATATCAGCTTCTCGTGCCGCAAAGCTCAAACAACAGCAAGATTCAGTGGTTTGGGGCTCCTACCACCTGGGGCCCCAAGGCAAGGACCCAACCCCCTGCCCTTTACCCTGTGAAGCATCCTCTCCACATGATGGACGATCTCTCCTCCCAGCCTGTGGAGCCCCTTCAGGGTGTGTGAAACCATTTACCTGCAAGGATCTCAGGGGAGGATATTCTCTTGAAGGGAGAGAAGCCAGACAGCTTCTCCAAATTGCAGGTTGTGGTGAATGATCCTAGCAAGTAGCAAATCACAGTGTAAGGAGCTCAGGGAGGTTGGGGGGCGGGGGGACCAGAGAGCCACATTCCCTCTGGAGCCATGCAGGTGCAGAGAGAATGGACTCAGCAGTGGGGGCGTCCGCTTGGAGTTGTGAGATGCACCTGCTGAGCACATCTGCGTGACACATGCCAAACGTCGATGCTCCGCCCTCCCCCTTCTTGTTCTCCTGGGTGAGTCATAATTCCCCTGGGAAATTGGCTCTTTGGCACCCCAGGATACAGGGCTCTACTCCCATCATAAGAGGAAAATGTATTGCCAGTTGGCAGTTGATACTCTTCAGATGAGACAGGCATGGCAAAGAGTAGATCTCTTGTTCCCAGCAGAAAGGCTTCTCGCAGAAGCACCGTGTTTCAGCTCTAACTCTTAAGGGAAGGAGAAAACAGACACCTGCCCCACAGTCATCTATAGCAGTGGTCACTTCCCAGGTTAATCTAAAGGGAGAGACAAAGCAGACACTTGAATCACACATCGTAACTCCATTTTATTACAACATCAAGGAAAATAGTTAGTTGCAGGAGGAATGATGCTAGAGATAAACAGAGATTAAGCCACTCACAGTTGCATTGTCTACACCTTCCTATGAGGGAATAAATATCACGGGTCTCTGTACATGCATTGCAGGACAGGTGTGCATGTGTGTATCGTGTGCAGATGAATTCTCTCTAGGGTGTTGTTCTTTTAATTTCTTGACAGATGATGTTTGAATTCGGTGTCTTCTGGCAGACTAGGAAGGGACTCTTCCACTAGGACTGGGACCCAGCCTTTTTCTTCTGGAATTTTCTGAACTGAGACTGAATGGCCACAGCTGCGCGTTCTGTCTCTGGCGCATCCATGTCAATGTCAAATTCTTCTTGAACTTTCTTCTGCCCATCTGTAACAGGAGAAAACACAAGGGTGAAGCCATCACTGAGCTGAGAGCAGGAAGGCAGACGCCACCATTCACCATGTGGCGTGCACTCACCACCCCCAGCACAGGACCTGGTTTGCAGAGTAGAGCGTGTCCTGATCCCCATCAGAGCCCAGGATTGGCTATTCCCTGCCTGCCCCAACTCTACACTTGCAAGAGACCGTGAAACTCAAGAACACAGTCCCAACCCCTCAGATACTTTCTGTACGTGATTTTCTGTGTCTCATGGCCACGTATCACACGGTGTTAAAAATATTAGCTGTGTTTTGACTTTTTCCTGATAACTTCATAGAGACGGAATTTAAATAGTGCTACAGATATTGACCCAGTGGGGGACTGATATTCACAAGAGCTCTGGGTCAAAGTCACTGAGTTTCTGTGTATACTTCCATTGCCAATGAGATTGCTGATTGAATAAGGGCTTCTGTTTCTATCATTGTCACCAATGGATGACCCCATTTGACCTTCACAATTTGGTTGATCTTCCACAGGTCTTACATTCTGTTTCAATGAGGGAGACTTAGCAATATGCTTGCTAAACTGGAAGGATTTAACTAATTCACACAGTAACAATTATAGAAAATAAGATATAAGCCAAAGCAAAGTGAAAGCACATACTGATTGTCCCTTTTCACCGGCATCAATTTCTAGCCAAACATAAAAATGAATAAATAAATAAAATCCTCTAGTTATAAAAGGGAAGCATCGTTACAATTCCTTCAGTCTGGTGAAAGTTAATCATCACAATTGCCAAAGCATCTTTTTAAAGAACATACAGACCCTGGCTGCCTTTGGCTCAGGTCATGATCTCAGGGTCCTGGGATCCAGTCCTGGGTGGGGCTCCCTGCTCAGCAGCAAGTCTGCTTCTCCCTCTGCCTCTGCCCCTCCCCCTGCTTGTGCACACACACACACACACACACACACTCTCTCTCTCAAATAAATAAATAAAATCTTAAAAAAAAAATCATACAGGCCCGGAAACCCAATCCAGACTCAGGGCTTCTGGTAGCAAGACCGAGTCACATGCATCTGGGGCAGCGCCAGACAGCCCTGCTTTTATAAAAGGCTCTAAGATGATTCCAAGATACAGCCAGAGTTGAGACTCAACTACTTTGTCTACAGATGAAGCACCCAATAAAGCCCTAGAGTTAGCTCAAGGAAGAGCTGGGGACAAGACCTACCCCCTTGCACTTGGGTCAAGTCCTCACCGCCACCTGGACTTGTACCTGGAGCCCAGCAGTGTGCCGGGCACATGCAGCTCAGGATGGGAATGTCTGGGGCATTTGAGGCAGGGACAGAGCTCTACTCCTGACTTTGTCACCAGGCAGCCTGTGTCCATCATTCACTCACTCAGCAACTTTGGATAATAATGTTCAGGCAGCACCCCTCACAAAGAGGGTGGAGGACGTGGGATCGTTTCAAGCGAGGCAGGCTTGTTCTCTCCTGCCTGCTCTGTTCTTTCTCTCCTAGATAGAAGATAAATAGATGATGATAGGTAGATAGATAGATAGATAGATAGATAGATAGATAGATAGATGATAGATAGATA